>NC_053493.1:21339614-21651281 GCF_905171775.1 Rana temporaria
GAGCCTTACGCCTGTCGGATCTAATGGATATCTATGCGTAACTGATTCTAAGAATCAGTCGCATAGCTACGGCGGCCCAGATTAGGACTTACGACGGCGCACATGACGTTGCTCCGTCGTAAGCCCTTTGAGAATCTGGGCCAATATTTTTTACTTTCTGCTATAAAAAATATCTAATAAAAAAAGTGTAAAAAAATCAAAATTCTTCATCAATTTAGGCCAATATGTATTCTGCTGGTTAAAAAGAAAATCCCAATAAGCGTTTATTGATTGGTTTGCGCAAAAGTTATATGGGATATTTTTATGGAATCTTTTTTTATTATTATTATTACTAGTAATGGCGGCAATCAGCGATTTTTAGCGGGACTGCGTCATTGTGGCGGACACATCTGATACTAACTGACCCTTTTTGGGGACCAGTGACACCAATACAGTAATCAGTGCTAAAAAACAATGCACTGTCACTGTACTAATGACACTGGCAGGGAAGGGGTTAACATGAGGGGCGATCAAAGGGTTAACTGTGTTCCCTGGGAGTGTTTTCTCACTGTTTGGGGGAGGTGCTTAACAGAAGAAAGACAGAGATCCGTGTTCCTGCATGGCAGAAACAAAGATCTCTGCCTTTCTTACTAGCAGACCAGTGATCTGCCTTGTTTGCATAGGTAGACTGCTGTTCTGCCTCTCCCCAAAGGATCGATGGGTCCTTCAGAACCGCTGATTGGCTCCCGCTTTGATTGGACACAGCGATGGTTCGGAGAGAGGCAGCAAGGCGGGGCTCCAGCGGTGCCTGGGGAACAAGGGAAAGAAAGGAAGAAGAAGAAAGGAATCACGTACAGGTACGTGATTTTGCGCTAAAGGGCCGCCCTGCCGCAGTATACAGTATTTACGTGGGGCGCTCCTTAACCACTTGCCGACCACTGAACGCCGATATACGTCGGCAGAATGGCAGCGGTGGGCAAATGGGTGTACAGGTACATCCCCTTTAAGAAAATGCGTGCCCGCCACACTCTCCGTGACTGTGCCCACGGGACCCGCAGACTCGATGTTCGCCGGCGGCCCGCGATCGTGTCACGGAGAGGCAGAACGGGGAGATGCCTGTGTAAACAAGGCATTTACCTGTTCTGCCTAGTCACTGGACAGTTATCTACTGCTCCCTGTCATCGGGAGAAGTGATCACTGCTAGCCCATCCCCCCCCACAGTTAGAATCACTCCCTAGGACACACTTAACACCTTTATCTCCCCCTAGTGGTTAACCTCTTCCCTGCCAATGTCATTTACACAGTCATCAGTGCATTTTTATAGCACTGATGCATGTATAAATGACAATGGTCCCAAAATAGCGTCAAAAGTGTCCGATGTGTCCACCATAATGTCGCAGGCACGATAAAAATTGTAGATTGCCGCCATTACTAGTAAAAAAATAATAATATTAATAAAAATGGCATACATCTATCCCCTATTTTTTAGACGCTATGGGCTAGATTCAGATAGCCCGCCGTAAGTTTGTGCGGGCGTAGCGTATCTCAGATACGCTACGCCGCCGTAACTTAGTGAGGCTGGGGCTGGATTCACAAAGAACCTGCGCCCTAAGTTACGGCGCGTAGCGTAAATCTGCCGGCGTAAGCGTGCCGAATTAAAATTTTGAAGAGGTGGGCGTGTTTTATGTAACTAAAACATGACCCCACGTAAATGACGTCTCTAACGAACGGCGCATGCGCCGTCCGTGAACGTATCCCAGTGCGCATGCTCCTAATCAGGTCGCAAATAGTCAATGCTTTCGACGTGAACGTAATTTACGCAAAGCCCTATTCGCGAACGACTTACGCAAACAACGTAAACGACGCAAAATTTGACGCTGTCCCGACGTCCATACTTAACATTGGATACGCCTCATATAGCAGGAGTAACCTTACGCCGGAAAAAGCCTTACGTAAACGACGTAAAAAAATCCGCCGGGCGCACGTACGTTTCTGAATCGGCGTATCTTGCTCATTTGCATATTCTACGCCAAAATCAACGGAAATGCCACCTAGCGGTTGGGTGACCACATTTTCAAACTACCATTCAGGGACACCCCCTTCCCAAAAATCATCTTGTGATGTAACGAATCACAGCACAGTGATTAAACACAAGAGGCGGGATTTATGATTTCTCCAATCATAAGCAGGGGGCGGGACTGTGCTCCTCCAGGCATTCCCAGCCAGGACAAGTACTGTCAGTGAGTAAAGCGGTGATGTGGCGTCCTTTTTTGGGGGCATCAGATTGGCCCGGGGGGGGGGGGGGTGGCTGTTTTATTCCGGGACACTGTATTGTCCTGAAATAAAGGTGCCCGGGACAGACCTGCAAAATGCGGGACTGTCCCGGGACACGTGGTCACCCTACCTAGCGGCCAGTGTAAATATGCACCCTAGGATACGACGGCGTAAGAGACTTACGTTGGTCGTATCTTAGCAAAATTCCGGCGTATCTTGCTTTCTGAATACAGAAAAAAGATACGCCGGCGCATCCTAGGAGTTACGAGGCGTATCAACAGATACGCCGACGTAACTTCTTACTAAATCTAGCCCTATAACTTTTGCGCAAACCAATCAATAAACGCCTATTGCAATTTTTTTTTTACCAAAAATATGCAGAAGAATATGTATCGGCCTAAACTGAGGAAAAAAATAGTTTTTTTTATATATTTTGGGGGATAGTTATTATAGCAAAAAGTAAAATATATAGCTTTTTTTCTGAATTGTCGCACTTCTTTTGTTTTTAGGCAACAAATTTAAATCGCAGAGGTGATCAAATACCACCAAAAGAAAGCTCTATTTGTGGGAAAAAAGGATGTGAATTTTGTTTGGGTGTCACGTCGCACGACCGCGCAATTGTCAGTTAAAGCGACGCAGCGCCGAATTGCAAAAAGTGCTCTGGTCAGGAAGGGGGTAAACTCTTCCGGGGCTGAAGTGGTTAAGCGGTTAATGTCCGCGCTCTACCATTGTGCCACCTTACATTTTAAAACTCCACCAATCATGTCCTGTTACAGAGCCCCACCCTTTCCTGTATAGTCCACACCCCTTTCCCTGCCTTGGCAGACCCAGTCTCAGTCAGCTGCACCAACAAGCATAAGATCTCAGGCACACCGTAAGTTTATTTACTATCTCTTCTAGACACCATTCCTTCTGGTAGGAGTGTTTTGGCAACTTGTAAAGCGTTTAGGCACGTCAAGCGCTTGGGCGTTGGTTAATTTCATTGGCCGGAAAATAATTAAAGACATAAATTGTTTGGGTTTTTTTTTTTTTTTTTTTATTGCATTTTAGTGCGGATATGAGGTGTGAGGTCTTTTTGACCCCAGATCTCATATTTAAGAGAACCTGTCATGCTTTTTTCTATTACAAGGGATGTTTACATTCCTTGTAATAGGAATAAAAGGGACACAGTTTTTTGTTTTTTTTAAACTGTGTAAAAAAAAAAAAGTAAAATAAATAAGAAAAACTTTTTTTTTTTTTATAAAGCGTCCTGTCCTGATGAGCTCACGCGCAGAAGTGAACTCATACGTGAGTAGCGCCCGCATATGAAAACATTGGCCCGGATTCAGAGAGCAATTGCGCCTGCGTAACCATAGATACGCAGCGCAATTGCTTACTTGCGCCGGCGTAACGACTTCTCCTGATTCAGGAACCTCGTTACGCCGACTGCAGCGTAAGATATGCGTGGCATAAGGCTCTTATGCCCGCATATCTTAGGCTGCATTCTTGCGATGGCCGCTAGGTGGCGTTCCCGTTGTGCTCTGCGTATAGTATGCAAATTGCATACTAACGCCGATTCACAACGTTACGCGAGCCCTGCGTACGCAGTTTACGTCGTTTGTGTACGACGGTTTTCGCGTAAGGCTGCCCCTTCTATAGCAGGGGCAGCCAATGTTACGTATACCCGTCGTTCCCGCATCACGAAATGTAAAATTTACGTCGTTTGCGTAAGTGTTTTGTGAATGGCGCTGGACGCCATTCACGTTCACTTTGAAGCAAATGACGTCCTTGCGACGTCATTTACCGCAATGCACGTCGGGAAAGTTTCCAGACGGAGCATGCGCTCTACGCTCGGCGCGGGAACGCGCCTAATTTAAATGATTCCCGCCCCCTACAGGATCATTTAAATTGCGCGCGCTTACGCCGGGCATTTTGCCGGCGCGCATGCGCAATTTACGGAGCTACTGCTCCGTGAATCGCAGAAAATTTGCGGGGGCGCAGGGCAAAAACGTTGCCCTGCGCCTCCGTAAAAAAAGCGCAGAAGGTACCTGAATCTAGCCCATTGTTCAAACCACACATGTGAGGTATCTCCGTGACCGTTAGAGCGAGAGCAATAATTCTAGCCCTAGACCTCCTTTTTAACTCAAAACATACAACCTGTAAAAAAAAATTAACGTCGCCTATGGAGATTTTTAAGGGTAAAAGTTTGTCGCCATTCCACACGAGCGGGCGCAACTTTGAAGCGTGACATGTTGGGTATCAATTTACGTGGCGTAACATTATTTTTCACAATATATTGGGATAACTTTACTGTTGTCTTATTTATTTATTCAAAAAAAGTTTTTTGTTTTTTTAAAGTGCATTTGTAAGACCGCTGCGCAAATATGGTGTAACAAAAAGTATTGCAACGACCACCATTTTATTCTTTAGGGTGTTAGAAAAAAATATATATAATGTTTGGGGGTTCTATGTACCGTATATACTCGAGTATAGGCCGACCCAAATATAAGCCGAGGCACCTAATTTTACCACAAAAAAATGGGAAAACATATTTTGACTCGAGTATAAGCCTAGGGTGTCCATCTGCATGCCTCACTGTGCCCATGTGCATGCCTCACTGTGCCTCACTGTGTCCATGCATCACTGTGTCCATGCCTCACTGTGTCCATGCCTCACTTTGTCCATGCCTCACTGTGTCCATGCCTCACTTTGTCCATGCCTCACTGTCACTGTTCCCATGCCTCACTCTGTCCATGCCTCACTGTGCCCATGCCTCACTGTCACTGTTCCCATGCCTCACTCTGTCCATGCCTCACTGTGCCCATGCCTCACTCTGTCCATGCCTCACTCTGCCCATGCCTCACTGTGCCCATGACTAGACTGACATTTAACATGGGAGTCTAAGGAAGGGGTGCCCGGATTTGAAAAATCGGTGCTCCCCAGCCGTAGGTCCCACACACAACAAACTTTGAACACTTGTAGAGGAGCAATGGGGCTACATGTGTGCCAAGTTCCGGGTCCAGGGGGCCTACGACCAGCCGGTACCAGGTCCCCAAATTCACTGGAGAAATTACAGTTTAACATGGGAGTCTATGGAAGGGGTGCCCGGGTTTGAAAAATTGGTGCTCCCCGGCCGTAGGTCCTCCGGACAACAAACTTTGCACACTTGTAGAGGAAGACTGGGGCTACATGTGTGCCAAGTTGGGGTCCAGAGGATTCACAGCTAGCCGGTAACGGGTCCGGGAGATCAGGCACAAAAAGGTGACTCGAGTATAAGCTGAGGGGGGGCATTTTCAGCACAAAAAAATGCTGAAAAACTCGGCTTATACTCGACTATATACGGTAATTTTTTAGTAAAAAAAAACAGTTTTTAACTTGTAAACACCAAATCTCAGAAAGAGGCTCGGGGCTTAAAGGGGTTGTAAAGGTTTGTTTTTGATTTTCTAAATAGGTTCCTTTAAGCCAGTGCATTGTTGGTTCACTTACCTTTTCCTTCAATTCCCCTTCTAAATGTTTTTTTTTCTTTGTCTGAATTTCTCACTTCCTGTTTCTCTTCAGTAAGCTGTTATTGCTGACTTATCCCCATGGATGATGGGGGCAAGCTTACTGAGGAGAAAAAGGAAGTGAGAAATTCAGACAAAGAAAAAAAACATTTAGAAGGGAAATGGTAGGAAAAGGTAAGTGAACCAACAATGCACGAGCTTAAAGGAACCTATTTAGAAAATAAAAAACGAACCTTTACAACACCTTTAAGTGGTTAAGTACTAAACATACCTAGCTTTTAACACCCTTTTTTACATGTTTACAGGCAGGGGTCAAGTCCTGGGAAAAAATGATACGCTCATATGCATAATTACTAAACCGCATGTGTTTTTAAGCAAGTTCTTTCTAAATCCCGCGATAACTCACGACAGACCTCCGCAATGTCTCCTGGGAACAATGACAAAAGCTCCCAGGAGACATTGCGGCATCGAGGAAGTGACGGAATACCCGCACACTACCCGATGAATCCATATACAGGAAGCGGCCAGTAACATAAAGGATTACTAAGGTTCGCCTGCCCCTGGCAGTGACTCGAGCTGGGCATCGCCACTTAGTGAAGGATTGGCTCGGGCGGCTCGGCTGCTCTCGGCTGCTCTGATCCTGCAAAGGGAACTGCGTTCCTGCTGTGAAAAAAGTGCAGGAACTCCGGGCCAGATTCACAGAGCAGATACGACGGCGTATCTCCTGAAACGCCGTCGTATCTGTTGTTCTATCTCTGCGACGGATTCATAGAATCAGTTACGCATAGATAGCCATAAGATCCGACAGGTGTAATTGTTTTACACTGTCGGATCTTAGGATGCAATATTGCGGCCGCCGCTTGGGGGAGTTTGCGTCGTAATACAGCGTTGGGTATGCAAATTAGGAGTTACGGCGATCCACGAAGATTTTTCCCGTCGTTACGTCGTCGCGAGTGTTAGATTTCCGTCGCAAAGATAGGGTAAAGTAAAAGTACTCCACCATGTTAAAGTATGCCCATCTTTCCCGCGTCGCTTTTGAATTATTTTTACATTTTTTCTTTTTCCCGGCGTAAGTGTTTTGTTGACGTCGCGATTCACAGCGCAAAGCACGTTGGGAAATTTGCGACGGGAGCATGCGCAGTACGTCCGGTGCGGGAGCGCGCCTAATTTAAATGGTACCCGCCCCATTTGAATTGGACCGCCTTGCGCCGGACGTGTTTACGATACACCGCCGCAAATTTCCAGGTAAGTGCTTTGTGGATCGGGCACTAAATCTGAAAAATTGCGGCGGTGTAACGTAAACGGGTTACGTTACGCTGCGCCGCGGCTACGTGAATCTGGCCCTCTGTTCCCACGCGTTACCGCAGGACTAGAGCCCTGTTTACAGGCATTTACAAGCGTCAAGCGTTTTTTATGCCAAAATGCCGCTGATCCTGGAAGTTCTGGCAGTGCAGGTTTTTTTCTTCCTCTAAATGTCTCTAAATGCCTGTGTGTTGTGTGTGTGTGTGTTGTGTGTTCTGTGTGTGTGTTTTCTGTGTGTGTGTTGTGTGTTCTGTGTGTGGTTTCTGTGTGTGTGTGTGTGTGTGTGTGTTGTGTGTTCTGTGTGTGTGTGTTTTCTGTGTGTGTGTGTGTTGTGTGTTCTGTGTGTGTGTTTTCTGTGTGTGTGTGTGTTGTGTGTTGTGTGTTCTGTGTGTGTTGTGTGTTCTGTGTGTGTGTTTTCTGTGTGTGTGTGTGTGTGTGTGTTGTGTGTTCTGTGTGTGTGTATGTTGTGTGTTCTGTGTGTGTGTTGTGTGTTCTGTGTGTGTGTTGTGTGTTCTGTGTGGGCGTTTAGAGGCAGAAAAAAAATGCCCCTAGGAACAGCTTTGTGTTCTGTACTTCAAAGTTTGTTCCTCCCAAAATATAAAATCTTTTTTTTATTTTTTATAAAGCTCTAAAAATCCTTGAAATAGTTCATTCTTGGCCGCCCTGAATTATTTACTGCATTTTACCTCTCGGTTATTGTTCCTATTATTATTGTACACTTCAGCAAAATTAAATACGCAATATCCTCCGTTTCTTTCAAAGTTCATAAAAAATTCAGTCTGTCAGCTTAAGAACTGCCCACCAGCCGCGATAAAACAATTATAAATATTTTATATTTGTTGCTGTTGTTTGGCAACAGTTGAATATTCCGTATTGTTATATTGTATTGTTATATTGTTATTGCGACGCTGTATTGTGTGATTATTATTATTAGATAGTAGACCAAAGGTAATAAAACCGTAAATCATAGCTCCCCACTGCCCCCAATTTCAAGGAACTGTCCCTGACTTGGAACACAGTCCCTCTTTCCTCCTCATTCGTCCCTCATTTTGGTCTGATCTATATAGTTGTATATTTAAAATGCACTTTTTATCTTACGTAAAGTGTTTCCCAGCGCTAAACCTTTCACCCAAATTCTAAATTGCTGCATTTGTAAATTTCAAAAGCCAGTATAAAGGAATAGTAGTAAAAAAACACTTGTGGGTTTAACTAATGTGTGTCCTATGCCTACATACATTTTGCTAATGTGTCCCTCGTTCCCATCTCAGAAAGTTGGGAGGTATGCCACAAAGCAAGGTCCATAAAGACATGGATGAGCGAGTTTGGGGTGGAGGAATTTGACTGGCCTGCACAGAGTCCTAACTCCAACCCAAAACAACACATTTGGGATGAATTAGGCCTCGTACACACGATAGGATAGCCAGAGGACAACGGTCTGAAGAACTGTTGTCTAAGGCCCCGTACACACGAGGGGATCCAAATCCGGAGGAGGAATCTCCGCTGGAAACGGTCCGCCGGACCGTTTCCAGCGGAGATTCCTCCTCCGGATTTGGATCCGATGGCTTGTACTCACCATCGGATGAAAATCCGCGCGGAATTCATCCGCGGTGACGTGTCGCGCCGTCGCCGCGATGATGAGGCGGTGACGTGCGCGACGCTGGAAGGTAAGTACTTCCACGCATGCGTCGAATCATTACGACGCATGCGAGGGAGGGGAGCGGACGGATTGATCCGGTGAGTCTGTACAGACCACCGGATCAATCCGCTGGACCCGATTCAAGCGGATACATTTCTTAGCATGCTAAGAAATTTATATCCGCTTGAAATGGATCGGGCCGAGGAATCTCTGCGGATAAATATCCGCTAGGCCGTACAGACGACCGGATTTGTCCGCTGGAACTGATCCGCGGATAGATCCGGTGGTGTGTACGAGGCCTTAGGTTAACCGATGAGGCTGACTGATGGTCCGTCACGCCTACACACCATCAGTTAAAAAAACGATTGTGTCAGATTGCGGTGACGTAAAACACACAACGTGCTGAAAAAAACGAAGTTCAATGCTTTTAAGCATGCGTCGCCTTAAATCTGAGCATGCGCAGGTTTTGAACCGATGCTTTTGTGTACTAACCATCGGTTTGGACCGATGGCCAGCCGTCCATCGGTTCGATTTTAAAGCAAGTTCTCTAATTTTTGTCCTAAGGACAACAGACCGATGGGCCGTACACACGGTCGGTTTGGACCGATGAAACTGGACTTCAGGCCGTTTTCATCGGTTTGGACCGACCGTGTGTACGCGGCCTTAGAGTGGAGACTGTGAGCCAGGCCTTCCTGTCCAACATCAGTGCCTGACCTCACAAATGCTCTTCTGGAAGAATAGTCAAACATTCCCATAGACACACTCCTAAACCTTGTGGACAGCCTTCCCAGAAGAGTTGAAGCTGTTATAGCTGCAAAGGGCGGGGCCAACTCAATATTGAACCCTACGGACTAAGACTGGCATACCTCCCAACTTTTCCAAATTCAATTGCGGGACATTCTTTCAATTTTTTTTTTAACTGACAGCAAAGGGGTGGTTTTACCGCTGGACGATCGGCCGAGGTTACAGTTGACAGGGGGGGTCGTCGTCCGCCGGACATTGCAGGGTAAGGGGGGGGGGGGTGACATATTCTTACCTCCTTGGGTCCTCTTCCTGTGCGGGGAAATTTCCTGTATCGCGGGACTGCGAGAAATAAGTGTCTATGCGGGAAAGTCCCGCAGAATCCGTGCATGTTGGGAGGTATGCGACTAGAATGCCGGTAAAGTTCATGTGCGTGTAAAGGCAGGTGTCCCAATACTTTTGGCAATATAGTGTATTTCCTGGAGCTTCTAAGACTGATCCCTCCCCTAATGCAACTACCAGCATAATGTAGTTACATTTGCCATTACACCAGTAAGATTTTTGAATGGAAATTCCAAAACTGTGCTTTTCAGAGAGTTCAAACTTGCCATCATTGCGTCAACAAATTCTGTTCGAAAGCCCTCAAAATGTCATACAGACCTATTAGCTAAATGGAATCCAACGCGTATTAACTGCTTGCCGACCAGCGCACGACTATATATGTCAGCGGCATGACACGGACAGACAGAAGGACGTATATATATATATATATATATATATATATATACGTCCCCTTTAAGAGCTCGGGATTGTGGACACGCAAGCCCTCCGCGAGCCCAACCGTGGGTCCCGCAGACTCGATCGCTGCGGGGATACCCGTGATCATCTCACGGTAAGGAAGAACAGGGAGATGCTGATGTAAACAAGCATCTCCCCGCTCGCCTAGTGACAATGACAGTGACAGTGATCACCGCTTTCTGTAATCGGAAGCGGTGATCACTGTCTTGTCACGTGTAGCCCATCCCCCCTACAGTAAGAATCACTCACTAGGGCACACTTAACCCCTACAGCGCCACCTAGTGGTTAACCCCTTCCCTGCCAGTGTCATTTTCACAGTAATGAGTGCATTTTTATAGCACTGATCGCTGTAAAAATGACAATGGTCCCAAAAATGTATCAAAAGTGTCCTATGAAAATGTATCAAAAGTGTCCGATGGGTCCGCCAAAATGTCGCAGTCACGATAAAAATCGCTGATCGCCGCCATTACTAGTAAAAAAGAAAATATAAATAAAAATGCCATAAATCTATCCCCTATTTTGTAGACGCTATAACTTTTGCGCAGACCGATCAATAAATGCTTATTGCGATTTTTTTTTTACCAGAAATATGTAGAAGAATACGTATCGGCCTAAACTGAGGAAAAACATTTTTTATATATATATTTTTTGGGAATATTTATTATAGCAAAAGGTAAAAAATATAGATTTTTTTTCAAATCTGTTGCTCTATTTTTGTTTATAGCGCAAAAAATAAAAACCGCAGAGGTGATCAAATACCACCAAAAGAAAGCTCTATTTGTGGGGGGAAAAAGAACGTAAATTTTGTTTGGGAGCCACGTCGCACGACTGCGCAATTGTCAGTTAAAGCGACGCAGTGCCGAATCGCAAAAAGTGGCCCGGTCATTTGGCTGCATAATGGCCTAGATCATGAATATATACGTTTTTTCCTGAACGAAAAAAAAAAAACTGCTAGAATTCTGTTTGAGAAATTTCCAGTGCTCATTTGAACCCGTTAACCATTTAAAAAGTCGAACAAATTGTAAAAATTTCAAAAAATTTCTCGAAAAATCCTATTGTGCCAAACTTTAAGCTGGTCACACACTTGTCGATTTTTGAATGAACGTTGATATGAACATTTTTACAAAAATTCTCAGTACATTCATTGACTTGATACAGTATATTGGTCAAGACAATGTGATGAACATCACAACTTGGTTATCAGTAATAAGTTCCCGCTTAATTGTCAGTGATCAGTGGAATGCACGCTCCTATTACATTGGTGCATAGTGGTGATTGATTGTGCCCCACATTACATTGCTTTTCAATATGTCCAATTACATTGGTGTTTAGTGGTGTATGTCCCCCATCACATTGGAGTGCAGTGGTAATTGGTTCCCAGTAACATTGGTGCACAGTGGTGCCCCCATAGACATGTGCACACTGAAATATGTTGTTTCGGAATTTCGGTTTCGTCCGAAAAATTAATTTATTTCGTTACTCCCGAAATTAGTTTTTATTTATTTTGTTTCGTTAAAAAAATGCATTCGTCCGAAAATCCGAATTAAGGTCGAATCTATCATTGAAGGCTTATGTTGTCTGTCGGATTTTCTAAGAAGATTCGACGAAGCAGCTTAACTGTACGACGCTGCAATCGTACATTTCCGGTCAAATGCTCCGCCCACAAGCTATAGTATAATTCGAATGTTGTATGACTAGTAATAATTATATTTATTAATTATTATTACTAATCAACCAACATTAGAATTCTTCTATAGCATATGGGCGGAGAATTTGACTATAAATGTCCGCTCGCGGCGATCGTATGGTTTTTAACTGCTTCGTCGAATCTTCATGTCTCTATAATGTCGAATCTTTTCTCTCTATGTCGAATATTTTCTCTCTATGTCGAATATTTTCTCTCTATGTCGAATATTTTCTCTCTATAATGTCGAATCTTCGTGTCTCTATAATGTCTAATATTTTCTTTCTATGTCGAATCTTTTCTCTCTATAATGTCAAATATTTTCTCTCTATAATGTCGAATCTTTTCTCTCTATGTCGAATCTTTTCTCTCTATGTCGAATCTTTTCTCTGGATAATGTCGAATCTTCGTGAATCTATAATGTCGAATCTTTTCTCTCTATGTCGAATATTTTCTCTCTATGTCGAATATTTTCTCTCTATAATGTCGAATCTTCGTGTCTCTATAATGTCGAATATTTTCTTTCTATGTCGAATCTTTTCTCTCTATAATGTCAAATCTTTTCTCTCTATGTCGAATCTTTTCTCTCTATGTTGAATCTTTTCTCTCTATGTCGAATCTTTTCTCTCTATGTCGAATCTTTTCTCTCTATAATGTAAAATCTTTTCTTTCTATGTCGAATCTTTTCTCTCTATGTCGAATCTTTTCTCTCTATGTCGAATCTTTTCTCTCTATAATGTCAAATCTTTTCTTTCTATGTCGAATCTTTTCTCTCTATAATGTCAAATCTTTTCTCTCTATAATGTCAAATCTTTTCTTTCTATGTCGAATCTTTTCTCTCTATAATGTCAAATCTTTTCTCTCTATAATGTCAAATCTTTTCTCTCTATGTCGAATCTTTTCTCTCTATGTCGAATCTTTTCTCTCTATAATGTCAAATCTTTTCTCTCTATAATGTCGAATCTTTTCTCTCTATGTCGAATCTTTTCTCTCTATGTCGACTCTTTTCTCTCTATAATGTCGAATCTTCATGTCTCTATAATGTCGAATCTTCATGTCTCTCTATGTCGAATCTTTCCTCTCTATGTAGAATAATCTTGGACTAAAAGAGTTAGGTTAGGCACATTCGACCGCAGATTCGATAGACACAGATCGCTATTGTCACTGTCATGTCGAATCTTCTATCTACAGTAGGTGTTTGTGATATTGTGCTTTTAGCACGACAGCGTCGCGCTGATTCTCGGCGACAGGGTGCCGAGATCTCGCCGACACCTCGCACTCACTGGAATAGTGACAGCACATCCCAGCAAGCGCGTCATAGAAGCGACGGGAGATCCGACTTGGATTCCCGCCAATTCTACACGTGTGCGGCGTGTTATGAATCCTGAGGGGGAAGTCCCCGCCGGATTTTAAATAAAAATCCGGCATGGGTCCCCCCTCAGGAGCATACCGGACCCTTAGGTCTGTTATGGGTTGTAAGGAGAGCCCCCCTACGCCGAAAAAAACGGCGTAGGGGGTCCCCCTACAATCCATACCAGACCCGTATCCAAAGCACGCTACCCGGCCAGCCAGGAAGGGAGTGGGGACGAGCGAGCGCCCCCCCCCCCTCCTGAGCCGTACCAGGCTGCATGCCCTCAACATGGGGGGGTTGGGTGCTCTGGGGCAGGGGGGCGCACTGCGGCCCCCCCCCCCACCTCAGAGCACCCTGTCCCCATGTTGATGAGGACAGGGCCCCTTCCCGACAACCCTGGCCGTTGGTTGTCGGGGTATGCGGGCGGGAGGCTTATCGGAATCTGGGAGCCCCCTTTAATAAGGGGGCCCCCAGATACCGGCCCCCCACCCTAAGTGAATGAGTATGGGGTACATCGTACCCCTACCCATTCACCTGCAAGAAAAGTGGTAAAAACACAAATAAACCACACAGTGTATTAAAATATTTTATTTTTCTGCTCCGGAGGCCGCCCCCTGTCTTCTTTATTAGCTCTTTTACCAGGGGGAGCTTCTTCTTTGACGTCTTCGGGTGGGTGGGGGCCGCCGTCTGGTTCTCTTCCACCGCCGGGGGGGGATGGCTTTTAAAAAAGCCCCCACCCCCCCCGGCGGGTTTCCTCCGGCGTCTTCGGCGGGGCTCTTCTTCTTCCGCTATCCCGACGGGTCTTCTCAACTCTCCGGGGTTCTCCTTCTGTCTTCGCCGCTCTCCGTTGTTGACTCGTCGCACCCCGGTTCTTCGTCTCGCAGTCCGGTCCCTTCTTCCGTGCTGTACGTCTTCTTCTGTGCTGTGAGTTCTTCTTCCGCGCTGTGACGTCATGTTCTTCACTTCTCTTCTTCTCCCCATGTTGACTCGCCGGTCCTCCTCGCTGAAATGACGGATGCGCGCCTTGCATCGGACCTATATAGGCCTCGCAATCCCATCATGCTCTGGTACCTACCCATGTGATACCTACCCACGTGGGTAGGTATCACATGGGTAGGTACCAGAGCATGATGGGATTGCGAGGCCTATATAGGTCCGATGCAAGGCGCGCATCCGTCATTTCAGCGAGGAGGACCGGCGAGTCAACATGGGGAGAAGAAGAGAAGTGAAGAACATGACGTCACAGCGCGGAAGAAGAACTCACAGCACAGAAGAAGACGTACAGCACGGAAGAAGGGACCGGACTGCGAGACGAAGAACCGGGGTGCGACGAGTCAACAACGGAGAGCGGCGAAGACAGAAGGAGAACCCCGGAGAGTTGAGAAGACCCGTCGGGATAGCGGAAGAAGAAGAGCCCCGCCGAAGACGCCGGAGGAAACCCGCCGGGGGGGTGGGGGCTTTTTTAAAAGCCATCCCCCCCCGGCGGTGGAAGAGAACCAGACGGCGGCCCCCACCCACCCGAAGACGTCAAAGAAGAAGCTCCCCCTGGTAAAAGAGCTAATAAAGAAGACAGGGGGCGGCCTCCGGAGCAGAAAAATAAAATATTTTAATACACTGTGTGGTTTATTTGTGTTTTTACCACTTTTCTTGCAGGTGAATGGGTAGGGGTACGATGTACCCCATACTCATTCACTTAGGGTGGGGGGCCGGTATCTGGGGGCCCCCTTATTAAAGGGGGCTCCCAGATTCCGATAAGCCTCCCGCCCGCATACCCCGACAACCAACGGCCAGGGTTGTCGGGAAGGGGCCCTGTCCTCATCAACATGGGGACAGGGTGCTCTGAGGTGGGGGGGCCGCAGTGCGCCCCCCTGCCCCAGAGCACCCAACCCCCCCATGTTGAGGGCATGCAGCCTGGTACGGCTCAGGAGGGGGGGGGGCGCTCGCTCGTCCCCACTCCCTTCCTGGCTGGCCGGGTAGCGTGCTTTGGATACGGGTCTGGTATGGATTGTAGGGGGACCCCCTACGCCGTTTTTTTCGGCGTAGGGGGGCTCTCCTTACAACCCATAACAGACCTAAGGGACCGGTATGCTCCTGAGGGGGGGGGACCCATGCCGGATTTTTATTTAAAATCCGGCGGGGACTTCCCCCTCAGGATTCATAACAAACGCCGCACACGTGTAGAATTGGCGGGAATCCAAGTCGGATCTCCCGTCGCTTCTATGACGGCTCTGTCTCCATCGCGGCAAGCCAGCTCGGCGCTGGCTCCCGCGATGGGGCTCGTAGGTGCTCAATCTCGCTGAGAAAGAGAGCGAGATTGACACAAAATCGGCTTCACCTACTGTATATCGAACTGTTGTCGCAATGAAATTAAAATAAAGCATTTTTTATGTCAGATCTTTCAGATTATTGATTCTGCATGTTCGTTATCGTTTGTTAAAACGAACACAAAAATCCCAGATATTTGGGCAAAAATGCATTCAGAGGAAAACAAATGCACATGTTTAGCCCCCATTACATTGGTGTGTTAAATGGAATGCCCCCCCCTCCATTACAATTGTGTTCAGTAGTGATTGTGCCCCATTACATTGGTCTTCAATGGAGTGCGTCCCTCCAATTTCATTGCAAGAAATTGTCACAAGCACACCATGGATCTCCAGAATGTGTCCAAAGCTTTGTTCAGCGATCACATCCTTACAGAAAATAGTAACGCTTCGGAGCCTCGCAGGACCCCTTTATCATGCATGTGACAATGCCTGATGAAGGGGTCCTGCGAGTCTCTGAAACTTTGCTGTAACGATGTGATCGCTGAATAAAGCTTTGGACACATTCTGGAGATCCATGGTGCTGCTGATGACCTTTTCTTGCTCTATTTACGGTTACAGCAGTCGGTCGCTTCAGCACCCACTTATATGCACCGCTATTTCTACAGGAACTGTGAGGGTTGGGAATAGTGCCTTGGAAACTCCAATTACGTTGGTGTTTAGTGGTGTATGTTCCCCATCACATTGCTGTTCAGTAGTGTTTGGGCCCCATTCACATTGGTGTACAGTGGTGTTTGGGCCCCATTCACATTGGTGTACAGACTGTGTTTTGGCCCCATTCACGTTGGTGTACAGTGGTGCTGGGGCCCCATTCACATTGGTGTACAGTGGTGTTTGGGCCTCATTCACATTGGTGTACAGTGCTGTTTGGGCCCCATTCATGTTGGTGTACAGTGGTGTTTGGGCCCCATTCACGTTGGTGTACAGTGGTGCTGGGGCCCCATTCACATTGGTGTACAGTGGTGCTGGGGCCCCATTTACATTGGTGTACAGTGGTTTTTGGGCCTCATTCACATTGGTGTACAGTGCTGTTTGGGCCCCATTCACGTTGGTGTACAGTGGTTCTGGGGCCCTATTCACATTGGTGTACAGTGGTGTTTGGGCCTCATTTACATTGGTGTACAGTGGTGTTTGGGCCCCATTCACGTTGGTGTAAAGTGGTGTTTGGGCCCCATTCACATTGCTGTACAGTGGTGTTTTGGCCCCATTCACATTGCTGTACAGTGGTGTTTGGGCCCTATTCACATTTGTGTACAGTGGTGCTTGCGTCCCATTCACATTTGTGTACAGTGGTGCTTGCGTCCCATTCACATTGGTGTACAGTGGCGTTTGGGCCCTATTCACATTTGTGTACAGTGGTGCTTGCGTCCCATTCACATTGGTGTACAGTGGTGTTTGGGCCCCATTCACATTGGTGTACAGTGGTGCTTGGGCCCCATTCACATTGGTGTACAGTGGTGCTTGGGCCCCATTCACATTGGTGTACAGTGGTGCTTGGGCCCCATTCACATTGGTGTACAGTGGTGTTTGGGCCCCATTCACATAGATGTTCAGTGGAATTCTCCCCCCATTTCATTGATGGTCAGTAAGTGTGTGCCCCTGTAGCATTGGTGTGTAGTGGCCCCGGTCACTGGTAGTCTTGGATGGCTTTGGTGGTTGCATACCCAAAACCGGTTTTGTGGCACTCCCTCCCAACTCTCAAGTATCTGTACAATGACTTTGCATTATAAATATAGAGGCAGTGACTTCATTCAGACTAAAGCAACAGATTTGCTTAACACACCCCCCCCCCCCCCCAATTCTACTATACAGCAACACATGCTGATATTTCTTTCGCTCCCTTGATACTCCGTTCAGTGGCAGGAGCCAAAGGACATAACCAGCACTTCTGGGTATGGAAGAGCATGTGACAGTACTGGGCCAAACAATATTGAGTGTTTGCTACTCACAACTGTCAGGACAGACATACTATACATCTCAGTACTACTCTGATTCCATCTATATAGGCATTGAGTTACACTGCCCAAGTGCTGTATACAAGGCTTGGGCTTCAAATGTCCTTGGCTGGTTCTCCAGATGACCATTGGAGGTACTGTATGCCTTCTGGGCACTTGAGTATATAACCCAAAAGAGCTCAAGGAGAACACCTGCTGATGATGGGTAGTACTAGTGGAAAATGATGTCACAAGCACTAGAACATACTACCACTAGCTGGTGACACATGAGACTGCAAGAACTTTACATCCCATTTCCCTTGTATTTAACCACTTAAGCCCCGGACCATTTGGCTGGCCAAAGACCAGAGCACTTTTTGCGATTGGGCACTGCGTCACTTTAACTGACAATTGCGCGGTGGTGCGACGTGGTTCCCAAACAAAATTGATGTTTTTTTTTTTCCCACAAATAGAGCTTTCTTTTGGTGGTATTTGATCACCTCTGTGGTTTTTATTTTTTGCGCTATAAACAAAAATAGAGCGACGTATGTAAAACAGTGAGATCTGATTATTGAGATGTCATTGGCTGCTTGAAACTAATAAATGTCAAACTTATAGGTCAGAAGGGACAAGGGAGTTTTTAGAGCGACAATTTTGAAAAAAAAAAGCAAGATTTTTTACTTTTTGCTATAATAAATATCCCCCCAAAAATATTTATATAAAAAATGTCCTCAGTTTAGGCCGATACGTATTCTTCTACCTATTTTTGGTAAAAAAAAATTACAATAAGCGTTTATTGATTGATTTGCGCAAAAGTTATAGCATCTACAAAATAGGGGATAGTTTATGGCATTTTTATTAATAATTTTTTTTTTTACTAGTAATGGCGGCGATCAGTGATTTTTATTGTGGCTGTGACATTATGGCGGACATATCGGACACTTGTGATGCCATTTTGGGACCATTGTCATTGATACAGCGATCAGTGCTATAAAAATAACCTGATTAATGTAAAAATTGCACTGGCAGTGAAGGGGTTAAACAGTAGGGGGCGCTGAAGGGGTTAAGTGTGTCCTAGGGATGTGTTCTAACTGTGGGGGGGATGGGCTACATATGACTCAACACTGATCACTGCTCCTGATTACAGGAAGCTGTGATCAGTGTCCTGTCACTAGGAAGAATGGAGAAATGCATAACCGCGATCTTCTCCGCGAGACGATCGCGGTTATGCCCGCGGACATCGAGTCCACGGGACCCACTAGATGGAGAAAATTCCTGGACTGCCGCACTCCTTGAAACAATGTCTTTATTCAGCAAAAAAAAATCAAAAATACAAAACAGCTAAAAACAGTGCAGTCAAAAAGGAGAGGTGGACAAAAGGGAAAGGGGTGGCTGACATGTTTCACATCTTTCGATGCTTAGTCATAGCCACGGGACCACGGGACCCGCGGTCGTACACACACAGCTGCCCACAATGCCGCATCTTAAAGGGGACATACAGGTACATCCATCTGCCCAGCCATTTTGTCGACATATATCATTGTGCGCTGGTCCTTAAGCGGTTAAAGCGGAAGTAAACCCATCCATAAAAAAGTTTAATTTCCGGCACGTGCCGAAAATGAAACACTCCTATTGGTTGTGCTCTCAACCAAACTGTCAAATCATCCAATGGCTGGTGTCATAACTGATCACATGTGCAACATCACGGCAGTTGTAGAAAAAAAAAAGGCAAGCCAAAGATGGCAGCCTCCTTGGGTGAAAACGATAGGGGGGGTTTACTTACACTTTAACTGAGAAGGAGGGTGAGGGGTTTCACAACATACAATGTTTGCACGCTGAAGAAATTAATATTAAAATGACTCATATGGCAGAGCAGTATTGCTCGTTGTATGTATTCCCCAACTGTCAAGGTTTAGTCACACATAAATATTTGATCTGTTTGTTCTCCACCTTGGCAGCGAGAATGAAGCTCATTGAAGGCCATTTTACGCTGTAAAATAAAAAGTTAAGATACACAGAAGTGGCTTTAATTTATGACTGTAGTTTGAAGAGACACGAGGCCCTCACTTCAAGAGTTTACAATGCGGCACACAGCCAACATTCGTCAAATGTCACTATTGGCCCAGATTCAGGTACATTTGCGCTATATTTGCGGAGGCACAGGCCAACGATTTTGCCCTGCGCCCACGCAAATGTTTTGCGCTGCCCTCGATTCACGGAGCAGTAGCTCCGTAAATTGCGAGGGCGCGCCGGCAAAATTGCCCGGCGTAAGCGCGCGCAATGTAAATGATCCCGCCAGGGGCGGGAATCATTTAAATTAGGCGCGTTCCCGCGCCGATCGTAAAACGCATTGCTCCTTCGGGAAACTTTCCCGACGTGCATTGCGGCAAATGACGTCGCAAGGACGTCATTTGCTTCAAAGTGAACGTGAATGGCGTCCAGCGCCATTCACGATTCACTTACGCAAACAACATAGATTTTAAATCTCGCGACGCGGGAACGTCGGTATCCTATAGCATTGGCTGCGCCTGCTATTAGGATGTGTAACGTTACGCGAAACCCGACGTACGCAAACTACGTAATTTGCGTACGCAGGGCTCGCGCAACGTTGTGAATCGGTGTTAGTATGCAATTTGCATACTATACGCAGATCACAATGGGAGCGCCCCCTAGCGGTCATCGCTAGAATGCAGCCTAAAATCTGCGTGGCATAAGAGCCTTATGCCACGCAGATTTTAGGCTGCAGTCGGCGTTACGATGTTCCTGAATCAGGAGCATTCGTAACGCCGGAGCAAGTAAGCAATTGCGCTGCGTAACCTATGGTTACACAGGCGCAATTGCTTCTTGAATCTGGGCCATTGTCTGTAATCACCCGTGTTTCAGAACCCGTCTCTCCACTCCTTGTGCCGTTTGGTGATAATTGACTGTTGTTTTTACCTCTTTTGTCTTTTTTCAAGATTCCACGAAGAAGCTGAAGGACGTCTTGGAAGAATTTCATGGCAATGGGGTGCTGGCAAAATATAATCCGGAAGAGGTACTCTTTTTTTCCCTTTTAATTCTACTAAACGGTTATTTCCATTACAGGCGGAGCTTGGTGGATGGAATCACCCCAGGCTCTTTATACCTTTAGTAGTTTAGTTCAGGGGCGGATCCAGGGATGGACTGGCCATTGGGACTACAGGGAGTTTCCCGGTGGGCCGATGGCTCAGTGGGCCGGCTTCAGTGACAGTGGACCGTCGCCCCCCTCCGCTCATCTGTCTCTCCCTTCCCGCAGCGCTCACCCCCTCTCCCTCCCCGCAGCGCTTACCTGGGGGGAACAAAGAATCAGGGGGAGGACCAGAGGAGCAGGGGGGATGACAGAGGAGCATGGGGGAGGGGACAGACAGCTGACTCAACAGCTATGGCCTGGGAGTTTCTCACTTCTGCCTAATCTTGTCCCAAAAGGGGGGGGCACCGAACTGATTCTTTGCCCCGGGTGAAAAAAAGTCTAGCTTCCCCACTGGTACTGCCTATAAGAGTACCAGTACCAGCCGTTCTACTCTAATAAAGTAGAACAGCTAGTGGCTAGTAAAGCGGGAGAGGGGGCTTGGGTGGCCGGGGGGGGGGGTTTGCGGGAGTTGTCCGGCCCCCATGGGAGAGACCTGTCAAAGTGGGCCAGTCTGGATGAAGTCCAGGGCCAAATTTCTGTCCCAGTCCAGCCCTGGGCGGATCCAGAGTCTAGTCTTGGGAGGGGCACTGCCAGAAAATATGTTTTTTTTTGGGGGGCAATTTTTCAGGGAAATGGCTGGTGTTGGCACTTCAATCATCACGGCACCAAGGTTGTTATGGTGTCAAGATGATTGTATCGCATTATTTTTATTATTGCATTGTAATATAAAATGAAATAGTTCAACTCACCAATAATGCAGAATCAGTGGGAGCCCTGAGCGTGTCACTTGCCACGGGGGACTCTAATGGGGGACACTGATACAAGGGGGGGCTTTGATTGTGGATACTCTGATGGGGGACACTCTGATACAAGGGGGACTCTCTGATGCTAGGGTGGCTCTGATGAGGGACACTGATGTAAGGGGGGCACGGATGCAAGGGGGACTCTGATGCAAGGAGGACACTCAAAATTAAAGTGAGCCGGTCTGGGTGAAGTCCAGGGCCAAATTTTTGTCCCAGTTCAGCCCTGACCATTATATGAAGTATACATTTTAGGAGTGATATAATTATCAGCCTTTGAATTCCCTGACTTCTTAGCACAACAGGGTGTCAATTAAGAGCTACTGTCTCTCCTTTATGGCACATTGATACCTCAACGGCGGGCCTTGAGGGTCCTTTGCAACCTTGATCACGTTTGGGTGACATTGTATAAAGGGCCTACAAAAGCTCCAGAAGAAGCCATGATTATGGCGAAACATGTAGAGGCAACCAACTTTTGTATTGTGACTGCATTACTTTTCATGTTCCGGTTTTAAACTTTATTCATTTTTTAACCATGTTTGTTCAAACAAAATTATGAAATTCTTAATATCAATTTGATTTGATTTTTTTGCACCACAAAACTCCCAATTTTGTTTCTTGGTAATTTTCTCAATATATTTAGGGGAGGTGGTGCTTGTAGAGAACTCTCCGGTCTCTGGTACCAAATATATATTTTCCTAATTTTCAACCAGGATTCCCTGGAACCCCAGGGTTCTTCAAGAGGTTGCTAGGGGTTCCTTTGGCTGTGGCTGAATAACCCCCATGTATGGTACCGGCATGGTTCCCGGGCCAAACCCACTTGGCAAAGCCAGTAAGGGTGGCTTTCTGACCACCGCTGTGATGGTTTCATTCTTCCCCACTGATTACCAATGTATAAGGCATTTTCCCCATTGCCCCCAATGGAAATGATTTCAGTAGGGTTTCCCTGAGACATTGGGGCTGTTTTAGTGGTTCCTCTAGGGTGAAAAATTTGAATAAGGCTGACATTTCCTGTTTTTCTGGCCCCACAAGCAAATGTATACCACCTTCTCTTGCCCCAAATGCATACCTACTTGAATCTGACAGCTGGGACAAACTCTTCCTTGGCCCCCGGTGATGCCTGAATAGTGGGTCCGCTGAGTCTCTTTAACCCCTTCTATACAGGGCATTTTCACCCCTTCCTGCCCAGACCAATTTTTAGTTTTCAGCGCTGTTGCACTTTGAATGACAATTGCGTGGTCATGCAACACTGTACCCAAATTAAATCTTTATGTTTCCCCCCCCACAAATAGAGCTTTCTTTTGGTGGTATTTGATCATCTCTGCGGTTTTTATTTTTTGCGCTGTAAACAAAAGAAGAGCGACAATTAAAAAAAAAAAACACAATATTTTTTACTTTTTTATTTAATAAATATCACAATTTTTTTTTTAAAAACTTTTTTTTTTTCCTCAGTTTAGGCGATACATATTCTTCTACATATTTTTGGTAGAAAAAAATCGCAATAATCGCATATTGATTGGTTTGCGCAAAAGCTATAGCGTCTACAAAATAGGTGAGAGATTTATGGCATTTTTATTTTATACATTTTTTTACTAGTATTGGCGGCGATTTGCGATTTTTTTACTGTGACCGTGACATTGCGGCGAACACATCTGACACGTTTTTGGGACCATTCACATTTATACAGCGATTAATGCTATAAATATGCATTGATTACTGTGTAAATGTGACTGGCAGGGAAGGGGTTAACCACTAGGGGGCGTTGAAGGGGTTAATATGTTCCCAAAGGTGTGTTCTAACTGTAGGGGGGAGGGGACTCTCAAGGGGAGGAGACCGATGTGTGTTCCTCTGTACTGGGAACACACATCGGTCTCCTCACCGCTGACAGGACATGGATCTGGGTGTTTACACCCCATCATTACACACACAGATCCACACTCCTGCCGTGATTACCGGGAATCGCGGGCACGCGCGCGCCCTAGATCGCCGGGAACACAGGACGTCATATGACATCCACACGGATCGGCGAGGGGTTCCTGCCGCCGTCATTTCCCTATGGTGCAGTATGGAAGTGGTTAACCACTGCAATACCAGGCACTTTAGCCCCTTCATGCTCAGGCCAATTTTCAGCTCTCAGCACTGTTGCAATTTGAATGACAATTGCGCGGTCATGCAAAACTGTTCCCAAGCTAATTTTTATCATTTTCTTCCCACAAATAGAGCTTTCTTTTGGTGGTATTTGATCACCTCTGCGGTTTTTATTTTTTGCTAAACAAACTAAAAAATACAACATTTTGGGGGGGAAAAACGTTTTTCTTCGGTTATAAAACGTTTGTTTCTCCTTCACCAACAGGCACTGATGAGGCGGCACTGATGAGGCGGCACTGATGGGCACTGATAAGGTGGCACTGATGGGCACTGATGAGGAGGCACTATTATATAGAATTGATGGGCACTGATAGGCGGCACTGACAGGCTGCACTGATGGGCAATGACAGGCGGCTGTGATGGGCACTGACAGGCGGCACAGATTGGCACTGATAGCGTTACTGATTGGCACTGGCAGGTGGCACTGATGGGCAGCACTGATGATGAGGTACTGATGAGGTTTTGACAGGTGTTACTGTAGGGCTCTGATTGGCAATGTGATGGCCACTGACTGGCACTGTGGGCACTAATTGGCACTTTATTGGGCACTGATAGGCGATCCTGACTGGGTACCTTTTTGGCACATCTGATGGGTCTGTGCTGATAATAAATGTGTTGATTATCAGCACAGACCCCCCTCTGACAGGGAGAGCCGCCGATCGGCTCTGATCAGCTCACCCTGTCAGCGCGAACCCGAGGAATGCCGTTTACCAGCACTTCCTGGTTCAAATGATGATCAGCTGTAATTGGTCACAGCTGATCACGTGGTAAGAATAGGGTGACCACATTTCCAAACTACCATTCAGGGACACCCACCCTTCCCAAAAATCAGCTTGTGCTGTAACGAATCACAGCACAGTGATTGGACACAAGAGGCGGGATTTATGATTTATGATTTCACAAGCAGGGGGCGGGCATTGTGCTCCTCCAGGCATTCCCGGCCAGGACAAGTACTGTCAGTGAGTAAAGCGGTGATGTGGCAGGCTTTTTTTTTGGGCATCAGATTGGCCCGAGGGTGGCTGTGGCAGTTCCATTTCAGGACACTGTATTGTCTTGGAATCAAGGTGCCCGGGACAGAGCTGCAAAATGCGGGACTGTTCCGGGCAATCCGGGACACGTGGTCACACTAGGTAAGAAGCCTCTGTCAGAGGCTTCTTATCACAATCAGAGATGCGGCGTGTCAGACTGACACGCCACACCCACGATCGCTGCGCTGTGCGCCCTCGCGGGTGCGCGCCGGCATTTTATCCTGCTGGACGTCATATGACACCCAGTCAGGATAACAGAACTACTTCCCGGCCGTCATTCTGTTATTGGCCGGGCGGGAAGTGGTTAAGAGCCAGCCAAGAAACTTTTTTTATTTTTCTTCAGATAAACTTTCGAAATAATTTCATTTTGTGTTATGAAGCTAAAATGACAATGAGACAAAAGAACAAAGTCATGTCATCTTATATTCATAGACTGCGCCAATCGGCGAGATAAGGAGATTGCTCTAACCATGAAGAATATAAATCATACTTTATGTCCGGCCCAGTGACTTCGTTTTCCAGTAAAACAATAGGAGATTCAGCACATTACAGTCCAGTTGATGAAATACAATATAGTAGGCAAGAAACTTCTAAAACCCACAATTGTATTATCTGGTCCCTTTTCAGTGGAAAAAACCCTTAAAGGTGTTGTAAACATAATTTTTTTCCCTAAATAGCTTCCTTTCCCTTAGTGCAGTCCTCCTTCACTTACCTCATCCTTCCATTTTGCTTTTAAATGTCCTTATTTCTTCTGAGAAATCCTCACTTCCTGTTCTTCTGTCTGTAACCCCACACAGTAATGCAAGGCTTTCTCCCTGGTGTGGAGTGTCGTGCTCGCCCCCTCCCTTGGACTACAAGAGAGTCAGGACGCTCTCTACGTTGCAGATAGAGAAAGGAGCTGTGTGTTAGTAGGCATCCTGACTCTCCTGTAGTCCAAGGGAGGGGGCGAGCACGACACTCCACACCAGGGAGAAAGCCTCGCATTACTGTGTGGAGTTACAGACAGAAGAACAGGAAGTGAGGATTTCTCAGAAGAAATAAGGACATTTAAAAGCAAAATGGAAGGATGAGGTAAGTGAAGGAGGACTGCACTAAGGTAAGGGAAGAAATTTAGGAAAAAAAATTGTACCTTTACAACCCCTTTGACCACTTAATCACCGCCTATAGCCGAATTACGGCTACAAGGCAGTTCCTTAACTCTGGGAGGACGTCCTCCCCGAGAATCGTTCCCGTGCGCCCGAGCGGGCGTGCACACGCGATCATCAGTGCTCGTCGGGTCCACGGGACCCACAGCAACAAGGATCGTGGTAAAGGGCCAATGAAAGCGGCTCTTTACCACGTGATAGCGCCTTTCAATGACGGCGCGATCACAAATGTAAACAAACAATACACATGGGTCATTTTCGGGTCATCTCTCTCCTCTCCTCACACCGATGCAGCGTGAGAGAAGAGGAGAGAGATAAGAGATAAACGTAAGTGCTTTTGAGTGCCAAGCAGTGCCCAATAGTGCCCCATTTGTCACATCTCTGCCCCATCTGTGCCCCACCAGTGCCATCTGTGCCCCACCAGTGCCACATCAGTGCCGCCTGTGCCCATCAGTGCCACCTGTGCCCATCAGAGCCACCTGTGCCCATCAGTGCCAATCAGTGCTCATCTGCGCCACATCAGTGCCGCCTGCGCCCCACCAGTGCCATCCGTGCCCACCAGTGCCATTTACAGGGCTCAGTTTGGGAATATTTACTAACCCGACAGCTTATTATTCTAAATAGGAAACCTTTGTTTGCAAATATTACTAACTACCAGCAAGACTGAGTCCTTACATTTAAAGAGCACCTGTCATTTCAGACCCATCATGACAGTGCCTGTTACCGGGCATCCACTCACCTTCTACCGCCACGTCCCTCCCCTTGTTGTGTCACTGCCGCATCACCAGCCGCCCCATTAAAGTTAATGGGACTGTCGGTGAGTCAACAGCGGGTCAGAGGAGGAGGAGGCAGCAGCGGGTCAGAGGAGGAGGCAGCAGTGGGTCAGAAGAGGAGGCAGCAGCGGGTCAGAGGAGGGAGGAGGAGCAAGCAGCGGGTCAGAGGTGGAGCAAGCAGCGGGTCAGAGGAGGAGCAAGCAGCGGGTCAGAGGAGGAGCAAGCAGCGGGTCAGAGGAGGAGCAAGCAGCGGGTCAGAGAAGGAGCCAGCAGCGGGTCAGAAGAGGAGGCAGCAGCGGGTCAGAAGAGGAGGCAGCAGCGGGTCAGAAGAGGAGGCAGCAGCAGGTCAGAGGAGGAGCCAGCAGCGGGTCAGAGGAGGAGCCAGCAGCGGGTAAGAGGAGGAGCCAGCAGCGGGTCAGAGGAGGAGCCAGCAGCGGGTTAGAGGAGGAGCCGCTGCGGGACAGAGATGACAGTTGCTCTTTAAAAATTATTTCAAGACTTTTTACTAGTGATTTAAATCAAATTTACCCTGTTGCAATGCTCAGCTATTTTCAGAACATTCCTATTATGGCCCATAAACCCTCTCTATATATATATATAATCTCTTCAAATAGGTAGCTGCTTATTTCTGAAATATTGATGTAAACGGCAAGAAGTAAAAGATCGCTTGGTGAGAATTTTATAACTGAATTAACAGAATTTTTTTTTTTTTTTTCATGTGATACAGAAGCAAGACATCCTGAAACAAGTGAGTACCAATTACATTAACCACTTAAGGACCTGAAAGATTTGCCCTCTTAATGACCAGGCTATTTTTTGCAATATGGCACTGCGTCGCTTTAACTGAAAATTGTGCGGTCGTGCGACGTTGTACCCAAACAAAATTTACGTTCTTTTTTTCCCTTTGGTGGTACTTGATCACCTCTACGGTTTTTATTTTTTGCGCTATAAACAAAAAAAAGCGACAGTTTTGAAAAAAATATATATATATTTTTTACCTTTTCTATAATATCCCCCCCAAAGAAAAAAAAATGTATTCTTTAGTTTAGGTCGATATGTATTCTTCTACATATTTCTGGTAAAAAAAAAATCTATCGATTGGTTTGCGCAAAAGTTATGGGGCCGGATTCAGATACATTGGTGTATCTTTCCGCGGGGCGTAACGTATCTCAGATACGTTACGCCGCCGTAAATTAGGGCGCAAGTTCTGTATTCAGAAAGAACTTGCGCCCTTAGTTACGGTGGCATAACGTCTGTGGTCCGGCGTAAGCCCGCCTAATTCAAATGTGGATGATGTGGGCGTGTTTAATTTAAATTCACTGTGACCCCGCGTATTTGACGTATTTTACGAACGGCGTGGGAACGACGTCCATACTTAACATAGGATACCCCTCATTTAGCAGGGGTAACTTTACGGCGGAAAAAGCCTAACGTAAACGACGTAACAAAATGCGCCGGGCGGACGTACGTTTCTGAATCGTCGTAACTACCTAATTTGCATATTCCTTGCGGAAATATATGGAATCGCCAGCGTAAATATGCAGCCTAAGATACGACGGTGTAAGACACTTACGCCAGTCGGATCTCAGGGAAATTCTGGCGTATCTAGCTTTCTGAATAAAGAACGAAGATACGCCGGCGCTTCGTAGCACTTACGCCGCGTATCAATAGATACGCCGGCGTAAAGGCTATCTGAATCCGGCCCATAGTGTCTACAAAATAGGGGGATAGATTAATGTTATTTTTATTATTTATTTATTTTTTTACTAGTAATAGCGGCAATCTGCCATTTTTAGCGGGACTGCGACATTGCGGTGGACAGATAGGACACTTTTGACAATTTTTTGGGACCACTGACATTTATACAGCAATCGGAGCTAAAATAAAAAATTAAAAAAAAGATTACTGTATAAATGCCACTAGCAGGGAAGGGGTAAACACCAGGGGGCAATCAAGGGGTTAAGTGTTCCCTAGGAAGGTGTTTCTAACTGTGGAGGGAAGGGGACTGACTTGGAGTAGAGAGAGATCACTGTTCCTGATCAGTAGGAACAGACAATCTCTCTCTACTTCCCTATCAGAACGGGGATCGGTCTGTTTACATTGACAGATCCTTGTTCGTGGGTCGTTGGCGGACATCGCGGCCGATGGCCACACGCATCCTGTGCCCCCTATCGCTCTTAAAGCGGCCAACATACACCTACAGCGAATCGCACAGCTGTGCCAACCTGCCACAGTATAATGACGGCAGCTGGTCGGCAAGCAGTTAATACTTGGCCAAGTAAAACAGCTCCCTTATACAAAGTGGAACCTTGGATTACAGGCATAATCCTTTCCTGGAGGATGCGTGTAATCCAAAGCACTCGCATATCAAAGCGAGTTTCCCCATAGAAGTCAATGGAAATGAAAATAATTTAATCCACATTGACGTCTATGGCATGCAATACCGCATGTGGCCAGAGGTGGGGGGCACCGGAGGGACTCGAAAACCCCCGGAAAGGCTTGGAAACACTCGGGAACGGAGTATTTCCAAACGCCCCCACACCTCTGGCCAAATGCGGTACTGCACACCGCAGAGGCTTGAATCCTACTCATCTTGTGAGATAACACTTGCAAACCGAGTCGGGATTTAAAAAAAAAAAAATGCTCGTACTGCGAAGCGCTCGTTAACCGCGTTACTCGCAATCCGAGGTTCCCTTATGTGTATTTTGTTCTTATATTTTGCTGTGTCTGGAGTTCTGAAAAAAAAGTTATTTTTGCACTAAATACAATTCGTAATAAAATACGTCCAAAAATATATATTTTTCGCTTGTATTAATATTGTTTTTTTTTGGTTTTTTTTCCAGACGATTGACTTTGAAGGTTTCCAGTTGTTCATGAAGACTTTTCTGGAAGTTGAGCTGCCGGATGAATTCTGCAAACATCTCTTCATGTCATTTGGAAACAGATTCCAGACTCCCAGCCCTTCAATGCAGAGCAAGTCCCAGCTTCTCTCCGGGGGTAAGGCTTCCAACCAACTGAGGGGCTGCCATGCTGGTTGACTTTAAGAATCCATTTGGAAAGATTATGGGCCAGATCCACGTACAGCAGCGCATCTCTCCGCCGGGCGCAGCGTATCTAAGATACACTACGCCGCCGTAACTTTTTTTTTTTTCGAGTCCTTAAAGAATTCGCACCCTAAGTTACGGCGGCGTAGTGTATCTTTGGCGGCGTGATGATTCAAATCTCTGTGATGGGGGCGTGTTTTATGTAAATACGTCGTGACCCGGCGTAAACAAAGTTTTTTTTTAACTGCGCATGCGCCGTCCGTGGGGGTATCCCAGTGCGCATGCTCGAAATTAACCCGGAACAAGCCAATGCTCACGACGGTGACGTCATTCTACGCAAATCCCTATTCGCGAACGACTTACGCAAACGACGTAAAAAATTCAAAATGCGAGGCGGGAACGACGGCCATACTTAACATTGAGTACGCCACCATATAACAGGTTTAACTACCGTAAATATCGCGGTATAACGCGCTCCCGCGTATACCGCGCACCCCTAAAGTGACCCCCAATCATGTGGAAAAAAAAATATTTTTGTACTTACAGTTTTGGTGTCTTGCGCGGCGTCCATCGGCGGCCTCGTCGGGTCCGGCGTCCTTCTGGGCTTCGGGTGTCCTTCTGCGGCTTCGGTGTCCTTTTGCGGCGGGTCCGGTGTCCTCTTCGGCGGGTCCGGTGTCCTCTTCGGCGGGTCCGGCGTCCTTCTGCGGCGTCCTCGCGTCCTCCCCGCTCGTTTCCCACGCCGAGTTTTGAATACTGCGCCAGCATATACCGAGCGCAGTACACTCGGGCAGGTTCGGCAACTGTCGCGCTCACGTCCTGTACGTCCAGGACGTGACCGCGGAAGAAGCCGAGACTGGCCGAATATACCCGAGTGTACTGCGCTCGGTATATATCGGCGCAGTATGCAAAACTCGGCGCAGGAAAGCGGGTATCGGCGTATATCGCGCACCCACAATTTTGCCCTGGGCAAAAAAGTGCGCGATATACGCCGATAAATAAGGTATACGCCGGAAAAAGCCGAACGCAAACGACGTAAAAAAATGCGCGGACCGGACGTACGTTCGTGGATCGCCGTAACTAGCTAATTTGCATACTAAACGCAGAATTCGACAGAAACGCCACCTAGCACCCGCTGAAAAATTGCATCTAAGATCCGACGGCGTACTAAGACGTACGCCTGTCGGATCGATCCGAGATGCCGTCGTATCTTGTTTTGTAGATACAAAACAAAGATACGACGCGCAAAATTTGAAATTACGCGGCGTATCAAGAGATAAGCTGGCGTAATTCTTTTGTGGATCTGCCCCTATGCGTCCATATAAGTCCAATTAGAACTCTTGATATTGATGCTTGTTTTGGAGAATTTGAAGCCAGGGGATGACCATGACAAGCAGCAAACTGACATTTTCTGTCAACATTGGCAGCCTATGGCCTTAATAAATCAAGCTGCAGTAACTTTTATTAAAGTCCAGCACCAGTTAAAACGATACAAAAAAATGCTCAGCATTAGAAAATATTTTTAAAGTGTAGCTTACAATTGCAGCCTTCACCTCTCTGATATATTCTTAGCCACAGACAAACCACTAATTTAAGTTATAGCGTTTACAAAATAGGGGGTAGTTTTATGGCATTTAAAAAAAAAAATGTTTTACTAGTAATGACGGCGATCATTGATTTTTTTTCGGTACTGCGACATTATGGCAGACACTTCGGACACTTTTGACACATTTTTGGGACCATTGGCATTTTTATAGCGATCAGTGCTATAAAAATGTATATAATTAGTATAAAAATGCCACGGGCAGTGAAGGGGTTAACACTAGGGGGCGGGGAAGGGGTTAAGTATGTTCCCTGGGTGTGTTCTAATTTTAGGTGTTTTGCCAAGGCATTCATGAAGAACCTAAAAGGGGCCCAAGGGTGCCACTCTAACCTGGTTGAAAGAGGCTGATGTAGGACATCATTAAAGTTATGTCTTCTGTGCCCAAGGTGCCATTGACACATCCCATGAGGGTGCATCATCAATTCCACTCTGGGCTCAAATTATGGTACTGTAGGGCAGTGGCCCCCAAACTTTTTGGCATTGGGGACCGGCATTGTTGAAGAAAATTGTGCCAAGTCCCGGGGGGCTTTTCGCGGGCAATTTATCGGGGCAATGGCTGGTGTTGGCGCTTCAATCATCCTGGCACATCATTGATATGATGTCAGGGTAATTGAAGATCATTATTTATATTGTTACATTGTAAAATATAATGAAATAGTTATGAAAACTCACCATAATGCAGAATATGCCAGAGTGTCACATGCCACGTCACGATGCGGATTGTCACTTGCCACGTCGCCTGCCATCAGACGCAGCTTGTCATTTAGTGCAAACCTCAGACAGAAACCCCCCAGTAGTGCAGACCTCAGACAGTAACCCCCCAGTAGTGCAGACCTCAGACAGTAACCCCCCAGTAGTGCAGACCTCAGACAGTAACCCCCCAGTAGTGCAGACCTCAGACAGTAACCCCCCAGTAGTGCAGACCTCAGACAGTAACCCCTCAGTAGTGCAGACCTCAGACAGTAACATTTGCAACTCCTTAATCATATACTCTCCTTGCCCATTCAGTGTGTGTATAAAGGGGTATCCCCATCCCACTAATGGTTCCCTCCCTACTCTGGTGAATCAGAATCCCTATTGTTGCCTGGTGTCAGATTCTAAGGGTAAATCACACATTCAGTCACGTGACAGTGCTCAGGACCAGGGATTGGTTGCTAGACCTGAGCAATGTCACATGGCAGGAGGTAGGGTGACCACATTTCCAAAAACTGCCATTCAGGGACACCCCCCTTCCTAAAAATCAGCTGGCGCCGGGGGGGCCTTTGTGCCCTTTACCCAGAAGTATTGATCAGGCCCCCCACCAAAAAAGTCTTCCGCATCGCCACTTTACCCACTGACAGTACTTGTCCTGGCCAGTGCGTAAAGTGGTCAGGGCTGGACTGGGACAAAAATTTGGCCCTGGACTTCATCAAGACTGGCCCACGTTGACATGTCTCTCCTATGGCGGCCAGACAACTCCCGCCCCCGGCCACCCAAGCCCCCTCTACCCCATCACTAGCCACTAGCCGTTCTACTTTATTAGAGTAGAACGGCTGGTACTGGTACTCTTATAGGCAGTACCGGTGGGGAAGATAGACATTATTTCACCCGGGGCAAAGAATCAGTTCGGTGCCCCCCCCCCCCCCTTATGGAACAAGATTAGGCAGAAGTGAGAAAATCTCAGGCCATAGCTGTTGAGTCAGCTGTCTGTCCCCTCCCCCATGCTCCTCTGTCGTCCCCCCTGCTCCTCTGGTCCTCCCCCTGATTCTCTGTTCCCCCCAGGTGATCGCTGCAGGGAGAGAGAGGAGGTGAGCTCTGCGGGGAGGGAGAGATAGAGAAGCGGAGGGAGGGCGGCGGTCCGCTGTCACTGAAGCCGGCCCACTGAGCCATCGGCCCACCGGGAAACTCCCTGTAGTCCCAATGGTCAGTCCATCCCTGAAAGTGGTGATTAGACACACGAGGCGGGATTTATGATTTCTCCAATCACAAGCAGGGGGGGCGGGGATTGTGCCTCTTCCCGGCCAGGACAAGTACTTACAGTGACTAAAGTGGCAATGTGGCGCCCTTTTTTGGAGGCATCAGATCAGCTCTGGGGGGTGGCTATGTCAGTTTTATTTCGGGACACTATATTGTCCTGGTATGAAGGTGCCCGGGACAGACCTGCAAAATGCGGAACTGTCCCGGGCAATCCGGGACACTTGGTCACCCTAGCAGGAGGTCACATGCTGCTGATACCTGAGAAGCATCGGGTATAGTATTTTCTTCAGTTGGGGCAGAGGAAGGAGCAGCAGGCAAGATGCATATGGACTTAATGGTTTGCAATCACTTTTGTCTACGTCATCAATTGAGGACTGTTTTTTGCTTATGAACTATAATTTAGATTCAATTAATTTTATTGGCGCGGTTTTCTTCTTTTTGCCTAATCAAAGATAATGGGCCAGATTCACAGTGGACTTACGACGGCGTATCTCCACGTACGCCGTCGTAAGTCCGAATGTGAGCCTGATTCCTACAATCAGTTACGCATAGATTTGGCCAAAATACGAGCGGCGTAAGTCTCCTACGCCGTCGTATCTTGGGTGCATATTTACGCTGGCCGCAAGGGGCGCTTCCGTAGATTTACGTGTCAAATATGTAAATTAGGTAGATACGCCGATTCACAAACGTACTTGCGCCCGCTACGCCGTTTACGTTAGGCTTACGTCCGGTGTAAAGTTACCCCTGCTATATGAGGCGCAGCCAATGCAAAGTATGGACGTCGGCAAGCGTATCTTTTTACGTCGTTTACATAAGTCATACGAGAATGGGGATGTGCGTAGGTTACGTTCACGTCACAGGCATCGGGCCTGGCGTATCTTCCCACCTCTTCCACATTTGAATTTGGCGAGCTTACGCCGGCCGATTTACGCTACGCCGCCGCAACTTACGGAGCAAGTGCTTTGTGAATACTGCACTTGCCTGTCTAAGTTGCGGCAGCGTAGCGTAAATAGGATACGCTACGTCAAACTAAAGATACGCTCTCCTACGTGAATCTGGCCCAATATGTCTCACCCCTTCTTCCAGGATAGCAACTTAATAAAGTCCCCTTGACTCTCATGACAGCTTCACTTTAAAAAAAGTTTACCTTGCCCTGTTAGACACACATGTCAAAGAGAACCGATGAGGATGCAGTCGGTTTACGTTTGCAAAACATGTAGTCAGGGTGATGAATCAGCGGTCTGTTTCTTTCATTTGTCATTGTGGCGACAATTATCCCATCCCGACCCCGCAGTTATGACTCCTCCCGATAGACAGATTGTCATCGACAGTTTTCATCCATGCGCTGTGAAATTGTAATTACACATTCGTGTTCTTTCAATCCTGCAAGGAGACAAAAGATGTCTTGGCGCTGTCAGGTGATAAACGCCAAGATAATTTGCTGTATACGTCTTGTTGTACCACAGCGTGCTCGCCGCATTATGTGACAGCGGAATCTTAAGTGGTATTATCATTTCTTCTACTGACTGTCGTCGTTTGGCATGTTTGATTTGTTGGTTTGAGGAAGGAAGGACAAAATAAAGTGTTGTTTTTTTTTTTAGGTGCTTCGTGGCCCCTTTTCCCTTGTGGCCCTTACAGATTACCGTATTTATCGGCGTATAACGCGAGCCGGCGTATAACGAGCACCCCCAATTTAAGAGAGAAATTTCAGGATTTAAAAATACATAAATAAACCACTTAGGCCTCATACAGACGAGCGGATTTCCGATGAAAACGATCCGCCGGACCGTTTCCATCGGATATGTCCGCTGGCAGATTTTGATCTGATGGCTGTACACACCATCAGATCAAAATCCCAGCGGAAAACATCCGCTGTGACGTGGCCGCGCCGTCGCCGCGACAATGACTCGGCGACGTGCGCGACCCTGGAAGGTAAATACTTCCACGCATGCGTCGAATCACTTCGACGCATGCGAGGGATGGGGATCGGGCGGACTTATCCGGTGAGTCTGTACAGACGACCGGATAAATCCGAAGGACAGGATTCCAGCGGATAGATTTCTTAGCATGCTAAGAAATTTTTATCCGCTGAAAATCCGTCGGCTGGATTTTTATCTGCTGGAAAATGTCCGCTCGGGCCTACACATGACCGGATCTGTCCGCTGGAACTGATCCGCGGATAAATCCCAGCGGACAGATCCGGTCGTGTGTACAAGGCCTTAGAAGCAAAATAATGGTCAGTGTCCCTCTGCAGCCTGGGTGTCCCTCTGCAGCCTGGGTGTCCCTCTGCAGCCTGGGTGTCCCTCTGCAGCCTGGGTGTCCCTCTGCAGCCTGGGTGTCCCTCTGCAGCCTGGGTGTCCCTCTGCAGCCTGGGTGTCCCTCTGCAGCCTGTGTGTCCCTCTGCAGCCTCACTTCATCTCCTCATGCAGCCGCCAGTCATCTCGTACAGCCGTCATCTCAGTCACATACAGTCCCGCCTAGTGTCCCTCTGCAGCCTCACCTCATCTCTTCACACAGCCGCCCGCCATCTCGTACAGCCGTCATCTCAGTCACATACAGTCCCACCTCGTGTCCCTCTGCAGCCTGTGTGTACCTCTGCAGCCTCACCTCATCTTTTCACACAGCCGCCCGCCATCTCGTACAGCCGTCATCTCAGTCACATACAGTCCGGCCTCGTGTCCCTCTGCAGCCTGTGTGTACCTCTGCAGACACACCATCTCTTCACGCAGCCGCCCGCCATCTCGTACAGCCGTCATCTCAGTCACATACAGTCCGGCCTCGTGTCCCTCTGCAGCCTGTGTGTACCTCTGCAGACACACCATCTCTTCACGCAGCCGCCCGCCATCTCGTACAGCCGTCATCACTCTGCGTCTGCAGTCACATACATAGTCCCGTGTATGACGTCAAAGCCGAGTAAAGGGAAGATGACGGCTCGGTGAATTCCGGCGGCACTCGTTCCCCTCCGAGTCCGAGGTTCGCTATCGGCGTATAACGCGCACCCCTGCTTTGTCCCCGATTTTCAGGGGAAAAAAGTGCGCGTTATACGCCGATAAATATGGTATATCATTCAAACCTTAAAAAATGGGGATGTTTTTTAATGTGCACAAACAAATCAATATATATATTTTTGCATATAAAGAAAGATGGAAAGCATTGGCAGCCCAATGACCAGAGCACTTTTTTGCGATTTTGCACTGCATCGCTTTAACTGACAATTGCGCGGTTGCGCGACGTGGTTCCCAAATAAAATTGACGTCCTTTTTTACCCCCACAAATAGAGCTTTCTGTTGGTGGTCAACTGTTTGGTTTTTATTGCGCTATAAAAAAAAAAATAGAGCGCAAATGTTGAAAAAAAAAACAATATTTTTAACTTTTTGCTATAATAAATATCCCCCCCAAAAAAAAATATATATATATATATATATAAAATAAAAAAAAATGTTCTTCCTCAGTTTAGGCCGATACGTATGTATTCTTCTACTTATTTTTGGTTAAAAAAAACGCAATAAGTGTTTTTTTGATCAGTTTGCACAAAGGTTAAACCACACGAAAACAACTCATTACAATCTCATAGTTACATCCCAAGCATCATAGATTATCTCGGATTGGTTTTTATCCAACACGTAAAGTCCGCTTTTTCAAGCATGCACTGTAAATGCATTTTAGGCCTCATGCACGCCGGACGTTAAAATTACGTTATAAAAAACGGCAGTCGCTTTGCAGTGAGTTTTTCAACTTTTTCAACGTTTTTTGCAATAGCGTTTATTAGAGGTTTTGACGTTCGTGTTTTTTTTCAATGGATCAAAAACGTTAAATGCCGGTGTTTTTGAGCATCAACGTTTATCAGTGTTTATCAGCATTAGTGCGTTTTTACAGATGAGTTTTGAGGTTATTTTACTACTCAAAAACGCCACTGCCCAAAACTGCTGATAACAGCCTGTGTGTGCGATTTGGCACTGCGTCGCTTTAACTGACAATTGCGCGGTAAAAAATAAAAAAAAACGCAATAAGCATTTATTGATTGGTTTGCTCAAAAGTTATAGCTTCTACAAAATAGGGGATAGATTTATGCCATTTTTTTTTTCTTACTAGTAATGTCGGCGATTTTTATCGTGACTGCAACATTATGGCGGACACATCGGACACCTTTGACGCTATTTTGGGATCATTGTCATTTATACAGTGATCAGTGCTATAAAAATGCCCTGATTTCTGTGTAAATGACACTGGCAGGGAAGGGGTTAACTACTAGGGGGTGAGGAAGGGGTTAAGTGTGTCCTAGGGAGTGATTCTAACTGTGTGGGGGCTGGGCTTACTGTGAAACGACACTGATCGCTGCTCCCGATGACAGGGAGCAGTAGATCAGTGAAAAAAGGCAAGGAGAGAGGTGCCTCTGGGTGTAGTAGCTTTAAAACAGTTTAATAATTAAAATCAGACACATGTGGTTATAGCACTCACATTTGAGCAGTATAGAGCAGGCATGTAAGGGTTTCTTTAGGCAAGGTGAGCTGTCATCCGAGGAGGGGAGTTCCTTTTCCAGTCAGAGGGAGCGCTGTGCGGGGAGGTCACTGCTTCATCAGAAGGAGGGCATCCATGGGGATGGAGATGGTTCTCAACCCGAGGTCTGGAGCGCACGTGGAGGGCTGGCGAGGGCGGATGACGTCACTAGTATGCGACGCGTTTCAGAGTCTTAAAGCAGCTGGTGGATTGGCTGCTTACACTCCTTTCTCAAGGAGAAACCGGAACATGGTCTCTGTTCCCCCCTGATGGCAGCCCTGGAAGTGTGTACCCATTTTATTCTTACCACAGACTTTTGATCAGTTTTACCCTAAACTGTCATCTCCTGACTTTTGTCCCCATCTCCCGCTGCTTTGATATTCATGCTGTATCTGACACTAGAAGTTTTTGTGTATTCATGCGCATTATTTACTTGTCTCCCAGCAGTAGATCAGTGTCCTGTCACTAGGCAGAACAGGGAGATGACTTGTTAACATAGGCATCCCCCCGTTCTGCAGCTCAGTGACACGATCACGGGACACTGGTGGACATCAAGTACGACACGGTCGGACACGGTCACGGAGCTCGCGGCAGGGGCGCGTGCCCACACTGCACAAAATTGAAAGTGACATATATATATATACGTTACTTTGCGCAGCTGTGTTATTCTGCCAACGTATATGTACAGGCGGTGGTCGGCAAGTGGTTAATGACTATAGAAAAAAACTTCTACAGCCAAAAACAGCTGCTGTAAAAATGTCAAAACGCGTCCAGTATGCATGAGGCCTCCGAGATAACATATAATAGATCACAAACACATCCTAAACATTGGCGAACTATCCAACAATCTTTGTCAAAACCTCTGAAGATCCTCCAGGGAGGACACATCAGGATAGAGGACCTATGTCCCATATGAGGAAGGAAAAACTCATAAGCGGGGGTCTAGGGATGAGCCGAACACCTGCCTGTTCGGTTCGCACCAGAACCTGCGAACACACCAAACGTTCGTGTGAACTTTAGAACCCTATTAAAGTCTATGGGACTCGAACATTTGAAATCTAAAGTGCTAATTTTAAAGGCTAATATGCAATTTATTGTCCTAAAAAGTGTTTGGGGACCTGGGTCCTGTCCCAGGAAACATGTATCAATGCAAAAAAAAGTTTTAAAAACGGCTGTTTTTTCGGGAGCAGTGAATTTAATAATGCTAAAAGTGAAACAATAAAAGTGAAATATTCCTTTAAATTTCATACCTGGGGGGGTGTAAAGTTAGCATGTGAAATAGCGCTTGTTTCCCGTACTTAGAACTGTCCCTGCACAAAGTGTCATTTCTGAAAGAAAAAAAGACATTTAAAACTGACTTGCGGCTATAATGAATTGTCGGCGCTGGCAATTCAGAGCGAATTCATTCATAAAAATAAAAAAAAATAGCGTGGGGGTCCCCCCAAATTCAATTACCAGGCCCTTCAGGTCTGGAATGGATATTAAGGGGAACCCCCGCCGCTAATTTAAAAAAAAAATGACGTGGGTTTCCCCCCAAATATCCATTCCAGACCCTTCAGGTCTGGTGTGAATTTTAAGGGGAACTTCACCCCAAATAAAAAAAAAATGGCATGGAGTTCCCCCAAAAATCCACACCAGACCCCTCGAGCACGTTAAACTGGCCAGCCGCAGAAAAGAGGGGGGGACAGAGTGCGGCCCCCCCTCTCCTGAACCGTACCAGGCCACGTGCCCTCAACATGTTGATGGGGACAAGGGCCTCATCCCCACAACCCTTGCCCGGTGGTTGTGGGGATCTGCAGGCGGGGGGCTTATCAGAATCTGGAAGACCCCTTTAAGAAAGGGGACCCCCAGATCCTGGCCCCCCCTATGTGAATTGGTAAACATTATTTAGGGTAATAGCATTGATCTCTACTAGCCTCATGTACCATGTTCCCAGTTTCGTATTGTCTTCTGCAGCATATCCCCAGCCAAATTTGTAGAATGACCACACTCTCTGACCCTCATTTACTCTATTAGGTCTGCAGTTTCTGACAGTCCTCTCAAGTATTACATATACAGTGGAACCTCGGTTTGTAAAACAAATTATTTTTGTTGTCTTGCAAAACAAGCAGAATTCAAGCTAATGGGGTGTGCAGTACCGCATTTGGCCTGAGGTGCGGGGGCACTGGAGCCGAGCAGAGTGGAGCCGATCGGAGCCGTTCTGAGCTGTTCGGAAATACTCTATTCCCGGGGGTTTCCGAGCCTTTCCGGTCACCGAGCTGTCCCCAGGCCTTTCCGCGTGTTTCTGAGGCTCTCCGGAGCCCCCCACCTCTGGCCACATGTGGTATTGCACGCCATAGAAGTCAATGTGGAACAAATTATTTTCGTTTCCATTGACTTCTATGGGGAAACTCGCTTTGATATGCGAGTGCTTTGGATTACGAGAATTCTCCTGGAACGGATTATGCTCGTATTCCAAGGTTCCACTGTATTGGCCATTGTAACGGAATGGCCCGTGATACCCAGAGACTTTTGAAGGATGCGGGGTACTCCTGTGCCAGCTTCACTAATGACTCCTGGGTCTAGGGTCATCCTATGTCCAGTAGGGGCATAGGATAACTGAGAAATGATATCATGAATTACATGAGATGGGACAATAATGATAATTCATGTATTACAGGATATCTTGGAATATTACAGGTGGTTAATTCTGTCCACAACAGGTCAATAGCAGAGTGACTCATTCATGTGGGGACACACATATTGTTGAGGTGTTAATTGAGTCTGGCTCCTAAGATATTTCATTGTACTATGCTAACTAGCCCTGTATTGTGTGAAAGTTCTATTGATACTAATATGTGTTGTGAGTTAACAGACTCTAAAAGTCATGTTCGCCATGTCAGCTATAGTAATTGATTCATGTAGATTCGGTGCCAGAATGTCTGTCTGGGATGTGGATTGAGGGGGACTCGTTAAGCACCCATTGTGTATTGTTTTGGGTGGAGTGTTTCATTGTCCCTGTGATTACTGCAGCATGCTCTCTAACTGTATAAACAGCTGAGAGTTTACCATTAAAGCACTCATTCGTTTGGAACCAGAGACAGAGCTGTGTGTGTCTCGTCCTTCTGGGGAATTCTAATGGATCGTGTCTGCTGGATTGTTGGAGTGTCGGATAAGCTGTCTTGGGTTGGTGGAATGGAATATCGTAAACGGTGTTAACCCCTGACCGTTACAGCCATTGTGTGTGGCCATTTGGTAAAGTCAGGGGCTGCATTTGAGGTCCCCTTTATCTCATAAGTTGACAACCACTGTCCTAAGGGCTTCTTTGGATTTCCTAGTACCTTGTCCTAGCCAGTTTGCAATCACCAAGTTCACTTAACCTCATGTTAGGAGAGGTATACGCTGTGGCTTTAGCATATTGGTTCTCTCATCTTAGTTCAAATTTAAGGTGACATCGTTTTAAGGCATAAGGTTTTCAAAGGCCATAAAATTATGCGGTCAATCTACTACCTTATCCTGTCTGCCGTAACAGCTAATACAGTGCGATAAGTAGTACAAAAAAGCTTACAAAATATCACATCTTCAATATGAATGCTTTTATCTTTTATTTATTTTTTTAAAACTACAGGTCAATCTTTGATCTTCTGTTTCCAAACCTTCTAGGAGAATTCATGACTGCTGTCGATGCTTTCTACATTTTCGAGCTGTTAAACTGGGTTGTTTCTCTTTCTAGGTCTTCGAATGAATTACAGAAGTAACAGTTCATCCCGATCTTCATCCCCGGTGTCTCTGCGTCCACCTGACATGATTCAGCTGAAAGACATCGTTTGTTACTTATCACTGCTGGAGAGAGGAAGGCCGGAGGACAAGCTTGAGTGTCAGTATATGAAGCTCAGTGCACATAAAACACATTTTTCATTAATGAGATTAGAGGCGGCATTGTCACTTTACTACTTTACCGCACCAAGCACTGCACTTAATTATGATAGTATCACATGTTACGTGTGGCGTATCTTCGCCGTGACCAGGCTGTTACTACCAGACGTTTTACTTATTTATTTTTTACGCTTCTGAATGCAGCTCTAGAATAGCCAATGTACCCATGGCAGCCTTTTGGTCCATATTCTAGAGCAGGGATCCCCAAACTTTCTAAACAAAGGGCCAGTTTATTGTCCTTCAAGGGGGTCAGGGTGTGGCCAGCGGGAGTGGAAATTTTCCTGGAATCAGTAAACATCGCCACATTTGGTATCATTGGGAGGAATAGTGTCCCATCATTGGTATCATTGGGAGGAATAGTGTCCCATCATTGGTATCATTGGGAGGAATAGTGTCCTATCACTGGTATCATTGGGAGGAATGGTGTCCCATTGCTGGTATCATTGGGAGGAATAGTGTCCTATCGCTGGTATCATTGGGAGGAATAGTGTCCCATTGTTGGTATCATTGGGAGGAATAGTGTCCCATTGTTGGTATCATTGGGGTGAATAGTGTCCCATTGTTGGTATCATTGGGAGGAATAGTTTCCCATTATTGGGAGAAATAGTGTCCCATTGTTGGTATCATTGGGAGGAATAGTGTCCTATCGCTGGTGTCATTGGGAGGAATAGTGTAATATCGCTGGTGTCATTGGGAGGAATAGTGTAATATCGCTGGTATCATTGGGAGGAATAGTGTCCCATTGTTGGTATCATTGGGAGGAATAGTGTCCCATCGTTGGTATCATTGGGAGGAATAGTGTCCCATTGTTGGTATCATTGGGAGGAATAGTGTTGTATCATTGGGAGGAATAGTGTCCCATCATTGGTATCATTGGGAGGAATAGTGTCCCATTGTTGGTATCATTGGGAGGAATAGTGTCCCATCATTGGTATCATTGGGAGGAATAGTGTCCCATTGTTGGTGTCATTGGGAGGAATAGCGTCCCGCCATTGGTATCATTGGGAGGAATAGTGTCCTATCGCTGGTATCATTGGGAGGAATAGTGTCCCATTGTTGGTATCATTGGGAGGAATAGTGTCCCATTGTTGGTATCATTGGGAGGAATAGTGTCCCATTGTTTGGTATCATTGGGAGGAATAGTGTCCCATTGTTGGTATCATTGGGAGGAATAGTGTCCCATCATTGGTATCATTGGGATGAATAGTGTCCTATCGCTGGTATCATTGGAAGGAATAGTGTCCTATCGCTGGGAGAAATAGTGTCCCATTGCTGGTATCATTGGGAGGAATAGTGTCCCATTGTTGGTATCATTGGGAGAAATAGTGTCCCATTTTTGGTATCATTGGGAGGAATAGTGTCCCATTGTTGGAATAATTGGGAGGAATAGTGTCCCATTGTTGGTATCATTGGGAGGAATAGTGTCCTATCGCTGGTATCATTGGGAGGAATAGTGTCCCATTGTTGGTATCATTGGGATGAATAGTGTCCCATTGTTGGTATCATTGGGAGGAATAGTGTCCCATTGTTGGTGTCATTGGGATGAATAGTGTCCCATCATTGGGAGAAATAGTGTCTCATCATTGGTATGATTGGGAAGAATAGTGTCCCATCATTGGTATCATTGGGAGGAATAGTGTCCCATTATTGGTATCATTGGGAAGAATAGTGTCCCATCATTGGTATCATTGGGAAGAATATTGTCCCATCATTGGTATCATTGGGAGGAATAGTGTCTCATCATTGGTATCACATTGGGAGGAATAGCGTCCCACCATTGGTATCATTGGGAGGAATAGTGTCCCATCATTGGTATCATTGGGAGGAATAGTGTCCCATCATTGGTATCATTGGGAGGAATAGTGTCCTATCACTGGTATCATTGGGAGGAATGGTGTCCCATTGCTGGTATCATTGGGAGGAATAGTGTCCTATCGCTGGTATCATTGGGAGGAATAGTGTCCTATCGCTGGTATCATTGGGAGGAATAGTGTCCCATTGTTGGTATCATTGGGAGGAATAGTGTCCCATTGTTGGTATCATTGGGAGGAATAGTGTCCTATCGCTGGTGTCATTGGGAGGAATAGTGTAATATCGCTGGTGTCATTGGGAGGAATAGTGTAATATCGCTGGTATTATTGGGAGGAATAGTGTCCCATTGTTGGTATCATTGGGAGGAATAGTGTCCCATCGTTGGTATCATTGGGAGGAATAGTGTCCCATTGTTGGTATCATTGGGAGGAATAGTGTTGTATCATTGGGAGGAATAGTGTCCCATCATTGGTATCATTGGGAGGAATAGTGTCCCATTGTTGGTATCATTGGGAGGAATAGTGTCCCATCATTGGTATCATTGGGAGGAATAGTGTCCCATTGTTGGTATCATTGGGAGGAATAGCGTCCCGCCATTGGTATCATTGGGAGGAATAGTGTCCTATCGCTGGTATCATTGGGAGGAATAGTGTCCTATCGCTGGTATCATAGTGAGGAATAGTGTCCTATCGCTGGTATCATTGGGAGGAATAGTGTCCCATTGTTGGTATCATTGGGAGGAATAGTGTCCCATTGTTGGTATCATTGGGAGGAATAGTGTCCCATTGTTTGGTATCATTGGGAGGAATAGTGTCCCATTGTTGGTATCATTGGGAGGAATAGTGTCCCATCATTGGTATCATTGGGATGAATAGTGTCCTATCGCTGGTATCATTGGAAGGAATAGTGTCCTATCGCTGGGAGAAATAGTGTCCCATTGCTGGTATCATTGGGAGGAATAGTGTCCCATTGTTGGTATCATTGGGAGAAATAGTGTCCCATTTTTGGTATCATTGGGAGGAATAGTGTCCCATTGTTGGTATAATTGGGAGGAATAGTGTCCCATTGTTGGTATCTGTGACGGTATCGGTATGATATCCCTGTCAGGCCTTCCCTCCTCTCCATACAAGAACATCACAGGATTCCCACACATGAGTCAAGACTGGATGCTGGAACCAAGACTCTTTATTGACACAAAAACTCAGCTTATATGTGGTTACAGCCTGTTAGGAGCGCCCCCCTCACACAGTGGGGTTTCCCATACAGATTATAGGAGACAAGTCGGAGCCGACCATGCAGACACGTTTCTTTAGATAAAGACATCACTGGAGTTAATTACTACACTGAAGCAATCAGAATAATTAACATACTACTTCTCTAATCATTTAGCCTGATGATACAATACACATCTTTTAAGGGTAAACACAGATCTTCTTTACACAACACAATAGATCAATTAACCTTTAGAATAGTGAGGGGACATTAGCACGTCAATAACCGGTCAGAGCAATGAATCACACATGAAATTCCTTTCTACCTCTAACCCATATGGCTAGCAGGGAGCAGTACACTGAGACATATAGGCAAATGTATCACAATGGCCCCCCTTTTGCTCCCTGCTCCGGCAAATCCGGTTGGACCTTCCCTGGTCCAGTAGGGTTGACGGGTTCAGAGCTTTTAGTCCGAGGTTAACTCCGTTTGGCATGACTGACCTCCCTTGGCAACTGCTTCAGACTCAGGTATGTCACCGGGTCGTCAGATCACACGCCGGTCAGTCCCCAAGTCTTTGTGCGATCTGCAGAGTCACCAGAACTCGGTGTGAAGCCAGCGAATGGGTCTGTGCGCCGCCGTCTAGGTGTCCCGCTATGGGAGGGGGCAGGTTATGGCTCTGAAGTGACAATCACAGGAGATTCATAAAAAGGAAAAGTTATATTTGTTGTAGCACTGGTGCTCAGAGTCCGGGGGGGGGGGGGAGAGGGGACTCAGAGCCCCATAAGGTCAGCCACCCCCTGCTCCCTCCGCAGCCGCCGGTTCTCCTCTTGGAGCTTCTCCAGCTCCATCTCCAGTTCATGGAGCCTGGGGGGGTCAGCCTGCTGTGACCTCAGGTGGTTGTTCTCCTCCTCCATGCGGCTTATGCACTCCTCCAGCTCTATGTACTCACGGATCAGCTCCTGCTTGCTCATGTCCTGCAGGCTCTCCACGTGGTCCTTCATCATCAGGAACTGGGTGGTGGTGTAAGGGGCCACCGGTGGGCCCTTGGCGAACATCTCGGCCCGCATCTGGGACGCCCGCTGCGACTCCCTCTCCTCCAGTCGCTTCTTCTCCTCCCAGGTCCGCTGGTTATATGACTTCCAGGACCTCTTCTTCTTGAAGGGTGGCCGGCGGTGCCTCTTTCTGCCCAGCTCCCTCCAGGGCCCCTCCGGCTCAGGGCTGGAGCCCATGACCAGCTGACAATGGTGTTCCCTGTTGTCCGTAATAGCAGATTGTACCATGAGGGCTTCGTAAGGGGTGCCCAATGGTTCTTCCCGACCCCGCTCCTGGGGATCCCAAGCCGAGTCTACACAATGGGCTGCTGCTGGTGGGCGGTACCCAGGTTGAGACCAATTTGACCTGGTGTTGTCATTCATGGGGCAATTCTGCTTGAAGTGACCCAACTGTTTGCACCGGAAGCAGCGTTGTTCGTTGTCCTCCTGGCGTGGATAGCGAGGGCTAGATGTCACCGGTCTGTTAGGAGGTTGGTATCTAGCGGCTGGTGGGTGTGAGGGCGCCGTTGGTCGTGGAGGTTGTACCCGTGGTGTGACCTGGTTTGTCTTGCGAGTATCCGCATATTCATCCGCCAACTTCGCGGCCTCTGGTAGAGTCATGGGCCTGCGATCTCTCACCCAGTCTTTGACGTCCGTCTGGATGTGATTGTAAAATTGCTCCAGGAGCATTAGTTGCAAAATGTCCTCTGCGGTGGTGGCCTGGCTGCTGTTAACCCAGTTAGAGGCCGACAGGGACAGCTGGCATGCCCATTCTGCGTAAGAGTCTTTCGTGGTTTTGCGTGAGTCCCTGAACTTCTGTCGGTGGGACTCTGGGGTTACTGCATAACGAGCCAGGAGCACTTCTTTAACCCGGGCGTAGCTATGGATATCCTGATCTGGCACGGTCCGGAAAGCATCAGAAGCTTTGCCTGACAGTTTGCCTGACAATATTGCAACCCACTCTCTTCTAGCTATTCGGTGCAGGTTACATTGTCGCTCAAAATCCGCCAGGTAGTTATCAATTTCACAGTCCTTTTCATCAAAAGCTTTAAAAGCGCTAAACAGAATCTTCCTTGCGTCTGCTGTGCTGTACTCACTGTTCGGAGAAGGTGCGGCTGCTTGTTGGACTGCTGCCAGTTTTAACTGTAGTTCTGCGTCCCTTATTTGTTTATCCTTCTGTAGTTCTGCGTCCCTTATTTCTTTAGCCTTCTGTAGTTCTGCGTCTCTTATTTGTTTAGCCTCCTCCGCTAACAGGTCCATCACTTTCAGCACCACATCCGGCGTTGGGTTCGGGCCGAACCACGCTAGCTTCTCTCTCATTAGCTTGTTGGCTGGCGATTCCTCCTCCTGAATCACTGGTGTATCCATCTCTTGTACTGCTGGCGTTGCTGCAATCCCGTCCTCCTGGTCTATCTCCATTGATTCCGCTATGATGACCCACTTGGTTTTGTTGCTAGCAATCCTTCCACGAACTTCCAGTAGTTCTTCCAGTGTCTGCTTGGAATCCGGGTGTGAAGGAGAGTAGAAGGGAAGATCCCGCTGCTGCCAACCAATTTGTGACGGTATCGGTATGATATCCCCGTCAGGCCTTCCCTCCTCTCCATACAAGAACATCACAGGATTCCCACACATGAGTCAAGACTGGATGCTGGAACCAAGACTCTTTATTGACACAAAAACTCAGCTTATATGTGGTTACAGCCTGTTAGGAACGCCCCCCTCACACAGTGGGGTTTCCCATACAGATTATAGGAGACAAGTCGGAGCCGACCATGCAGACACGTTTCTTTAGATAAAGACATCACTGGAGTTAATTACTACACTGAAGCAATCAGAATAATTAACATACTACTTCTCTAATCATTTAGCCTGATGATACAATACACATCTTTTAAGGGTAAACACAGATCTTCTTTACACAACACAATAGATCAATTAACCTTTAGAATAGTGAGGGGACATTAGCACGTCAATAACCGGTCAGAGCAATGAATCACACATGAAATTCCTTTCTACCTCTAACCCATATGGCTAGCAGGGAGCAGTACACTGAGACATATAGGCAAATGTATCACAGTATCATTGGGAGGAATAGTGTCCTATCGCTGGTATCATTGGGAGGAATAGTGTCCCATTGTTGGTATCATTGGGATGAATAGTGTCCCATTGTTGGTATCATTGGGAGGAATAGTGTCCCATTGTTGGTGTCATTGGGATGAATAGTGTCCCATCATTGGGAGAAATAGTGTCTCATCATTGGTATGATTGTGAAGAATAGTGTCCCATCATTGGTATCATTGGGAGGAATAGTGTCCCATTATTGGTATCATTGGGAAGAATAGTGTCCCATCATTGGTATCATTGGGAAGAATATTGTCCCATCATTGGTATCATTGGGAGGAATAGTGTCTCATCATTGGTATCACATTGGGAGGAATAGCGTCCCACCATTGGTATCATTGGGAGGAATAGTGTCCCATCGTTGGTATAATTGGGAGGAATAGTGTCCCATTGTTGGTATAATTGGGAGGAATAGTGTCCCATCATTGATATCATTGGGAGGAATAGAGTCCCATCATTGGTATCATTGGAAGGAATAGTGTCCCATCGTTGGTGTCATTGGGAGAAATAGTACCCCAATGTTGTTGTCAGCAGCAGTGGCAGCTGGTGTTTTTTTTGGGGGGGGGGGGGCGGCAAACAACCACCCATCCCCCCTGAGGGGCACCCACCCCCTGCTGTTTTCCGGTCAGTCCAGGACTTACCCCATCATGGCGGGTGGCAGGTAGCGTGGTGCAGTGGCTCGGCTCCGAGTCCTCTGCTTCCAGCTCATCCCCTTCTGCTCCTAGGCTTCCAATAGGATCACCTGTCCTTTCAGCCAATCGGGTGACCGGTGTCAAAAAACGCTTTCTGATTGGACGGGAGGAGGATCAGGTGTTACCACAGCGAATATTAATTTGCTGGAAGAATGGCCAAACGAGGCTTGTGGACGGCCTTCCCAGAAGAGGTGAAGCTGTTATACCTGCAAAGGGCGGGGCCAACTCAATATTGAACCCTACGGACTAAGACTGGGAGGCCATTAAAGTTCATGTGCGTGTAAAGGCAGGCGTCCCAATACTTTTGGTATTATAGTGTTTATTTCAATGGTTTAAATGTTAGTATGAGATGTCAAGAATACTTTGATGGGAGAACAGTGCACTCTAGTGGTTGAATTTGATAATTACATCAGCTTTGTCATTAGAATATATTTTGTCATCAGTATTCAGCATCTGCATTCAGATTGCGGGAAACGTCTGACATCTTTTTCTCCAAAACACAGTCACTCACCTTCTTTTTATGTCATGGGTTTCATGATAACCCCCTGACATCCCAGAAGGTTAATAAGCTGTGCAATTCTGTAATTCCCAGCAACACTTGACACAAGGGAGTTTAATTAGATCACCATTGAAGCTGCTTTTCTAAACAGTTTAGGATGACAATGCTAAGGCCTTGTAGAACTTTCAGCTAAATATATTCTGGGGTGATCAAAGCAAAAAGTGGCCTAACAATTCATTTTATTTGGAAAGCAGCCCTAGTAGAAAAGCCTGCCAGCATGTTGCAGAACGGGACCCTTGCTCTGTGTTGTGGGGAAGCAGTGGTCTCTCTACAGAGGTCTGACATGCCCCCTTCTGAGTCAGACCTATAGTTCTGCTCTGTGTAAAGTTCATGCTTCCTACTCATTGGATAGCTCTAGCCCCGAGGCCAGCTAAAATTAATATTGACATTAAAAATTCAGATTTCCTTTAACTACTTAAGCCCCGAACCATTTTGTAGCTAAATGACCAGGCCCCCTTTTTGCGATTCGGCACTGCGTTGCTTTAACTGGCAATTGCGCGGTCGTGCGACGTGGCTCCCAAACAAAATTGACGTCCTTTTTTCCCCCCACAAATAGAGATTTCTTTTGGTGGTATTTGATCACCTCTGCGGTTTTTATTTTTTCAGCTATAAACAAAAATAGAGCGACAATTTAAAAAAAAAAATATGCAATATTTTTTACTTTTTGCTATAATAAATATCCCCAAAAAATATATAAAAAAGGCAATTTTTTTCCTCAGTTTAGGCCGATACGTATTCTTTTACATATTTTTGGTAAAAAAAAAAAATCGCAATAAGCGTTTATTGATTGGTTTGCGCAAAAGTTATAGCCTCTACAAAATAGGGGATAGTTTTATGGCATTTTTATTAATGATTTTTTTTTTTACTAGTTATGGCGGCGATCAGCGATTTTTATTGTGACTGCGACATTATGGCGGACACAACGGACACTTTTGACACTATTTTGGGGCCATTGTCATTTTTACAGTGATCAGTGCTATAAAAAATGCACTGATTACTGTGAATATGACACTGGCCGGGAAGGGGTTAACCCGTGGGGGCGCTGAAGGGGTTAAGTGTTTCCTAGGGAGTGATTACTACTGTGTGGGGGCGGGGCTTGGCGTGTGACGTCACTGATCGTCGTTTCCCTATGACAGGGAACAGACGATCAGTGGCAGTGACACTAGGAAAAACGGGGAAAGGTTTGTTTACCTTTACCTCTCCCTGTTCTTCAGCTCTGTGACCATGTTCGCGGGACACCGGCGGCGATCGGGTCTGCGGGTCCCGCGGGTGCGGTCACAGGACCAGGTCGCGAGCACACCGCGCTTGCGACCCATGGCTGGGCTCTTAAAGGCGACGTACAGGTACGTGCTTGGGGGTGGATGAGAGACCCCCTAGCCCTGCCTGCAGTCCCTACTGTCCCAGCCCCTGTCTGTGTGGGTAGGCGTGTGGGATCCACCTACCTCCCACCTGTCCTCGGTCAGCCTGTTTTCTTCCTGTTCCAGTCACAGCGAGCTGGGAGAGGACATTGGTGGAGTGAAGGCTCTGGGAGGCGCCGGGGATGCTGCTCAGGGTGGCGGTGAGGCCTCATCTTCTCTCTCTCACTCCCCCCTGGGCTCTTCCCGGCTGCCCAGGCCTCCCTCTCCCTGTTTGATGCCTCTGCTCTTTACCCCACGCTGCCACCAGACCAGCGGCGGGATGCTCCAGTGCAGGAGTCCCAAGACCTTTACTCTTTAGGCCCCACAAGTGCTAGCGCGGAGGAGGAGGGAGTGGAATTCTCCTCTGCTTTGAATGGAAGGGAGTTGTGGCCGTGACGTCACTGGTTGCTAGACACTAGGCGGCTCTAGAAACCAGTGACCAAGAGTAGCCATGCACTAACATGGCTCAGTCCGCCCCTGTTCCCTGCATTCCAGACTGGGACATACTGCACCTACCCAGTAAGCGACTCGGGGCTATGGGCCCCAGACTCCTAGCCACCCCTTAGCGACGCCATTGACCGGCAGTACTGGTCCCTCTAGTTCAACAAATATGGTCTCACTTTTCTCTCTATATATAGCAGTTGCCTGCATTACCACTCCAGGCCTTCAGAAGGAGCAGAGAGCTCCGAGCGTGTAGCCTGTTCTTTCCCAGCCACTTCTTCCTTTCCTAGAGACGTTGGGCCAGATTCACAAAGAGATACGATGGTATATCTCCTGATACACCATCGTATCTCTGACTTACACTGGTCGTATCTATGCGCCTGATTCATAGAATCAGTTACGCATAGATATGGCTAAGATCCGACAGTGTTACACCGTCGTATCTTATTTTCAATTTGAAAATGGCACGGGGGGCGTTCCCGCTGATTTACGTTGAATAATATGTAAATCAGCGAGATACGCAAATTCAACGTACGCGGACCCGACGCAGTGTTGTTACGACGTTTCCGTAACGGCTTTCCCGGCGTATACTTACCCCTGCTTCTATGAGGCGCAGCCAATGTTAAGTATAGCCGTCGTTCCCGCGTCGCTTTTGAATTTTTTTTACGTCGTTTGCGTAAATCGTTCTGTAATACGGATGGACGTCGTTTACGTAAGCGTCGAAACCACTGACGTCCTAGTGACGTCAGTGGGAACAATGCACGCCGGGTAAATTCACGGCCTGCGCATGCTCATTTAAATCGGCGCGGGGACGCGCCTGATTTAAATAGTACACTCCCCCTAGCCGCGGAATTTGAATTCCGCTGGGGGATTTGCGATACGCCGCCGCAAGTTTGGAGGTAAGTGGTTTGTGAATTACCCACTTGCCTCTCAAACTTGCGGCAGGGTATCTTAAATCAGATAGATCACGCGGATCTAAAGATCCGCTGATCTACGTGAATCTGGCCCGTTATGTCCGTCGGAGCATTCCACGCTGGTTGGCATGGACTTCCTGTGCATCACAAGAACGTCCATTCATCTTTCAGCGCCCAAGATGGCTGTCAGAGTCACACGGGGCAATAGCATCCAACCAGATCAATTCTGCGGAGACCCAGGAAACCATAGACTAGGAAACATATTTCTCCCGACTTCCTGTCCAGCTGCAGTTGAGCGCCACCTGCAGTGGAAAAAATAAACTGCGCCTGCGTTTCAGAATGTTTAAACCACAATTAATCAATCAAGCATTGAGACAAACAGTTAGTGAACAAATTATATATATTTGTAAGGTAACATTTTGTAACTTATTGTCATTATTTTTTTTAGTTATGTTTCGACTTTATGACACAGATGGGAATGGCTTTCTCGACAGCACGGTAAGTTTGATTTCATGTTTTAAAATATTACCAAAAACTATTTTTTCTGGACCTACTTGCAAAACCAGCATCATTGCTGCTGATCTAAGGCTTCGTACAGACAGGCGGACTGTTCGCTGAAAACGGTCCGCCGGACCGTTTTCAGCAGACATGTCCGCCCGGAGATTTCTATCTGATGGTTGTACACACCATCAGACAGAAATCCGCGCGTACACCATCCGCGGTGACGTGGCCGCGCCGTCGCCGCGACGATGACGCGGCAACGTGCGCGGCCCTGGAAGTTCAATGCTTCCACGCATGCGTCAAAGTGATTCGACGCATGCAAGGGATGGCGGCCGCTCGGACATGTACGGTGAGTCTGTACAGACGACCGAACATGTCAGACGGACAGGATTCCAGCGGACATGTTTCTTAGCATGCTAAGAAACATTTGTCCACCGCAAAACGGTCGGCTGGACAAATGTCCGCTGGAAACCTGTCCGCTCGGCCGTACAGACGACCGAACATGTCTGCTGAAACTGGTCCGCGGACCAGTTTCAGCAGACATGTTCGGTCGTCTGTACGAGCCCTAATGTGAAGCATCTAAATAGCCTACTGATCACAAAAATTGGACAAAAAGTTAGCCACTGCCCCCACCTATAACTGGCCTTTGCAGCAAGGAGCATTGGAGGGCAACATATGCCCAAAAAAGCCAAGGAAAATTACAAGCTCTACTTACCGACCCCAAAAAATTGATGATGATGATTGATGGTGAAAAAATTGGAAGTATGGCCAAAAAAAAGGACATATATGATGACAAAAAAAAAGAAGCCATAAGAATTCCAGTCAGCTCTCCCTAGAGAGGGAATAACATACTCAAAGTGGTGCTGGGAACTTTTATGCCGTGTACACACGTTCGGAAAATCCAAAAAAGATAACCGTGTTTTTTTTTTTCGACAGAATGTTGGCTCAAACTTGTGTTGCATACACGCGGTCACACAAAATTCCTACCGTCGAGAACGCGGTGACATACAACACTACAACGAGCGGAGGAAAATGAAGTTCAATGATTCCGAGCATGCGTCAAATTGATTCCGAGCATGCATGGTTTTTGGTGCGATCGGAATTTCCAACAAGAACTTTTCTTGTCGGAAAATTTGAGAACCAGAAAAAGGTTACACACGGTCGGAATTTCCGACCATAAGCTCACATCGAACTTTTCTTGTCGGAATTTCCGATCGTGTGTATAAGGCCGAGTACTCACGAGCAGACATGTCCGATGAAACCGGTCCGCGAAGTCATTCGACGCATGCGAGGGATGGCGGGCGGCAGGACATGTACAGTAGGTCTGTACAGACGACCGTACATGTCGGGGGGGAAAGGTTTCCAGCGGACTGTTTTAAAGCAAGTCCAGGAAACAGTTGTCCGCTGGAAACCTGTCCGATCCGCCCGAAAATGGTCCGCTCGGGCCTACACACGGCCAAACATGTCTGCTGAAACTGGTCTGCGGACCAGTTTCAGCAGACATGTTTGGTCATGAGTACGGGGCCTTAGACTTGTGTAGTGAGATTAGGGAAAACTGATTTTTCTGTTTTTAATTTTAGCAATTGTGGCCCATCGATACCGGGCCATACCCCCCTCTACCCATGCATCCAGCCCCCTAATCTACATGCAGTGCACCAGATGCATGGATTCCAATCAGGGTTTTTTTTCTTAACCACTTAAGACCCGGACCTTTAGGCAGCTAAAGGACCCGCCCAGGTTTTGCGATTCGGCACTGCGTCGCTTTAACTGACAATTGCGCAGTCGTGCGACGTGGCTCCCAAACAAAATTGGTGTCCTTTTTTTCCCACAAATAGAGCTTTCTTTTGGTGGTATTTGATCACCTCTGCGGTTTTTATTTTTTGCGCTATAAACAAAAATATAGCAACAATTTTGAAAACAAATCAATATTTTTAACTTTTTGCTATAATAAATATCCCCTAAAAATATACAAAACAAATTTGTTTTTCCTCAGTTTAGGCCGATACGTATTCTTCTACATATTTTTGGTAAAAAAAATTGCAATAAGCGTCTATCGGTTGGTTTGCGCAAAATTTATAGCGTTTACAAAATAGGGGATAGTTTTATTGCATTTTTTATTTTTATTTTTTTACTACTAATGGCGGCGATCAGCGATTTTTTTCGTGACTGCGACATTATGGCGGACACTTCAGACAATTTTAACACATTTTTGGGACCATTGTCATTTTCACAGCAAAAAATGCATTTAAAATGCATTGTTTATTGTGAAAATGACAATTGCAGTTTGGGAGTTAACCACAAGGGGGCGCTGAAGGGGTTATGTATGACCTAATATGTGTTTCTAACTGTAGGGGGGTGTGGCTGTAGGTGTGACGTCATCGATTGTGTATCCCTATAAAAGGGATCACACGATCGATGCTGCCGCCACAGTGAAGAACGGGGAAGCCGTGTTTACACACACCTCTCCCCGTTCTTCAGCTCCAGGGACCGAACGCGGGACTCCAGCGGCGATCGGGTCCACGGGTCCCGCGTTCCCGGTCACGGAGCTTCGGACCGGGTCACGGGCGCGCGCCCGCGACCCACGGCTGGGCACTAGCACAGGAAGTACCTGTACGTGCATGTGCCCAGCCGTGCCATTCTGCCGACGTAAATGTGCAGGAGGCGGTCCTTAAGTGGTTAAGCACGTGATTAAAGCCAAAGACTCCAATAGGCTTCAAAAAAGGGTGGGCTCGGGGCACAGAGCATTGTGCCCCAAGCACACTCAGTTGTGTTAGAATAGCGAATGAATATTCGCTATTGTCACACTGATTCTTCTCTCGGCCAATCAGGAAGATGGTCGTGAGGCATTCCAATTGGCCTAGAAGGAGGAGACACTGTGATGCAGAGGAGAAAAAGCAAGGGGAAGCTGTCGTCCGCAACATAGAGGAGGTAAGTGCCGGGCTGGGAACCGTCCGACCGATCAGACGAGGGGTGTTGTGGTTGACCACCAGCCACCACTGAATTTTAGATAACGTTAACTTATGGAAATAGGTTTCCATAGTCAACCCAACGGTCACAATAATCAGTTGTCAGTATATAGATCACCACCACTGGGAGGCTAGAGAATGAAGAGAATTATGTTAAGCTGGGTATCTACAGCACCTCTGTTATTGGGGTTCCTTCTATTGGGTCTGGATGCAGTTTTATGTTTTCTTATTAGTTGTTTTCATTGCATTTTAGAGCACGCTTTGGCATTTGAAACTCTTCGATCCATTTAAGTTATTATTTTTATGAACACAATAAAGATATATATGTTGTAGCAATATTTTATAGTAGTAGCAATATTTTAATTTCTATTTTTCTTTTCTTTTTGTTGTTTGTTTTGCAGGAGTTGGAATGTATTATCTCCCAGATGATGCATGTAGCTGAATATTTAGAATGGGACATCACCGAGCTTAGCCCTGTAAGTGATGAAAACTTTTTTTCTAGACATGTGCAATTAGTTTTGTTTCTCCAAATTCGTTTCTTTTAACAAATTTCGACAAATTTGTTAATTCAGAAATATCTGAATTAACGAAAACCCGTTCAACAAATTTTTCATAATATTCCTAAATTAGAATGTTCAAAAATTCGTAAATTTGAAGATTTGGAAATTCTGCAATTTAAAATTCGAAAACCCCAAAATTCAAAAATCTGAATAATAACTAACTTTTTTTTCTTTTTTTTTTTAAGTGTATTTTTGTGCATGTACTCGAGAGAGGAGCTGGACTGCAGGAGTTGGGAGTAGGCAGGCCTCCCCCAGAGGCAACCTGCCACCTTTCTCCATGCCCCGGGTGGCAATGGCGGGGTCCTCCCACACAGCCCGCCCTACCTGCTCCGCTTTGAAGCCCAACGGGGCAGAGGGACTCCCTATAAGAGAGTGAGAGGATCTAGCCCGCTCAACCAGCCCCATTAGTCCTTCGCCTCTCTTTTTAGAGACCGCGTGGTCAAAGTGCGTGCATGTTAACCCAATTTAGAGTTCGTGTAAGTGTGGTGGTTTTTGTGGGAGGGGGGTGGGCTTACCTCACATAGCACACCCACCGGGAGCCGGGCTGAGACCACCAAACTCAATTCACATGTAGCTGAGACCGGGATCCGAACCCCTAGCTGCAGAGGTGAATGGCTTGTCAGCGCAGTGCCAATCGCATTGAGCCACCGCAGCTCCTTACTAATAATAACTTGACGATTACTAACTATTAAATTATAGATATTGGAATTTCCTTTCAAATTTGGCTGTTAGTGAACGTAACGAATTTATCCAAAGTTACGAATTATCCAAGATAACGAATGCCGTTGATCTGACGATCTGGTTCAGGCTAACGAGCTAGTTCCTTTAACCACTTAAGACCCGGACCAAAATGCAGCTAAAGGACCTTGCCCCTTTTTGCGATTCGGGACTGCATCGCTTTAACTGACAATTGCACAGTAGTGCAACGTGGCTCCCAAACAAAATTGCCGTGCTTTTTTCCCCACAAATAGAGCTTTCTTTTGGTGGTATTTGATCACCTCTGCGGTTTTTATTTTTTGCGCTATAAACAAAAATAGAGCGACAATTTAAAAAAAAAATGCTAATTTTTTTACTTTTTGCTATAATAAATATCCCCCAAAAATATATATAAAAAAAATATTTTTTCCTCAGTTTAGGCCGATACATATTCTTCTACATATTTTTGGTAAAAAAAATTGCAATAAGCATTTATCGATTGGTTTGCGCAAAATGTATAGCGTTTACAAAATAGGGGATAGTTTTATTGCATTTTTATATAAAAAAATTTTATTTTTTCGTGACTGCGACATTATGGCGGACACTTTGGACAATTTTGACACATTTTTGGGACCATTGTCATTTTCACAGCAAAAAATGCATTTAAAATGCATTGTTTATTGTGAAAATGACAATTGCGCTGATGGGGTTATGTGTGACCTGAAGTGTGTTTACAACTGTAGGGGGGTGTGGCTGTAGGTGTGACGTCATTGATTGTGTCCCCCTATAAAGGGGATGACGCGATCGATGCTGCCGCCACAGTGAAGAACGGGGAAGCTGTGTTTACACACGGCTCTCCCCGTTCTTCAGCTCCGGGGACCGATCGCGGGACTCCAGCGGCGATCGGGTCCGCGAGTCCCGCGGTCCCAGTCACGGAGCTTCGGACCGGGTCGCAGGCGCGCGCCCGCGACCCACGTCTGGGTACAGGACGTACCTGTATGTACATGTGCCCAGCCGTGCCATTCTGCCGACGTATATGTGCAGGAGGCGGTCCTTAAGTGGTTGAGGACTGCACAGGCGCAATCCTTGCCGACGGAAAGCTCCGAACCTCGGCCGGCATCCAGGGCGACGTGTAATTTGAGGAAAGTGGCCAGTCGGCCTCACGTCCTCGCTTCGCTCGGACGGCTCGCTCGGCCTCCTGGCTCTTTTTTTAACATCCTCCAATCCACGGGGATGTTAAAGAATGAGCCTGGATGCCGGCCGATGTTCGGAGATTTCCGTCGGCAAGGATTGCGCCTGCGCAGTCCTTAAAGGAACCAGCTCGTTAGGGGAACCTTAACGACAAGTCATCGTATCTAAAAGAATGGAATGTAACAAATTAATAATAATGAATAACAATAATAATAATAGCTTTTATTATTATTATTTATTATCAATTTGTTCTGTTTGGATAAATAAGTATTCGTTATGTTCACTAACAGCCAAATTTGAAAGGAAATTCCAATACCTAGAATTTAATAGTTAGTTATTTAGTCAGTTGTTCTTTGGAAATCTCTTTCTTATTTTTGGATTTACGAATTTCCAAATTTATGAATTTACGAATTGCTATCATAACGAATGATCCGAATAACTGAAAAAAAAAAAACAATGAAACGAAAGCGAGAACTAACACGTTTTTCGGCAGTGCACATGTCTATTTTTTTCCATTATGTACTCCTATATTTGTTCTTTTTCTGTTTTCTATACTAATTGCTGAGCTTGTGGGTGTGAGTACTGTCGTCTACTAAGGAGAACTTTACATTTTTAGTTAGAATATATTCAACCCCTTAATGGCTGAAAATAAAATAAATCTTAACGTCTGAGCGGAAAAAATTTTTTGGGCAATTTTGTCAGTAACAATTAACATATCATTGCAACTACTTGGTGTATTTAAGTGAATTATACTTTTTGTTTTTTTTTCTGAAAATTGGGCCTTCATTTGGTGGTAAATAGTAATAGATATCTCCTCTAAAAAAAAATGTTTTAATGTTTAATAAATTCTAAAGATTTTTTTTTTTTTTAAATAACAAATGTTTTTATACTTACCTGTTCCTTGTAATGGTTTTGCACAGAGCAGCCCCAATACTCCTCTTTTCAGGTCCCCCGCTGGCACTCCCCCGCTTGCTATGGGGGCTCTGTGTATACATTGACACACACAGCGCGGCCCCCGCCCCCAGATCCCTCCTAACTGACTGTGATTGACAGCGGTGGGAGTCAATGATCTGTGTCTAAGCCAATAGGGAGGGAAAGAGCAGAGAGACACTCTGCATTCATGCACATTGCTGGATCGAGATCAGGCTCAGGTAAGTATAAAGGGGGGGGGGGGAAACTGCATGCAGAAGGTTTGTTTTACCTTAATACAGAGAATGCATTAAGGTAAAATACCTTCTGCTTTTAGGACCACTTTAACTTTATATTTCTTGCCTTTGCAATAACCCACTACCAAAAAAAAAAAAAAATCCCCAAATAAATATTCCTACTCCTGACGTTCATGGCGATTCTATATATGCACTTATTATTTGTTGTTTGTACTTGTAGTAGGGCAAAGAAACAATAGTGTGTATTTTAGTTACTTTTCTTTTATATCCTACCCAAACACACTGGACCCCAACCCAAACCTTTGACCTTGGCCCTGACACTAAGCTATAGCAAGCCCTGATCTAGCTATTCTTTATTATATCTTCTTATAAATGATTATTTCTTTTTACACACATAGGCCCGGATTCACAAAGCACTTACGCCGACGTATCTTGAGATACGCCGCGTAAGTGTAACTATGCGCCATCGTATCTGTGCACCGTGCCCACAATCTGAGATACGCCTAAAAATAGTCTTCCTACGACCGACGTAACTTGCCTACGCCGTCGTATCGTGGGCGCATATTTACGATGGGTGCATTTCCCGCTCCCATTGATTTTCTATGCACATATGCAAATGAGGGAGATACGCCGATTCACGAACGTACTTGCGCCCGGCGCATAATATACGCGGTTTGCGTAAGTCGTACGTCCAGCGTAAAGTTATTCCCCATATATGAGGCGCAACTCATGCTAAGGTATGGACCAGGGAACACAGCCGTCGTATTTTACATTGTTTACGTAGTACGTGAATAGGGCTGGGCGTAGGTTACGTTCACGTCGTAGGCAGTGATCCGTCGTATCTTAGGGAGTAGTTCTGACGTGATTCTGAGCATGCGCACTGGGATGCGTCCACGGGACGGCGCATGCGCCGTTCGTTTTAAGTACTTCTATGACGCTTGGCCCATCATTTGCATGGGGTTTACGCCTGATTAGCATGGCTCACGCCCACTTCCACCTACGCCGGCTTACGCCGAGGAAACCCAGCGTATCTTTAAGAGCGAGTGGGAACAATTGCTTTGTGAATCCAGTGCTTGCCTCTCTGCACTGTGTCGGCGTAGCGTATATTAGATACGCTACGCCGACATAAGTATGCGCCGATGTATGTGAATCCGGGACTCAGTTTTTTTTTTAAGTTTAACTCCGTGTAGGAGAAATTGAATTTTGGGCTTCCCCCCACTCCCCACCCACACACACAGCCAGGAAGAGGGAATTGTTCACACTCTCTCCAGAGGCTTAATAATCAGTCCAGGGGATTTGGTTTTGGTATTATTTATTTTAAAGGGTTGAACTTGGATGGAGAATAGGTTTAGATGAGATGCCTGAACTGAAGAACTTCAAACAAACAGTTAAGGACCTGCTAATGTCGGTGGCTGCTTTGAACTACCGTATATATTCGAGTATAAGCCAAATTTTTCAGCACATTTTATTGTGCTGATAATGCCCCCCTTGGCTTATACTCGAGTTACCTTTTTTGCGCCTGATCTCCCGGAATTTGGGGACCCGGTACAGGCCGGCTGTAGGTCCCCTGGACCCAAAACTTGGCACGCATATAGCCCCACTCCTCTACAAGTGTGCAAAGTTTTTTGTCCGGGGGACCGACGGCCGGGGAGCACCGATTTTTCAAATTCAGGCACCCCTTCCATAGACTCCCACATTAAACTGTAATTTCTTCAGTAAATTTGGGGACCCGGTACCGGCAGTACAGTAGGTGTTTGTGATATTGTGTTTTTAGCACGACAGCATCGCGCTGATTCTCGCCGACATCTCGCACTCACTGGAATAGTGACAGCACATCCCAGCAAGCGCGTCATAGAAGCGACGGGAGATCCGACTTGGATTCCCGCCAATTCTACACGTGTGCGGCGTTTGTTATGAATCCTGAGGGGGAAGTCCCCGCCGGATTTTAAATAAAAATCCGGCATGGGTTCCCCCCTCAGGAGCATACCGGGCCCTTAGGTCTGTTATGGGTTGTAAGGAGAGCCCCCTACGCCGAAAAAAACGGCGTAGGGGGTCCCCCTACAATCCATACCAGACCCGTATCCAAAGCACGCTACCCGGCCGGCCAAGAAGAGAGTGGGGACGAGCGAGCGCCCCCCCCCCCTCCTGAGCCGTACCAGGCTGCATGCCCTCAACATGGGGGGGTTGGGTGCTCTGGGACAGGGGGGCGCACTGCGGCCCCCCCACCTCAGAGCACCCTGTCCCCATGTTGATGAGGACAGGGCCCCTTCCCGACAACCCTGGCCGTTGGTTGTCGGGGTATGCGGGCGGGAGGCTTATCGGAATCTGGGAGCCCCCTTTAATAAGGGGGCCCCCAGATACCGGCCCCCCACCCTAAGTGAATGGATATGGGGTACATACCCATTCACCTGCAAGAAAAGTGGTAAAAACACAAATAAACCACACAGGGTATTAAAATATTTTATTAGTCTGCTCCGGAGGCCCCCCTGTCTTCTTTATTAGCTCTGTTTACCAGGGGGGGCTTCTTCTGTGACGTCTTCGGGTGGATGGGGGCCGCCGTCTGGTTCTCTTCCACCGCCGGGGGGGGTCGCTTTTAAAAAAGCCCCCACCCCCCCAGCGGGTTTCCTCCGGCGTCTTCGGCGGGGGGGGGGGCTTCTTCTTCCGCTATCCCGACGGGTCTTCTCCGCTATCTGGGGGGTCTTCTCAACTCTCCGGGGGTCTCCTTCTATGTTCGCCGCTCTCCGCTGTTGACTCGGCACACCCCGGTTCTTCCTCCAGCTGTCCGGTGCCTTCTCCTTCAGCGCTGAACGTCTATCTTCTTCTTCCGTGCTGTGAAGTATTCTTCTTCTTCCGGGCTGTGACGTCATCTTCTTCACTTCTCCAGATGTTGACACGCCGGCTCTTCTCACTGAAATGACGGATGCGCGCCTTGCATCGGACCTATATAGGCCTCACAGTCCCATCATGCTCTGTACCTACCCATGTGATACCTACCACGTGGGTAGGTACCGGAGTATGATGGGACTGTGAGGCCTATATAGGTCCGATGCAAGGCGCGCATCCGTCATTTCAGTGAGAAGAGCCGGCGTGTCAACATCTGGAGAAGTGAAGAAGATGACGTCACAGCCCAGAAGAAGAAGAATACTTCACAGCACGGAAGAAGAAGATAGACGTTCAGCGCTGAAGGAGAAGGCACCGGACAGCTGGAGGAAGAACCGGGGTGCGCCGAGTCAACAGCGGAGAGCGGCGAACATAGAAGGAGACCCCCGTCGCTTCTATGACGGCTCTGTCTCCATCGCGGCAAGCCAGCTCGGCGCTGGCTCCCGCGATGGGGCTCGTAGGTGCTCAATCTCGCCGAGAAAGAGAGCGAGATTGACACAATATCGAGTTCACCTACTGTAGGTCCTCTGGACCCGAAAATTGGCACACATGTAGTCCCAGATCTCCTATACAAGTGTGCAAAGTTTGCTGTCTGGGATTTTTCAAAGCCATATACTCCCATGTTAAACGTAAGTCTAGTCATGGGCACAGTGAGGCATGGGCACAGTGAGGCATGGGCACATGGACACAGTGAGGCATGCAGATGGACACCCTAGGCTTATACTAGAGTCAATACGTTTTCCCAGTATTTTGTGGTAAAATTAGGTGCCTCAGCCTATATTCGGGTCAGCTTATACTCTAGTATATACGGTTACTTCAACTGTGATGCCCACCCTTGGGAGTAATTGTACATCTAAAGCAGGGGACTCCAAACTGCGGCCCGAGGGCCAGATGTGACCCTTTACTAGCCTTTATCCGGCCCTTGGGGCACTATTCCTCCCACTGACACCAACAATGGGGCACTATGTTTTCCTCTGATACCAATGATGGGATACTACTCCTCTTACTAATACCAATAATGGGGCACTAATTCTCCTACTGACCACCAACACCAAAGCCATATTTATTCTCACTGATGCTGGGCTTGGCACATTTTCTACCCCTGCTGGGCCCTTCTAAAGTCTGAAGGACAGTAGACTGGCCCTTTGTTTGAAAAGTTTAGAGACCCCCTGATCTAAAGAAACAACATACACTCTATAAACTTACTTAGTTTTGTATGTACACGTGATTTATAAATGCCAGTATTTCTTTTGTAAATAAATCTGCCATGTGTTCTACCAAAAACATAATTTTTTTACATTAGCCCCCAGGTTGATTTTGGAATGACATTTTTACTACAGGGAAGCTCATGCAAAATTTGATGTCTTGCTTGTTGGCAGTTCCATGATGTTTGAGGGGAATTGTTTAGGCTCCCACCTGCTGCTTTTTAGGTTGTGTTCGGCCTTTAAGTAGCACTTCTGATTGGACAAGGTGAAGAGGTAATGGCACGCTCTCCACCTTGTCCAATCAAAGAACACTTTGCACTCATTGAGAAAGTGTAAAGAGTTCTCTGAATGGTATCCATTCCAAGTGGTCAATTTCTTGTGTTCAGAATGTAGCAGCAGGGCCGATCCTAGGCAGGGTGCGCAGGGTGCTTTGCACCAAGGCGCCTGCAGAGGTGGGGGCGCCAATGTGTATACACACATGAAAGTGCCTCAAAGAAGCTACTTGCAGGAAATTTTTAGATGTCCTGCAAGCGCATTGCTCCAGTGTGAAAGCACCCGGGCTCTCACACTGGGATTGCAGATGAGGCGTTTTTCAGGTGCTATTTTTAACGCTAAAGCGCCTGAAAAACCCCTCCAGTGTGAAAGGGGTCTAATGGACCATCTTCTGTACTATTGTCTGCAGTCTCTGAACATCTCCTATATCATGTCTGCAGTCTCTGACCATCTCCTGTATCATGTCTGCAGTCTCTGACCATCTAACAGACTCTCTAAAAGAATCCCTCTCTGTGTCCATCAGAGAAGCCCCCTTCCAGGTCCCAATAAAAACTCTGCTTCTCTTCCTGTATTTTGTTTATTGTTAAGAGATCATGTAAGGATCCCAGGACTTTGTGGGGGAGCATATCTGTGTTTGAGTCGTTGCCATAGAAACATTTGTAAAGGGGAGGAGTTAGTAAAATGACCACATCCATGTGGGGGCGCCAGAAATATTTCTGCACCCAGGCGCCTGTGACCCTAGGATCGGCCCTGTGTAGCAGGGAAACAATTTGGCACCAGACTCAGAAGCTATTGGAGATCACTGAATTAGTGATCTGGTTAACGCAGGCCCCTATACAGCCATCTGATAAACCTCATCACATAGCCTTATGTTAACATGAGTCCAGTTTACTTTCTTGTTTAGAGTAAACCTGTACTATGTCCAGATAAAGTAACACCGTGGCTGTATAGTGGGTGCCCTAAAGGAGCCAAGCCCTACCTATAGTGCAGGCTACTCTCCTATACACCGGTGGTGCCCCATGAAGATCCTATACAAGTACCAAATTCCGTAAAGTTATTTGCAGAAGATCAGGCAAGCCTCCCCCTCATGACCACCTGTCATGTACCTGTATGAGAGAGGTGCTCAACCTGTGGCCCACGGGGGCACATGTGGCCCCGCAGAGCCCTCTGATGTGGCCTGTGACCTCAAACCAGGGAAACGCATGCCCATGCTCTGGGATGGTGGGTTTGCAAGTTTAGATTGCTATCAACGGGTTGACGACCAGCTATTCCAGAGCATCAAAGTGCATGGAGCCGGTGTCAGCAGCGGAGAAAGCAGGAGGAAGCAGAAGGCAGCAGAAGGCATCAGAAGAAGCAGGAGGCAGCGGAGGAAGCAGGAGGCAGCGGAGGAAGCAGGAGGCAGCGGAGGAAGCAGAAGGCAGCAGAGGAAGCAGAAGGCATCGGAGGAAGCAGAAGGCAGCGGAGGAAGCAGAAGGCAGCAGAGGAAGCAGGAGGCAGCGGAGGAAGCAGAAGGTAACAGAGGAAGCAGGAGGCAGCGGAGGAAGCAGGAGGCAGCGGAGGAAGCAGGAGGCAGCGGAGGAAGCAGAAGGCAGCGGAGGAAGCAGAAGGCAGCGGAGGAAGCAGCAGGAGGCAGCGGAGGAAGCAGGAGGCAGCGGAGGAAGCAGGAGGCAGCGAAGGAAGCAGGAGGCAGCGGAGGAAGCAGGAGGCAGCAGAGGAAGCAGGAGGCAGCGAAGGAAGCAGAAAGCAGCGGAGGAAGCAGGAGGCAGCGTAGGAAGCAGAAAGCAGCGGAGGAAGCAGGAGCCGCATAAGCTGATGCTTTTTCAGTAGTTCCAGCTCCTGTCTCAGGTGAAGTGATATCTAGTGCACTTCACCTGGGAACTTTCTAGCAGCCTGGAAAGCAATGCCAGCAGAAACTGGAAGAGGAAAAGGTCAGTAAACATTACATACACTGCTAGTTTGAAATCGGCATATTAACACTTATAAAAAAAGGGTTATGAAGATGCTTTCATACAGATCTGCAGGTGCAGCGCAGCACACCTATGGCTTTCCTGCAGGTTACCTGCACTGAGCTTTAAACTTCTATTATATCCTGAGGGTGTGGTGCACTTTCTGAAAGTGTATCATACCTGCAAGATGTAATAGAAGTCAATGGCAAAGCGCAGCTAACCCTCAGGAAAGACACGGATGCACTGCTCTGCACACCCGATGCGGGTAAACCGCAGCACATAAGTGTGAAAGCAGCCTTTTTAGGGGCTCAGGACAGGAATGGCTCATTTTCATTTGCAGTTTGGGGGGCCATAAAACCCCATAGTACTTGGTGGCCCATGACCAGTTACCAAATCATTAAGTGACCCTCTCTCTTCAAAGGGTTGAGCACCCTTGCTGTATGAGAGCTTGAGATGATGAGAGTGGCCTCTACAATTCCTGTCCGAGCACCCCTAAAATATGGGACAAAGGAAAGACGAAGGTGTCAGGAAGCTGGAACCAAAGACTTGGGAGTGCCGGTGTCAAGGAAGCAGAAGTATAGTGGTGAATACACCCAAAATATACCAAGCCCAGTAGAGATCAGAGCCGGGGTCACAGGCCGAGTTTGGTAGCAGTCGAACAGAAAGGCACCAAACCATGAGCAGCATTAAGGTCAGGGATGAGCAAAGGGTGGCATTGTACAGGCAGAGAGGTACAGAATCAATAGGCAAATGCTTGATCAAGCATGCAAGCTGAGGTCGGTAACAAAGGTAAGCAGAAAACTTACTGTAGATAGGCAAAGATTATCCAGAAGCAGGTCAGACAAAAGCTGAGTCAATAACAGGGTCAACCAGGTGCAGGTAACAGGAACTCAAGCTGAAGACCATTCAGAAATGATCCCATACAGTACCCAAGTTTAAATCGCCCAGTAGGTGACATCATTTGGTCCTGGCGATAGGCCCCTAGGCACTGAGCACCGCACTATGGGAAACATGGGGTAATCTGGATATTTGCCCTATATCCTGACATTGCGGGGGGGGGGGGGTTTATGGGGGTTCCAGCAGCACTTTAGAAAGGTGGGTTGGCCCTGTGATATATGGTGCCTTCTATACATTCCAATTGTTTCCGCTAAATTTGTTACAGACTAACGTACACTTTATTTATATGAATTTCCTTTATGTTGCAGATTCTCCATGAAATGATGGAGGAGATTGATTATGACCACGACGGTACGGTATCCCTGGAAGAGTGGATTCAAGGAGGAATGACCACCATTCCTCTTCTCGTTCTACTTGGCTTAGAAAATGTAAGTAGTTGCCTCTTTTTTGTTACAGTAATTAATGGACTTTGTGGGGTTGATTTACTAAAGACAAAGGGCCAGATTCACATAGAACTGCGGCGGCGTAACGTATCGTAGATACGTTACACCGCCGCAAGTTTTCATTGCAAGTGCCTGATTCACAAAGCACTTGCGATGAAAACTACGCCGGCGGCCTCCGGCGGAAGGCGGGCCAATTCAAATGGGCATGCTCCGTTTCCTAACTCCCGCCGTGCTTTGCGCGCCGTGACGTAATTCTTTCGAACGGCGACGCGCGTAGCGTACTTCCGTATTCCTGGCCGTGTTACGCAAACGACGTTAAATTTTAAATTTCGACGCGGGAACGACGGCCATACTTTAGACAGCAATACGATTGCTGACTAAAGTTAGGGCAGGTCAAACGACGACTAACTTTGCGACGGGAAACTAGACTAGCAGCGACGTATCGAACGCGAAAATCCGTCGAGGATCCTCCGTAACTGCTAATTTGCATACCCGACGCTGGTTTACGACGCGAACTCCACCCAGCGGCGGCCGCGGTATTGCATCCTAAGATCCGACAGTGTAAAACAATTACACCTGTCGGATCTTATGGATATCTATGCGTAACTGATTCTATGAATCAGTCGCATAGATAGAAACAGAGATACGACGGCGTATCAGGAGATACGCCGTCGTATCTCTTTGGTGAATCTGTCCAAAAAAGACTATGCACTCCGCAGTTGCTCCAGACTTTATTAAATGATGTGAAGCTTTACTTTGTAAAGAATACCCAATCACACGAAAGGAAAAAACAGCATAATTGCTTGCACATGTAGCAGTACCCATGTGGGGGCTGCTGGAAGTTGTGGCCCCCCTGTCACCCTGCCCAGCCCGGCATTCACTTCCCAGTCACTTTGGAGATAATGTGTATGTGTATAATCTATTTTTTGTAATAAATTGATATAACTTTTTATATATTTTGAAACTTTTTCGTGTGTTGCCCACATAATCCCACTTCATGAGGTTTATTCGAATATTTTCAAGTATTATGGGATGATGGCAACCACATGCCGTCATATATGAGTTGGTCTTTTTTTTCACTTTGGAGATAATGAACAGTCCATGTGGTTGTTTTTTTATTGAGGAATTTGAACTTGGATAGGGATGGAAATATATTGGATGCCCAGTAGTACAAGAAATTGGTTGATTGTATATCAATTAGATGGGACAACTATATACACTTGACTTACTCCAGTCTCCTCCAGCACATCACTTGCTTGCGGACTGTTATACTCTCTCTCTCTCTCTCTTTTTCCAGCACATCACTTAACTCCAGGCAAAGCTAGCATGTGGTTAGGCCCAACTCTCACTCAGTCAGGCCTCAACAACTGCTTTTTGCAGGCAGTGACCGTGGGTCCCTTTGATATAGAAAAATAGAAATAGGAAGCTGCAGCTGCCCGACTCCACTGCCCATGATATCACAGTCCTTACTGCTGGCTCTGCACCCATCCCATACTGCACACTCCCAGTCCTCTGAGGCGTGCCTCCCCAGTCCTCCCGACTGTACCTGTCACTCACCGACCCTCCTGGCCACACATATACACTAGTGGTTCCCTCCTGAAGACCAAGCAGCACTAGCTCCCGCTGTCTTCTCTGACTACTCTCTGTGCCTCCTGTCCAGATCCTTCATGCGTTCTTGAAGGGATCCTTCCTGCACCAGAGTTCCAGGCCCAAGGCCACCCCCAGACTGGGGAGCGCCCTCAAAGGCCCTGACAGCCTAGCACTCCATCCTCAGTTTTTCCACCGACATCTCCCTTCTGCTGGGCTGACCCTGGGTATATCAAGGAGGCCTGCCCCCTGCCAATCCTAAATAGGAATTGGTCAGGGCTCCCTGCGACACCTCAGACAGATCCACCTCTCTTCCCCTCCTCTCTTCTAGATTCCTCTAAGACAGAGGGAGGTAACCAAGAAGTGATGCTATCTTGGAGTCACCAGCCTACTCTGAGCCACACTCAGCCCACACAGATCAAAACAAGCAAGGCCTAGCTTCTTGGTAGGCCTGCCTAAATTTACCTGTACTCACAAAAAAACTATCTCTAGCACCTATCTAGGTGATACACACATGCTTGGATGATGGAAGTCAGCAGAGCGTCGCCTCATTTACTAAGCTCTCTAGCAACTGCACTTGCAAAGTTCACAGTCTATTTGCCTTTAGTAAATCAACCCCTATGTGACAACTTCAGGCACACAGTACAATAGAAAATATTTAAATTCTGAAGTTGAATGTGCCCCTTCTTCATCAAATCCCATCTACTGGGCCCAGATGTCTTTATGGTTGACACCACAAAAACATGGTGGTGGTTGTTGGCTTTTGGTGTAACAGCCCCATTAGTGGACACCAGAAAAAGAAAGCTCTATTTGTGGGGAAAAAAGAACATACATTTTGTTTGGGTACAACGTCGCACGACCGCACAATTGTCAGTTAAATTAACCCAGTGCTGAATCGCAAAAAAATGGTCTGGCGATAAAGAGGGGTAAACCTTCTGAAGCTGAAGTGATTACCATGGTTTCCTATTGATCTAGTTCACATCTCTGCGTTTTGAGCCGGTATTTTTTTTTGAAAGAGCCCTTAGGCACTTTTTTCCCACAGCAGTAGATTGTGTTTTGCATGTAATAGGCTTCAATGGACTTGAAACAAAAGGGCGAGTGTTGATAACCCTAATCCTAACATTTAGACCTCTTTCACACTGAAGGTGCTTTACAGGCATTTTAGCACTAAAAATAGCACCTGTAAACTTTTTCCCATGCCCCCCATCCCCCCAGTGTGAAAGCCCAAGTGCTATAGGGCGGTGCGCTTGCAGGACAAAAAAAAAAGTCCTGCAAACAGCGTCCTTGTGGCAGTGTATACACCGCTCCTAAACCACCCCTGCCATTGAAATCATTGGGCAGTGCTGCCGGGCGCTTTTAACCCCTTGTTAACCCTCTACTTTGGAGTAAAAAAGTGCCCCGCTCCCGCCTGCACAGCGCCAGTAAAGCGCAGCTAAAACAAATGGCGCTTCACCGCTAGGGCGGTGTGAAAGGGGTCCTAGCCCCAACCCTTAACCTCTAACAGGCGGGGTTAAAGCGGTTGTATAGTCCAGTAAAGGTTTAGGAGATATTTTTTTTACCTACAGGTAAGCCTTATTATAGGCTTACCTGTAGGTAAAAGTTCCAAAAATGACTATACAACCACTTTAAGGGCTAGGGTTAGACACATAAAGGTTCCTGCATGACTTTGATGCTACTTAAGTGTCAGAGTGTAAAGTCGCATTAAAGTTGCATCAAAGTCGCACTCTATTAATAAAACTGACATACTTTCCTATTACCCCCCAAAAACTGAAAAACTTGTCAAAAGCCTTTTTCAAAAAATGCAAAGCGCGCTAGCAAAAAGCATTAATCACAATCTGCATAGATGTGAACGTAGCCTTAGTAGTTATAGGGCCAGATTCTCGTAGATCCGGCGTATCTCTGCGGCGGCGTAACGTATGTCATTTACGTTACGCCGCCGCAAGTTTTACAGGCAAGTGCTTTATTCACAAAGCACATGCCTGTAAAGTTGCAGCTGCGTAGCGTAAATCACCCGGCGCAAGCCCGCCTAATTCAAATTAGTCGGGTAGGGGGCGTGGAGCATTTAAATTAAGCGCGTTCCTGCGCCGAACATACTGCGCATGCGCCGTCTGGAAAATATCCCAGGGTGCATTGCCTCAAATGACGTCGCAAGGACGTCATTGGTTTCGACGTGAACGTAAATGGCGTCCAGCCCCATTCACAGACGACTTACGTAAATTTTTAAATTTCGACGCGGGAACGACGGCCATACTTAACAGCTAATTTGCATACTCGACGGGGAAAACGACGGAGGGGACACCTAGCGGCAAAAAAAGAAAAAAAAAATGCATTTCAGATACGACAGCGTAAGAGCCTTACGCCTGTCGGATCTAATGGATATCTATGCGTAACTGATTCTAAGAATCAGTCGCATAGATACGACGGCCCAGATTAGGATTTACAGTTGTGTTTAAAATTATTCAACCCCCCAATGCTGTAAAGGGTTTTAGGGAATTTAGTGTACATTTGTAATTGTATTCAGAATGAAATCCTACAAGGACTTCTTAAAGAACCATATGCAACTAAAATGACATCAATTGGTTTTGTAATACAGTAGTAAATGTTTATTTTGTGAATTCTTCATTTACACAATTATTCAACCCCTTAGGCTCCATTCACACCTAGGCGTAGGGCGTACAGGCGTTTTTACAGGCGATTTTTACCGACGTTTTTGTCGCGCGTATATGCGCGTTTGCGCGCGTATGCGCGCGTTTTCGCACAGTGGCGTTCGACGTTTTTGTACTTTGTCTTTTTCCATATTAGCCAATAAGAAAAATGATCATCCCTGACATCACTTGTTGCTCTCCTAGGAATTTTTTATTCCTCTTCCTGGGTGAATATACCTCTTCCGGATTTCAGCAACACAGGCGTCAAAACGCTTGTACAAGCGCGTGTTTACGCGCAATACGCGCGTATCAGGCGTTTTACATTGACTTCAATGTAAAAAAAAAAACGCTCGAATACGCGCATATCGCGCGCTAGGAGCGACAAAAAAGGGTCCGGAACTTTTTTGAGCTACAGGCTACAGGCTACAGGCGTTTAGGCGTTCAGATGTGAACCATCCCCATTGCCTTTCATTACTTTTCGTCCCTCTGGCGTTTGTGCACGTCGCGCTACAGGCGTAAAAACGCCTAGGTGTGAATGGAGCCTTAAAGACTACCACTCTGAATACACTTCAATGAACCTCTGTTCTTTAATCAGGTATTGAAAACACCTGTGGATGTCAGGGAGCAGCAATAAAGCCTAATAAGCACCAATTAGGCAGCTTTAAAATGACTGTGATACTCAGCTCCTTCTAGACATTTACTGGTGTGGTTACAAACATGGTGAAGTCAAGAGAATGGTCCGGGAAGACAAGAGAAGAGGTGATTACTCTTCACAGGAAGGGCAATGGCTATAAGAAGATTGCAAAGATGTTAAACATACCAAGAGACACCATAGGAAGCATCATTTGCAAATTCAAGCCAAAGGGCACTGTTGAAACGCTACCTGGTCGTGGCAGAAAGAAGATGCTGACTTCGACTGCTGAGCTCTACCTGAAGCGTAGAGTGGAGAAAAGTCCCCTTGTGACTGCTGAGGAACGGACAAAAGATTTGTCAGATGTGGGTACTGAAGTTTCTGCTCAGACAATATGGCGCACACTGCGTAATGAAGGCCTCCATGCCAGAATTCCCAGGCGCACCCCCTTGCTGTCTCCAAAGAATAAGAAGAGTCGACTGCAGTATGCAAAAATCATGTGGACAAACCACAGAAGTTTTGGGATTGTGTTCTGTGGACTGATGAAACAAAATTAGAAGTGTTTGGGCCCATGGATCAACGCTATGTTTGGAGGAGGAAGAACAAGGCCTATGATGAAAAGAACACCTTGCCTACTGTGAAGCATGGCGGGGGGTCAATCATGCTTTGGGGTTGTTTTGCTTCTGCAGGTACAGGGAAGCTTCAGCGTGTGCAAGGTACCATGAATTCTCTTCAGTACCAGGAGATATTGGATGACAATGTGATGCAGTCCGTCACAAACCTGAGGCTTGGGAGACGTTGGACCTTTCAACAGGACAATGATCCCAAGCATACCTCCAAGTGCACTAGAGCATGGTTGCAGATTAAAGGCTGGAACATTTTGGAGTGGCCATCGCAGTCACCAGACTTAAATCCGATTGAGAACCTCTGGTGGGAATTAAAGAAAGCAGTTGCTGTGCGCAAGCCTAAGAATGTGACTGAACTGGAGGCTTTTGCCCATGACGAATGGGCGAAGTTACCCGTAGATCGCTGCAAGACACTTGTGTCAAGCTATGCTTCAAGTTTAAAAGCTGTTATAACTGTAAAAGGATGTTGTACTAAGTACTAAGATTGAATGTCAATTGGGGGTTGAATAAAACTGATAATGATGTGAGCACAGAAAAGACATTTGTGGTTATTTCATTATAAATGTTATGTTATATTTGTCTGACCTACACATGCCTCTTTGATTTAATTGTAAGCAGGATGACAGGATGATCAAAATCAATGTCAAACTGGCCAAAACAATCAATTTCAGTGGGGGTTGAATAATTTTGAATACAACTGTACGACGGCGTACATGGCAATGCGCCGTCGTAAGCCCTTTGAGAATCTGGGCCATAGTATATGAGGTTTGCCCTAACTGTTTTATACTTTATGTCCACTAGATGGCATATACAGATCAAGAAATTCTTCAACTGCACTAATGGCCATTTTTTTGTACATGATCTCTATATAGAATTTAATAAATTTAAATTGTACATAACATTGTTTTAAAGGGTCTGCTCTTCAAGCTCCTATTTCAGTTTTTAGTAGATATCAGTGAGTTTACTAAAACACAGGTTTTTATACTGTATCTTCAGTGGTGATTTCCTTGGGCTGCACTTTATGGCTTTGACTCCCTTGGAGACTTGTGCTTCCTGCTGCAACATAGGGAGTCTAAAGCTGCGTACACACAACCATTTTTAATGTCCTAGAAAAAACAACGTTTTTTTTCGACGTGATTCTTGTCAAGCCTGCCTTGCCTACACACGATCGTGGGAAAAAATGCTCTAGCAAAGCGCGGTGATGTACAACACGTACGACGGCACTATAAAGGGGAAGTTCCATTCGGATGGCGCCACCCTTTGGGCTGCTTCTGCTGATTTCGTGTTAGTAAGAGTTTGGTGAGAGACGATTCACGCTTTTCAGTCTGTTACAGCGTGGCGAATGTGCCATCTCCATTACGAACGCTAGTTTTACCAGAATGAGCGCTCCCGTCTCATAACTTGCTTCTGAGAATGCGCGTTTTTTCCCGTCGTTAAAGCCTACACACGACCGTTTTTCATAACGTGAAAAACGACGAGAAAAATTAGAGCAGGTTCTTAATTTTAAAATGCCCATTTTTCATGTCGAGAAACCCACACACGATCGTTTTTAATGACCATTATTCCTCCTGTTGCCTTTTTTAGACTTGTGCCGACAAATTTGTTCATTTTTGTTTTCATTTCATTCAGTTTTTTTTTTGGGGTCATTCATTATGATTACAATTCTTAAATTTGTAAATTCGAAAATTTGAAAAGAATATCTACCGTATTTATCGGCGTATACCGTGCACTTTTTTCCCCTTAAAATAAGGGGGAAATCGTGGGTGCGTGATATACGCCGATCCGCGCTGTGTTTGAATGCCGCCGCCGACATATACCGAGCGCAGTAAACTGGGGTACACTCGGCCAGGCTCGGCTCTCCTCGCGGTCACGCCCTGTGCCGCCTCCTAGCCTTTATGCGAGAGGAGCCGAGCAAGCCCGAGTGTACTGCGCTCGGTATATGTCGGCGGCGGCTTTCAAACACAGTGCGGGGATCGACTCAGAAACATCGCGGGAGAAGCGGGGAGGACACCACCAGGGCCGCAGACGGACGCCGGACCGGACAAGGCCGCCGCTGGACGCCGGGCAAGACACCGACGAGGGGCATTCAAACTGTAAGTATTTTTCTTTTTTTCAGGAAATTTCCCTTCCAGGTTGGGGGTGCGCGCTATACTCCGGGGCGCGCTATACGAAGATAAATACGGTAACTAATAATAACTAACTATTAAATTATAGGTATTGGATTTTCCTTTGAAATTTGGCTGTTGGTGAACGTAACGGATATGAATTTATCCGAAGTTACACAGTTAAACAAATGCCGCATCTAAACGAATGGAACAGAACAAATTAATAATACATAATAATAAAAAAAAAATGTTATTATTATTGTTATTTAATATTAGTAATTTTGTTACGTTCTATTCGTTTAGATGCGGCATTCGTTTTTTCGGAAAATTTGTAACTTCGGATAAATTTGTTACGTTGACTAACAGCCAAATTTGAAAGGAAATTCCAATACCTATAATTTAATAGTTAGTTATTATTATTAGATGGTTATTATTTCAGATTTTCGAATTTTCCGGTTTTCAGATTTTTAAATTTCCAGAATTTCTGAATTTTTGAATCTACTAATTTATGAAAATTCAAATTTACAGGTTTTCGTTAATTCGGATATTTCCAAATTAACTAATTTGTTGAAATTAGTTAAAAAACTAATTCGGAATTAAACTAATTGCACATATCTAGCCATTTTCTTGATGTAAAATATGAAAATATGTGCCTGGACTGTCCCATGTAAGGCTTGATTCACACCTATGCATGTTGCGTTTGAGCATTTTTGCAGTACAGTGCTTGCTGCGTTTTTTGACACACGTTTTTACCGCGATTTTACGGCGATTTGCGTTTTTTTTATACATTTTTTTTTTTTTTAGCCGGTAATTTTTTTTTATTTTTATATATATATATTTCCTTTAGTAACCAGCTAAAAACAGGTAAACAAAATTAATAAAAATAAACGCAAACCACAAATCGTGGCAAAATCGCGGCAACAACGCAGTACTTGCGTTTTGGATGCAGGTCCATTGAATTCTATTACATGCAAAACGCTGGAAAAAAATTCCCCGACCCTTTCCAAAAACGCAGAGACACAAAAAAGCATTGATGTGAACATGTTCCATAGGAAACCATGTTAAAAAATGTCCCTGCATTTCTGGAAAATGCTAAATGCATCAAAAAATGCATTAGTGTAAATGGAGCCTTAGGCCGCGTACACACGATCGGTCCATCTGATGAGAACGGTCTGATGGACCGTTGTCATCGGTTAACCGATGAAGCTGACTGATGGTCCATTGCGCGTACACACCATCAGTTAAAAACCCGATCGTGTCAGAACGCGGTGACGTAAAACACAACGACGTGCTGAAAAAAAACGAAGTTCAATGCTTCCAAGCATCCGTCGACTTGATTCTGAGCATGCGCGGGCTTTTAACCGATGGTTTTCCATACTAACGAGCGGTTTTGACCTATTGGTTACCAGTCCATCGGTTCAATTTTAAAGCAAGTTCTCATTTTTTTGACCGAAGGTTAACTGACCGATGGGGCCCACACACGATCGGTTTGGACCGATCACCGTTTTCATCGGTTTTGACCGATCGTGTGTACGCGGCCTTAGAGTGGACATCCTTCCATTGTGGTCCCCAGGAGATTGTAGAAGGAAACAAATAGGTGGATTCAAAAAGACGTGCCTAACGTTAGGCAGGCGTAGCGTATCTCATATACGCTACACCGCCGTAAGTTAGAGAGGCAAGTGCTGTATTCACAAAGCACTTGCGTCCTAAGTTACGGCAGCGTAGCGTAAATGGGCCGGCGTAAGCGCGCCTAATTCAAATTGTGATGAGGTGGGTGTGTTTTATGCTAATGAATCGTGACCCGACGTGATTGATGTTTTGAACGAACGGCGCATGCGCCGTCCGTGGACGTATCCCAGTGCGCATGCTCCGAATTACGCCACAAAGACTCATTGGTTTCGACGTGAACGTAACCTACGCCCAGCCCTATTCTGAATCGACATACACAAACGACGTGAAATTCGACGGCGGGTCCGACGTCCATACTTAACATTGGCTGCGCCATCTTTTTGGTGGAATATCTTTCGTGAATAGGCGTATCTCGCTGATTTACGCATTCTAGGCGTAAATCAGCGTACACGCCCCTAGAGTCCGGCGGAAATAGACAGCTGAGATATGACGGCGCCGGCGGTCGTATCTTAGCTAGATTTAAGTGTATCTCAATTTGAGAATACACTTAGGCTGCATTCACACCTTTGCGTAGGTGATTTGCGGCGTATTGCGGCGACATAAAATAGGCGTTTTGTCCCGCGATTTGCGGCGACAAAACGCGTCGTTTTTAGCCTCGTTTTTTGCTGGAGGGGTGATTTTAACATTGTCGGCTATGCCCGAACGCCGAAGCCGCCCGAAAAAAAGGGTCTGGGACTTGTTTTGAGCTTCAGACGTTTCGGTTTTCTGCGTTCGGCGTGGAGATGTGAACCATCTCCATAACCGACAATGTAAAATCACCCCTCCAGCGTATTAGGGGCTGCTGCGGCGTCGCGCTTCAGGCGTATATACGCCTAGGTGTGAATAGGCTCTTAAATATAGGATACGGCGCAGATTCGGAGTTACAACGGCATATCTCTCCCTGAATCTACCTATATCTCTCTAGCTCCTCCCAAACCCTGACATAGCACTTCTGTTTGGTCGGTTCCTTGAAGCCATTTCTGAATTTGTAGCTTTGTAGATGTCTTTTATCTGTATTCATTGTATTTATTTATTTTTGATGATGGTGTACTGTAACATATAACACAGTAAAATGTACTGATGGCAGAAGCTCAATCCTGACTGGTTCATGCAACTTAGGGGTGTATTTATAATTTTTTTTTTGCATAGCAGTTCGCCCAGTGAAAGTGCATGTACATTCATTCTGAACGAATGGGGCAAAAAAATGAATATTATTATGCCGCGTACAGACGGTCGTTTTTTGTGATGAAACAAAACGACGTTTTATGTGATGAAAAAAAACGACGTTTTTGAAACTTCATTTTCAAAAACGACGTTGCCTACACACCATCGTTTTTCAAAATGCTCTAGCAAAGCGCGGTTACGTTCAGCACGTACGACGGCACTCCATTGAAGCTCGCTTCATAACTTGCTTCTGAGCATGCGCGGGTTTAAAAATGTTGTTTTCAACGTCGTTTTGCCCACACACTATCATTTTAATTGACACAAAAAACGACGTTTTGAAAAACGACACAAAAAATTCGAGCATGTTCGAATTTTTTTTTTGTCGTTTTTCAGAAGACATAAAACAACGTTTTCCCACACACGGTCATTTTAAATGACGTTTTCAAAAATGTCATTTTTTTTTCATCACAAAAAACGACCGTCTGTATGCGGCATTAGGCTATTTCCTGTGGCAGTTGAATTTTTGTATTTTTTTATTGAAAATGGAAAATGCTGCATTTGGGATAAGTATCATAGTAAAAGGTAAACTGAAACATAGCATTGAAAAAGTATTCATATCCCTTTTCCACATTGTGTCATGTTACAACCAAAAACGTAAATGTATTTTATTGGGATTTTATGTGATAGACCAACACAAAGTGACACATAATTGTGAAGTGGAAGGAAAATGATAAATGGATTTAAAAATGTTATACAAATAAATAAATGAAAAGTGTGACATGCTTTTGTATTCAGCCCCCTTTACTCCGATACTCCTAACTAAACTCCATTTTTGCGATGCGGCACTGCGTAACTTAACTTAACAATTGCGCGAGCGTGCAAAGCTGTACCCAAATCAAATTGACGTCCTTTTTTCCCCAAAAATAGAGCTTTCTTTTGGTGGTATTTGATCACCTCTGCGGTTTTTATTGTTTGCGCTATAAACAAAAAATGACTGAAAATTTTGGGAAAAAATATATATTTTTTTACTTTCTGCTATAAAACATATACAATAAAAAAATGTATAAAATTAAGGGCCAGATTCACAAAAGAGATACGACGGCGTATCTCCTGATACGCCGTCGTATCTCTGAGATACGATTGTCGTATCTATGCGCCTGATTCATAGAATCAGGTTACGCATAGATAGCCCTAAGATCCGACAGGTGTAACTGTGTTACACCGTCGGATCTTAGGCTGCAATTCTAGGCCGGCCGCTAGGTGGCAATTCCATTGCGGTCGGCGTAGAATATGCAAATGAGTCGTTACGCCGATTCACGAACGTCCGCTTTGCCCGTCGATCTAAATTTACGTTGTTTCCGTAGAGATGCGTCGCGTAAAACTAAGCATGCCCTCTAGGTGGTCTAACCAATGTTAAGTATGGCCGTCGTTCCCGTGTCAAATTTTTAAATTTCACGTCGTTTGCGTAAGTTGTCCGTGAATGGCGCTGGACGCCATTTACGTTAACGTCGAAACCAATGATGTCCTTGCGACGTCATTTAGCGCAATGCACGTCGGGAAATTTTAGGGACGGAGCATGCGCAGTACATTCGGCGCGGGAACGCGCCTAATTTAAATGGTCCCCGCCCCATTTGAATTAGGAGGGCTTGCGACTGGGCGGATTTACGCTAAGCCGCCGCAAGTTTACTGGTAAGTGCTTTGTAAATCAAGCACTTACGCTGTAAATGGGATACGTTACACCGCCGCAGCGTAACGCACTTGTAAATGTATTCATCTATTTGGGCAAGATGTATTTTACTACATATTTTCGTTAAAAAAAATCCAATAAGTGTATATATTAATCGTATTGCGCAAAAGTTATAGCGCCTACAAACTATGGGATATTTTTTTTTTTTTTTTTTACTAGTAATGGTGGCGATCAGTAACTTATAGTGGGACTGCAATATTGCTGCAGACAAATTGGACACCTAACTGACACTTTTGACACTTTTTGGGGACCAGTGACACAAATACAGTAATCAGTGCTAAAAAAACGCACTGTCACTGTACTAATGACACTGGCAGGGAATGGGTTAACATCATGGGGCAATCAAAGGGTTAACTGTGTGCCTAGCCAGTGTTTTTGTACTGTGTGGAAGGTGCTTTGACTAGGGGAAGGCAGATATCTGTGTTCTTGCTTAGCAGAAACACAAGATCAATGCCTTCTGTACTGACAGAACGGTGATCTGCCTTGTTTACATAGGCAGGTTGTCATTCTGCCTGTGTCCTGTGTAATCGGCGGGTGCCAGCGGACATCAAGTCTGCGGTACCTGCCACTGGGCTCCAGCTGTGATTAGAGCAGGTCGCTGGCGGTGTGCACGCGCGCCTCAGACCCGGAAATGTCAGATCATGTACTAAGTATGTGTATGTGATCTGGCGCAGAACAGCAGTATATCTATGGTGGGTCCGCAAGTGGTTAACATTTTTTTTTATAAGATAATTTATTTAAAATAAAGTGTACGTTGCTTATTATACACAGGAATTTAGACAATCAGATTACGGAAATAAAGAAAGGGGCGCCAGTACAAAAACAGATGAAAGCATCCAAGATCATTTTAAAGAGGAGCTGCAGTCTGCTCACAAAAATTTGTAATAAAAACATTTTTGCCATTCTGAAGCTTCCCTCCAACCACTTTGCATATTATTTTATATATACTGCGATTCTGTACTTGCCAAATAGGCTGCAGAAATCTCCCTCCACTGAGTCTGGCTGCAGCCATTTTAACTGTGGGCAGCTGAAGCTGCTGCCTGTTCACTTCCTGGATTTACACAGACACACAGAGGCACACCTCCAGCTCTGCAGCTCTCATTGGCCCTCTTATGACTCCCCCCTCCCTTCCTGGCAAACTCTCACGAGAGGGAGAGCTGTGCATGATGTCATAAGCCTAGAAATGGGCTATATAAGGTATTTACTGGCAGAAAAAAAAGATACCATCCAAAGTTAAAACAACAACAAGGGCAGAAGATTTAATAGATGGAAAGTTGAAAAAAATGACCAAAAGTCTGCTTTAACCACTTAAGGACCGCCTCCTGCACATATACGTCGGCAGAATGGCACGGCTTGGCACAAGCACGTACCTGTACGTCCTCTTTAAGTGCCCAGCCGTGGGTCCGAAGCTCCGGGATCCGCGGACCCGATCGCCGCTGGAGCCCCGCGATCGGTCCCCGGAGCTGAAGAACGGGGAGAGCTGTGTGTAAACACACCTTCCCTGTTCTTCACTGTGGCGCTGTCATTGATCGTGTGTTCCCTGATATAGGGAAACACGATCAATGATGTCACACATCCAGCCCCACCCCCCTACAGTTAGAAACACATATGAGGTCACACTTAACCCCTTCAGCGCCCCCTAGTGGTTAACTCCCAAACTGCAATTGTCATTTTCACAGTAAACAATGCATTTTTATAGCATTTTTTGCTGTGAAAATGACAATGGTCCCAAAAATGTGTCAAAATTGTTCTATGTGTCCGCCATTATGTCGCAGTCATGAAAAAAATCGCTGATCGCCGCCATTAGTAAATAGTTTTAATAAAAATGAAATAAAACTATCCCCTATTTTGTAAACACTATAAATTTTGCGCAAACCAATCGATAAACGCTTATTGCGATTTTTTTTACCAAAAATAGGTAAAAGAATACGTATCGGCCTAAATTGAGGAAAAAAAAAGTTTTTTTATATATTTTTGGGGGATATTTATTATAGCAAAAAGGAAAAAATATTGCATTTTTTTCAAACTGGTTGCTCTATTTTTGTTTATAGCGCAAAAAATAAAAAGTTGTGATCAAATACCACCAAAAGAAAGCTCCATTTGTGGGAAAAAAAGGACGCCAATTTTGTTTGGGAGCCACGTCGCACGACGGTTAAAGCGACGCAGTGCCGAATCGCAAAAACTGGCCGGGTCCTTTACCTGCATTTTGGTCCGGGTCTTAAGTGGTTAATTGGTTAAAAAAAGTCATATAAAATAAGAGCCAACGCGTTTCCGGTGCAACACCAATGTCTTCATGGGGTAACAATGTAACCACTGCTGAGCAGCAATAGAGGATCTATTAGGAAACGAAATGTCATTTAGTAAGGGGGATTTACATCTACTGTGTTTGTTTTGTAGAATGTAAAGGATGACGGACAGCATGTGTGGAGGCTGAAGCACTTTAACAAACCTGCTTACTGCAATCTCTGCCTGAATATGTTGATCGGTCTGGGAAAGCAAGGGCTCTGCTGTTCATGTAAGTATGAGGACCGCTGGTATCTCTGAGTGTACTCGGTGCTCAGTTTATTATATACACATTTATACACATTATTATTATATACACATTGATAGTGCCGTGTTGGGTCTCCTTTTTGCTTTAAGAATAGGATGAGTTCTATGTGGTGTGCATTTAGCAATGTTCCTATGTACAGTGGGCCATATTCTCAGTAGAGTTACGACGGTGTATCTCAGGATACTCCATCGTATCTCTCTTTTTTGGCCCGGGTATCTATGCGAGTGATTCCTAGAATCATTTTCGCATAGATACGCTGAAGATCCGACATGTGTAAGTCACTTACACTGTCGGATCTTAAATGTAATTCGCCGCCGGCCGCTAGGTGGCGTTTACGTTCAGGTCTCATTTGTTTATGCAAATGAGCCTGATACGCCAATTCACTAACGAAATTGCGTCGCGTAACCGTCGCTTACGTCGTTTGCGTAAGCGTAACCTTACGCCAGTCCCACGTATGCCATGTTAAGTATGGCGTCGGGTCCGCGTCGTCTTTTCCCGTCGGGTACGTCGTTTTCCTAAGTCGTTCTTGAATACGGCTTTACGTCAATGACGCACACGTCGGCGTCATTGACGTTTTCCGCCGAGAACTGGAGCATGCGCACTGGGCTATTTTTAGCCCGGTGCATGCGCAGTTCGATCGAAACGGGGGCACGATTAATTTAAATATAAGCCGCCCCCTTTGAAATACACGGGGATACGCCGGGCCTTATACACTACGCCTCCGCAAACTACGGAGCAAGTGCTTGAGGAATACGGCACTTGCTCCAGTAAGTTGCGGCGGCGTAGTGTAAATAGCTTACGCGATGCCGCCGCAGAAAGTACGAGAATATGGCCCAGTATCTTCAGAGGCTATTTAGCTGCTAGGATTGCTTTTACATTTAAGACCATTGCCAGCAGATACTAGGATGATTGCCTGTAGCTGCAACTGTTACTACTATTTAAAGTGGAGGTTCACCCTAAAACAATTATCTAACATTACATCCAGCATACTAACGACATGTACAGTATGCAGATATTTATTTTTTCGCTGTACATACCGTTATATTGTTATTTCCCCCCCGGCTTCCGGGTTCTGATTCCCGCGGGAGTGGGTGTTCCTATTGAGAGGTTAGATAATTGACGTCTGGTGAAAAACTTCCCATGGCGCACAAGGCGCAGTTTTCCGTAAATAGCTGACCTGCGAGTCGGCTCTATGTGGCGCCTGCGCAGTCAGCTCTACACGGCGGGCGCAGGCGCGTATAGCGCCGACTCGCAGGTCGGTTATTTACGGAAAACTGGTGACACGCCTTATGCGCCATGGGAAGTTTTTCACCAGACGTCAATCGTCTAACCTCTCAATTGGAACGCCCAGTCCCGCATGAATCAGAACCCGGAAGCCGGGGGGAAAATAGCAATATAACGGTATGTACGGCGGAAAAAAAAATACCTGCATACTGTACATGTCGTTAGTATGCTGGATGTAATGTTATATAATTGTTTTAGGGGTAAACCTCCACTTTAATTACTGTTACATAAGTATCTCACAAAAGTGAGTACACCCTTCACAAATTTTTCAAATATTTATTTCTATCTTTTCATGCGATAACACTGAGGAAATGACACTTTGCTACAATGTTGTGTAGTGAGTGTACAGCTTGTATATCAGTGTACATTTGCTGTCCCCTCAAAACAACTCAACACACAGCCAATAATGTTTAAACCACTGGCAACACAAGTGAGTACACCCCTAAGTGAAAATGTCCAAAATTAGGCACAATTAGCCTTTTTTCCTCTCCGGTGTCATGTGACTCATTATTACAAGGTCTTAGGTGTGAATGGGGAGCAGGTGTGTTAAATTTGGTGTAAAACAAAAGAAAGAAGACACCACAAGGTCAGGAACAATGTGATTTTAATTTTACAATAGGTGCATTATCCACTTACATTTAAAATGAGAGCATTCAGCATTCACTATTCAGCATACAAGTCCTTGCTGGCCCATAGGTAGCGATCATCCACTGCAGATGTAGGCTGTGATGTTAAAAATATCCCCTGGGATCTTCGTCAGCTGGGAAACCAGGAAGTCCAGGCAATGTGTGCACCAAGAGTAATGCCGCATACACACCATCACTTTATGTGATGAAAAAAAATGACGTTTTTAAAAACGTCACTTTAATTGACCGTGTGTGGGGGAAAACGTCGTTTTATGTCTTGTAAAAAACGACCAAAAAAAATTGAAGCATGCTTCAATTTTATGTGTCGTTTTTCAAAAGTGCACTTTTTACTTCACAGAAATTGACCGTGTGTAGCAAAAAACGTCGTTTTCTAAGACGTTTTTTCATCCACGCATGCCCAGAACCAAGCTTCAATGGAAAAACGTGGTGGAACGTAACCTCACTTTGCAAGATCATTGTGAGAAAACGATGGTGTGTAGGCAACTTCGTCTTTGAAAATTGAAGTTTCAAAAACGTCGTTTTTTACTTCACAGAAAGTGTCGTTTTTTTTCATCACATAAAGTGATGGTGTGTACGCGGCATAAGGCTTGAGACACAGACACAAACAGCATGGGAGCGCGATGATGTCACGGGCAGCGACAGAGCGACGACGTTTCGGAAGAATGCACCATAGGCTGCTAGGCGCGCTCCTTTTTCAAGCATTTCGAGATGTCTCCATCAAAGTCCCCCTTACATCAAATTCCACTCTTACAACAGGGTCCCCATCAAGTTCCCCCATACATCAGGGTCCACTCTTACAACAGGGTCCCCATCAAGTTCCCCCATACATCAGGGTCCACTCTTACAACAGGGTCCCCATCAAGTTCACCCATACATCAGGGTCCACTCTTACAAAGGGTCCCCATCATGTTCCCCCATACATCAGGGTCCACTCTTACAACAGGGTCCCCATCAAGTTCCCCCATACATCAGGGTCCACTCTTACAAAGGGTCCCCATCAAGTTCCCCCATACATCAGGGTCCACTCTTACATCAGGGTCCCCATCAGAATTCCCCCCCCCTCCTTATATCAGAGTCCACCTTTACACACTTACAGCGTGGCTGGGAGTCATCCTCCTGTGAGTGGTTTTTGCCCACGGTCCTAGCAACCAATGACAGCACAATGACAATGCAGTTGAGGGAACGTATGCTGGAGACCGGAAGGGGTTAGGTGGGGGGGTGCTGTGGAACTAAAGACTATAGGCTGACCAGAAGACCTCTGTCAGACCTGTATGGGAGGCCACTGACCCTAGGTGTGTGCCACCTAAAAAAATCATTGGGCCATGGGCCATAGTTTGGAGACCTCTGTATCACGCAATTCATATGAATTTGTTGGCTGATATTTATAAGTACAGTAAAACCTTGGTTTGAGAGTAACTTGGTTTAAGGGCATTTTGCAAGACAAGCCAATTTTTTTTTATTTTTTGATATACAAGCAATGTCTTGATATACAAGTAGCATCATGTCACAACTAAGTATAAAAGGCGCATCTAAGTGTAGCAATATGGTTACATTTAATGAATATTGCTACACTTATGCCCTGTACACACGATCAGACTTTTGTCCGACCAAATTCACATCGGAATTCTGACAGAATTCCATCGGAGTAAAATAGAACATGTTCTCTGTAAACTCCGATGGAATTCATCAGAATTTCTGATGGAATTACTCCAATGGGGCATACACACGGTCGGAATTTCCGATGGAAAAAGTCAGTCTGACTTTTTCCATTGGAAATCCTGATCGTATGTACGGGACTTAAGAGGCGTCTCTCTTCTCTTTTATACTCTGTAGCTACTGCTGGATTTTGCTTCTAATCCCATTGTGGAGGCTTCCATTTGTGGATGGACATTTTATGGTTACACAATTTTTATATGGACTATAAACTGAAGGACCTATGAAAAAAAATGGTTGTGGAACAAACCATTTGAGTTTCCATTATTTCTTATGGGGAAATTTGCTTTGATATACAAGTGCTTTTGATTACAAGCATGTTTCTGGAACGAATTATGCTTGCAGTCCAAGGGAGGCAAGGGGCACTAGTCTCTACCAGCTGGTTAGAAGACAGGCTGTCATCATAGATCCAGGGTTCCCAGAGCACCACCATGCCACTGATGATGTGGATGGACTTGTGCTACTTGCATCCCTACATAGTGAACGACATGATGACCTCACTGGCAGGTAGGGAGTGGTAAACACTGGGTTAATCTGGAGAGTAGTCCAGAAGTCCTAAAACCAGAGTGAGGTCCCAGGGAGAAAGAGGGAGAGTAGTCGGTAAATAAATCTGCAGTCAGGTCGGGCAGCACAGTGGCAGAGGTTGAGGGTCAGGATGAGTTAGAAATCTAAAGAGTTACTCATACACAAAGGCTCTCTAAATGTAAGCACACAAGAGAATGGGTACAAACTCAAAACTAGATGGTATAAGACCCCACAGTTGCTCCACAGGATCTTTCCGACGGTGCCAGATCACTGCTGGCGTTGTGAACGGGAAGTGGGCACCTTTCTCCACATTTGGTGGACATGCCCAGTAATTCAGTCATTCTGGCGTAAGGTACATGAGGTGATGACTGCTATCTCTTCGCTCCCCCTGGAATTTACACCAGCACAGTATCTCCTGCACCGCTCCAAAATTCCCCAAAGTATTTTAAGTCAATAGCGATGCACCTGATAAACGATGCTAGGTTATGCATACCGGTACATTGGAGGTCCACACGGTCGCCCTCCATGAAAGAGTGGGCGGCACGTGTTGAGTGAGTGAGTGAGAAACTTATATAGCGCAACACATGCAAACTGAATCGCCTCTGGGCGCTTGGTATCCATTCCCTGGCCCCTTTAGAAGAGATAGGTCTTGATCTCTCTCCTGAAGGCCAAGTGTTGACCGTATAGCAACAATGGAGGAGCTGATACTCGCTTCACAGGACAAGATCTCAAGCTTTTCGGCAATTTGGGAGGCATGGATCACGTTTAAAAGCTCCCAATCATACCAGGATCTTATACAACATAACATGTAATTCATTGTCAAGATACAAGGTGATCTCAGATAGTTCATTCCGGAATTCCAGAGGACCCTGTTATGTAAACAGCAAACAGTAGTCGGAGGGGGTAGCAAGTGGGACCCCCGCCCCCCCTCTTGTCAATCCCTTTTTTTTCTCTTTATTTCACTTCCCCTCCTTCTTCCCCCTCTTACTTTTTCTGTTCTCTTCTCCCTTGTTTGAGCCCTTTATGGTCGGGGATCTGGGGGTTGGTGCAGACTATTTGGGTCGGTCCTGACCTCCAGGTTGCCGCTCCAAGAAGCCAGAATTGGGTAATACAGGGCTGCTACGAATAGGCCCCCTCAGGTGGTTTGGATAGTCTCCGAGAGTGTTAGTAAGTTCATTTGAGCCGAGACACATGACCAAAGAGAGAAGCCGCTACACGCTAGGCATGTGCAAAAGGGAAAAATGTGTTTAGTTTAGTTTAGTTTTAATTAGTTATCTAATTAATGTTGTTAAGTTAGATTCGTTACATCTGTTACATTCGTTTTCGGAGTTCGTTTGTTTTCGACCGAAATTCGAAAAATACGGTCGAATTCGAAAATATTTCGATCGGATTCGATAATATTTCAATCGGATTCGAAAACAAATTCTATTCGAATCGAATTCAAAAACAATTTGATTTGAAAACAAATTTGAATGAAAATTGAAAGCAAATTTGAATCAAAATCTAAAAAATATAAATCGATTTCTAAAAAAGAATACAATAAAATAGAATATAAAATAATAAAACAATAGAATGAAAATCAAAGAATAGTAAAGAACAGAATGGAATTTAATAGAATGTAATCAAATACAATAGAATATGACCTGGCTTCTTCTATCTATCTTCTACTATCTATCTATCTTCCACTTTCTTAAATTCGAAATTCATATAGAATGAACTCAAATTCGAATAGAAAAATATTAGAAGAGTAGAATAATAAAAAAAAAAAATACATATATATATATATATATATGTATGTATGTGTATATATATATATATATATATATATATATATATATATATATATATATATATATATATATATATATATATATATATATATATATATATATATATATATATATATATATATATATATATATATATATATATATATATATATAAATATATTTTATTCTACTTTATTCTAATATTTTTCTATTCGAATTTGAGTTTATTCTATATGAATTTCGAATTTTAGAAAATGAAAGATAGATAGATAAAAGATAGATAGAAGAAGCCAGGTCATATTCTATTGTATTTGATTACATTCTATTAAATTCCATTCTGTTCTTTACTATTCTTTGATTTTCATTCTATTGTTTTATTATTTTATATTCTATTTTATTGCATTCTTTTTTAGAAATCGATTTATATTTTTTAGATTTTGATTCAAATTTGCTTTCAATTTTCATTCAAATTTGTTTTCGAATCAAATGGTCTCCTACACAGCATTGAAGTGGCTATTGATGTTTGAGTTGAACAAGTCCGGCCAATCTCCCATGACCTCTGTCACTACAAGATGTTTTCATAGAACTGCTACTCACTGGATCATCTTTCTTTTTGAGCCATCTTTTGTCATTTCTAGAGTAGTCTTTCTCAAACCTTTGTAAAAGAAAAAGATGAGAATGGCGCGCTTATTCGATAATGTGCCATAAAATAATATACTCCAAGAATAAATATGATGAGTATCCAAACATACAAATAAATAAATAAATGTGAATAAAAGTCCAACTAAAGCCCAATGGTAGGAGTTCGTTCATATAAAGCTAAAAATCTCAGGCCTCGTACACACGACCGAGGAACTCGTCGGAAAAGAAACATTGTTTTCCTCGATGAGTTCCTTGTTAGGCTTGTCGAGAAACTTGACAAGATTTCTTTGCCTACACACTGTCAAGACCAAAACTCGTCGTTCAGGGGAAGTTCGATTCCACTGGCACACAACCCTTGGAGCTTCTTTTGCTAATCTCATGTTACTGTGCGTTAAGTGAAAGTTTGGTGAGAGATGATTTGCACTTTTCCAGTCTGTTACAGCGTGACAAATGTGCTATCTCCATTACAAACGCTACTTTTACCGAAGATGCGCTCCCGTCTCATACTTTATTCTGAGCATGTGCGGGTTTCTTAGCATACACACGATCAGGTTTCTCTTCGAAACCAGCCCAACCTAGGAACACGACGAGGAAATTGAGACTCCCGTCTTTTTTCCTCGTCGAGTTCCTTGACAGGTTTCTCGATGAAAAGCATACACACGACCGTTTTCCTCAGCAAAAAAGCTCTGCCACCAAGTTTCTTGATGGATTCTGTCGAGGAAAACGGTCGTGAGTACGAGGCTTCATAGGGATAACTTGATAGAAGAAATAACTGATAAAACATCTATCCAAACATCGACTGTTAAATTTATGAATTGACCTCCAACAATGACCCAAGGGGTAAATTAACCCCACAGTGCTGAATAGCAAAACAAATGCCTTGGTCATGAAGGGGGTAAAATATTCCAGAGGTAAAGTGGTCAAAATGCCTCACGTACAGTATTTTTACATTATTTTTTCATTGATGTACAAATGAGGAAAAGCCAGTTTCATGATATTGAGTTCTGTATTAGAAGCTTCAGTTCTTCATTTCCCTGCAGTTTGTTCTCAACTATGGGCCAGATTCAGGTAGACTTACGACGGGCGTATCAGTAGATACGCCGTCTTAAGTCCGAATCCGCGCCGTCGCAACTTTAAGCGTATGCTCAAACTGAGATACGCTTAAATGTTGCTAAGATACGGCCGGCGTAAGTCTCCTACGCCATTGTATCTTAACTGCATATTTACGCTGGCCGCTAGGGGCGTGTACGCTGATTTACGCCTAGAATATGTAAATCAGCAAGATACGCTTATTCACGAACGTACACCCGACAGACGCAGTAAAGATACGCCGTTTACATAAGGGGTTTTCAAGCGTAAAGATAAACCACCAAAAACATTGCGCAGCCAATGTTAAGTATGGACGTCGGAACCGCGTTGAGTTTTTAAAATTTCACGTCGTTTGCGTAGCTCGTCCGTGAATGGGGCTGGCCGTAATTTACGTTCATGTCGAAAGCATTGACGATTTGCCAACGTCATTTGGAGCATGCGCACTGGGATACGTCCACGGACGGCTCATGGACCGTTCGATCGAAACGTCATTTACGTGGGGTCACACTTAATATACATAAAACACGCCCACAGCTTCAACATTTGAATTAGGCGGGCTTACGTCGGCCCTAATACGCTACGTCGCCGTAACTTGGGCGGCAAAATTTTTGAGAATACCATACTCGCCTCTCCAAGTTACGGCGACGTAGCGTATAGGAGATACGCTACGCCCGACTAAAGGTATGTGAATCTACCCCTATATATTTAAAATGCAATCATGTTAGCTGAATTCCTGGAGCAAGGCGTTGAGCTAACGTTGGAATTTGCTACAAAACATTCAGTAATATATCTGCTTGTGTTTATATAGCGAATAATGTTCCATGAGGAATTGGATGGAAAAATTATCATTTTCATTTAATTTATATGAAGAGTTTCCTAATGAACAGTAAATAAAAAATAGGTTATTTTACAACATGTTTAAAAAAAAAATAAAAGCTTGTAACAGGTGTTAATAACATGTTGTAAAATAACCTATTTTTTAGGTTTTGCCTTTAACCTCCCTGGCGGTATGATTCTGTCTGGAATTACGTACCAAAAGCGGTACAATTATTTGCAAGGAAATTTGGCGTTTTATACTGTAGGCCTGTAATTTTTAGGAATAACTCACTTAAATCTGACCAAACAAGAGTCTAATAGGCATCCCGAGTATGACATTTTTTTAAAAACAAAATTATAAATTATAATATAATAAATAATTATAAATAATTATAACAAATAATATAATTCTAATAAAAATTATTCAATAATGTAATCAAATCAAAATCACTGAAATTTTCTCAGTTGCAAAATTGTCGCTGTCATTATTTTTTTTTTATGACGAATTTCCCCACAAATTGCTATCGCACAATTCTGCAAGTGATTATAATTTATTATCGCTGTTTTTTAGCTGATCTAAAACCATTTTTGACATAAAGGGACACTTTTGGTTGCTATGGACAATCTCCAGTTTGCAGGCAGAAAGAAAGGTTTTTATTATATAAAATGACATGTAGGGCACTGGGCAGACCACTAGGGACAAGGGGGGAGTGTTTTTTTTACATACAGTACTGTAATCTATAAGATTACAGTATACTGTATGTAATGTGTTTGTTTACGTTTTTGAATTTGGCGCCGATCTCCGCTCCCGTGCGTCGTAACGTCGCAGGGAACGGAGATCGGCGGCACAGAAGGACGCTGTGTGAATCGAGCGAGGACCCGCTCGCTCACACAGCGCGGTGGCATCGCTGGATCCAGGGACAAGGTAAGCCAGCGCACGCTGCAGGCTCTGCATAGCTTACCCCGAGCGTGACTCGGGGGTTACCGATTTCAGCATAAAAAACCCACCCCGAGTCACGCTCGGGGATACCGCCAGGAGGGTTAAATAAACTAACTAATATCAGAAATTAGTAATTAGAGAGTTTATTGATATCATGGATTAGTGTGTTATATAATTACTCAATGACATATTTATATCTGTTAATATGATTCTATAGGTGTGACTCCAATATATATATATATATATATATATATATATATATATATCTCACAAAATGAGTACACCCCTCACATGTATGTAAATGACTTTGCTACAATGTAAATTAGTGAGTGTACTGCTTGTATAATAGTGTAAAGTGTAAACACACAGCCATTAATGTCTAAAACCGTTGGCAACATAAAGTGAGTACACTCCTAAGTGAAAGTGTCCAAATTGGGCCCAATTAGACATTTTTCCCTCCCCGGTGTCAAGTGACTCGTTAGTATTACAAGGTCTCGGTGTGAATGGGGAGCAGGTGTGTTAAATTTGGTGTTATCGCTCTCACTCTCTCATACTGGTCACTGGAAGTTCAACATGGCACTTAATGGCACAGAACTCTCTGAGGATCTGAAAAAAAGAATTGTTGCTCTACATAAAGATGGCCTAGGCTATAAGAAGATTGCCAAGACCCTGACACTGAGCTGCAGCAGGGTGGCCAAGACCACACAGCGGTCTAACAGGACAGGTTCCTCTCAGAACAGGCCTCACCATGGACGACCAAAGAAGTTGAGGTCACGTGCTCAGCATCATATACAGAGGTTGTCTTTGGGAAATTGATGTATGAATGCTGTCAGCATTGCTGCAAAGGTTGAAGGGGTGGGGGGTCAGCCTGTCAGTGCTCAGACCATACGCCGCACACTGCATCAAATTGGTCTACATGGCCGTCGTCCCAGAAGGAAGCCTCTTCTAAAGATGATGCACAAGAAATTTCGCAAACAGTTTGCTGAAGACAAGCAGACTAAGGACATGGATTATTACTGGAACCATGTCCTGTGGTCTGATGAGACCGAGATAAAATTATTTAAATCAGACAGTGTGAAGCGTGTGCGGCGGCAACCAGGTGAGGAGGACAAAGACAAGTGTGTCTTGTCTACAGTCAAGCATGGTGGTGGGAGTGTCATGGTCTGGGGCTGCATGAGTGCTGCCGGCACTGGGGAGCTACAGATCATTGAGGGAACCATGAATGCCAACATGTACTGTGACATACTGAAGCAGAGCATGATCCCCTCCCTTCAGAGACTGGGCCGCAGGGTAGTATTCCAACATGATAACAACCCAAAGCACACCTCCAAGATGATCACTGCCTTGCTAAAGAAGCTGAGGGTAAAGATGATGGACTGGCCAAGCATGTCTCCAGACCTAAACCCTATTGATCATCTGTGGGACATCCTCAAATGGAAGGTGGAGGAGCGCAAGGTCTCCAACATCCACCAGCTCTGTGATGTCGTCATGGAGGAGGGGAAGAGACTCCAGTGCCAACCTGTGAAGCTCTGGTGATCTCCATGTCCAAGAGGGTTAAGGCAGTGCTGGAAAATAATGGTGGCCACACATATTGACACTTTGCACCCAATTTGGGCATTTTCACTTAGGGGTGTACTCACTTTTGTTGCCAGTGGTTTAGACATTAATGGCTGTGTGTTGAGTTATTTTGAAGGGACAGCAAATGTACACTGTTATACAAGCTGTACACTCACTACACAACATTGTAGCAAAGTGTCATTTCTTCTTCAGTGTTGTCACATAAAATATTTACAAAAATGTGAGGGGTGTACTAACTTTTGTCAGGCGCCGTATATATACTATTACATACTAAAAACAGTCTTAACTAAGAATCAAAATCCATCTCCCTGTGTGTGTCATATTGGCTGAAGGGGATTGATTATTACCATCAGGAGTGATCCATCAGTAAACGGGGCCGCCATCAGGAATTATGGGGCCTCTTACACAGCTTAAAGCCAGCAGCTACAAATACTGCAGCTGCTGACTTTTAATATTAGGACACTTACCTGTCCTGGAGTCCAGCGGCGTCCGCAGCAGAGGACGAGCGAGCGCTCGTCACCCTGCTGCTCCCCCCTCCATCCACGCTGAGGGAACCAGGAAGTGAACCCTTCCGTCTTCACTGCCCGGTTCCCTACGGCGCATGCGCGAGTCGCGCTACGCCTGCCGATTGGCTCCCGCTGTGTGCTGGGAGCCGAGTGTTCCCAGCACACAACGGGGGGGCGACGGGATGTGACGCAATGCCCGTCTTTTCCCTGTGAATGCCGGGCCGGAAGTGGGTGCAAATACCTGTCTTTAGACAGGTATCTGCACCCCCCTCCCCCCTGAAAGGTGTCAAATGTGACACCGGAGGGGGGGAGGGTGCCGATCAGCGCGACTTCACTATAGGGTGGAGAACCGCTGTAAGGCATGGGCTCCCTGGAGCAGAGAACTGGGGGGGGGGGGGTGCTGCCACAAATTGAGAGGCCAGGGGGGCCTTTACAAAAAAGAAAGAAAGAAAAAAGAAATATATATATATATATATATACAAATTATTATTATTTTTAGGAAATTACAAAAAAGGAGGTTGCCTTCCGGGACCTCTGGGCCCTTTAATAAAAAATAAATAGAAAGAATATATAAAAAAAAATAAACATTTCTAAAAAAAAAAAGGGGGGGTTGCCATCCAGGGCCCTGGGGACCTCTGGGCCCTTTAATAAAAAATAAATATATAAAAAAATAAACATTTATAAAAAAAAGGGGGGGGTTTGCCACATGGGGCCCTGGGGACCTCTGAGCCCTTTAATTAAAAAATATATATATATATATATATATATATATATATATATATATAAAAGAAAAAGAAAAAAAAATTATATAAAAAAAAATGTGTTTTATAAAAAAAAGGGGGGGTTGCCATCCGGGGCCCTGGGGACCTCTGGGCCCTTTAATAAAAAATAAATAAAATATAAAAAAATAAACATTTATAAAAAAAAGGGGGGTTTGCCACATGGGGCGCTGGGGACCTCTGAGCCCTTTAATAAATATATATATATATATATATATATATATATATATATATATATATATATATATATATATATATATAAAAATAAAAATAAATAAATAAATAAAATAATATAAAAAAAATGTGTTTTATAAAAAAAAGGGGGGTTGCCATCCGGGGCCCTGGGGACCTCTGGGGCCTTTAATAATAATAATAATAATTATATATATATATATATATATATATATATATATATATATATATATATATATATATAATAAAAAATATATAAAAACATTTTTTTTCTTTTATAAAAAAAGGGGGGTTGTCATCCAGGGCCCTGGGGATCTCCGGGCCCCTGGGGACCCCCGTACCCCTAAAAAAAAATTGTCCCTTTAATAAAAAATAAAATAAAAATATATTAGAAAAAATATATTTTTTTTATAAAAAATAAATAAAAAAAAGGGGGCTTGCCATCCGGGGCCCTGGGGGCCTTCGGGGACCTCCGGACCTCTAAAAAAAAAAAAAAAAAAAAAAAAAATGGCCCTTTAATAAAAAAAGAAATATATATATATAAAAACATATATATATATTTTTTAGAAAAAAAAAGGGCCAGTTGCCATCTGGGGTCCTGTGAACCTCCGGGCCCCTGGGGACCTCCGGACCCCTTACAGGTGTACTGCCTGTACCCCCCTGATGGCGGCCCTGTCAGTAAATAAATCGATCATTTATCAAAGCTTGCATGGCTATGGCAAGTCTCTGTCCTGTAATTCGAAATGCCTGGTAAGAGCTTTCTTGACAATACTCCCCTTTTTAGCGAGTTAAAAGGGTTAAAAGGCACATCTGCAGGTTCTTATTTTAAGTAATGTAACCCAGAGATGATGAAAACTCATGGGCCTGCGTTTCAAGTACATCCCATAACTCACTTATCACCACCAGCAGCAGATATGCAGTAAAGACTTGACTTGATGTTTGCAGAAACTGTGCCAAAGCCACAAACCTTTACCGCAAAAAAAAAACTTTGAAGAGAGAAAATAAAATAACCAGAGAGCCTTAAGTAATGCGATGATAGTATTCATTTGTGAAGGAGGAATTTACAGGGTGTTGCATCTTAACCACTTAAGCCCCGGACCATTATGCAGCTAAAGGACCTGGCCCCTTTTTGCGATTCGGCACTGCGTCGCTTTAAACTGACAATTGCGCGGTCGTGCGACGTGGCTCCCAAACAAAATTGGCGTCCTTTTTTCCCCACAAATAGAGCTTTCTTTTGGTGGTATTTGATCACCTCTGCGGTTTTTAGTTTTTGCGCTATAAACAAAAATAGAGCGTCAATTTTGAAAAAAAAAACAATATTTTTTACTTTTTGCTATAATAAATATCCCCCAAAAAAGATATAAAAAAAAGTTTTTTCCCCTCAGTTTAGGCCGATACGTATTCTTCTACATATTTTTGGTAAAAAGAAATCGCAATAAGCGTTTATTGATTGGTTTGCGCAAAATTTATAGCGTCTACTGAATAGGGAATAGATTTATTGCATTTTTATTAATAATTTTTTTTCTAGTAATGGCGGCGATCAGTGATTTTTATCGTGACTGCGACATAATGGCGGACACATCGGACACTTTTGACACTATTTTGGGACCATTGTCATTTTTACAGTGAACAGTGCTATAAAAATGCACTGGTTACTGTAAAAATGATACTGGCAGTGAAGGGGTTAACCAAGAGAGGGCGCTGTAGGGGTTAAGTGTGCCCTAATGTGTGATTCTTACTGTAGGGGGGTGTGGCTGTGTGTGTGTGACGTCACTGATTGTCGTTCCCTATGACAGGGAACAGACGATCAGTGACAGCCACACTAGAAAGCACAGGGAAAGGTTTGCTTACACTTACCTCTCCCTGTTCTTCCTCTCTGTGACCTGATCGCGGTACACCGGCGGCGATCGGGTCCTGTCACGGAGAAGAGGAATGGGTCGCGAGGGCGCCGGCGCACTCGAAACCTACGGCTGGGACCTTAAAGGGGACGTACATGTAAGCCCCTGTGCCCAGCCTTGCCATTTTGTCGACCTATATCGTCAAGTGGCGGTCCTCAAGTAAAACTTTTGTTTTAAGAGGAAAAAGCAAAAGATTTTATATATATATATTTATACAGAGATAAATACACCAAAAATTAGTACATCCCTTTTGAAAAGTACGATTTTAACCACTTAAGGACCACCTCCTGCACATTTACGTCGGCAGAATGGCACGGCTGGGCACAGGCACGTACCTGTACGTCCCCTTTAAGTGCCCAGCCGTGGGTCGCCCGCGACCCGGTCCAAAGTTTCGCGGCCGCGGGACCCGCAGACCCGATCGTCGCCGGTGTCCCACGACCGGTTACAGGAGCTTAAGAACGGGGAGAGTTGAGTGTAAACACACCTTCCCCGTTCTTCACAGTGGCAATGTCACTGATCATCTGTTCCCTGATATAGGGAAAGGCAATCAGTGACGTCACACGTCCAGCCCCGCCCCCCCTTCAGTTAGAAACACATGTGAGGTCACACATAACCCCTACAGCACCCTCTACTGGTTAACTCCTACACTGCAATTGTCATGTTCACAGTAAACAATGCATTTTTATAGCAATTTTTGCTGTGAAAATGACAATGGTCCCAAAAATGTGTCAAAATTGTCCGATGTGTCCGCAATAATGCCGCAGTCACGAAAAAAATCGCTGATCGACGCCATTAGTAGTAAAAAAAATATTAATAAAAATGCCATAAAACTATCCCCTATTTTGGAAACGCTATAAATTTTTCGCAAACCAAAAATATGTACAAGAATACGTATCGGCCTGAACTGAGAAAAAAAAAGTTTTTTTTAAATCTTTTTTGGGGATATTTATTATAACAAAAGTAAAAAAATATATATATTTTTTTTCAAAATTGTCGCTCTATTTTTGTTTATAGCGCAAAAAATAAAAACTGCAGAGGTTATCAAATACCACCAAAAGAAAGCTCTGTTGTTTGGGAGCCACGTCGCACGACCGCAAAATTGTCAGTTAAAGCGACGCAGTGCCGAATCGCAAAAAGGGGCCAGGTCCTTTACCTGCGTAATGGTCCGGGTCTTAAAGTGGTTGTAAACCCCACTTTATGACTTTTACCTACAGGTAAGCCTATAATAAGGCTTACCTGTAGGTATAAATAGGTAGATTCAGTAAGAGTTAGGCCGACTTATCAGTAGATAAGTCGACCTAACTCAGAATCTACGCCGACCTATGTTTAAGCATATGCTCAAACAGAGATACGCTTAAACATATCTAAGATACGACGGCTTGCGCCGTCGTATCTTAGATTGCAATATTTTGGATGACCGCTAGGTGGCGCTTCCATTGCGGCCGGCGTAGAACATGTAAATGAGTTTATACGCCGATTCACGGACGTACGCCCGGCCGCCGCAGTAGATTTACGCCGTTTCCGTAGCGCATTACAGGCCTAAAGTTATTCCATCTATTAGGTGGAATAACAATGTTAAAGTATGGCCGCCGTTTCCGCCGCGAGATTCAAATTTTTAACGTCGTTTGCGTAAGTCGTCCGCGAATCGGGATTTACCTTGTTTACGTCCACATCGAAATCAATAGGCCCGTGTGGCGTACGTAACCGCAATGCACACTGGGAAATGTAGTCGCCCGGCGCATGAGCAGTGAAAAAAAACATAAAAAACGTGAGGTCAAGCCTCATTACCATCAAACACGCCCCCCTCCAAGTCATTTGAATTCGGCGCCCTTACGCCCGTCCGCTTTAGGCTACGCCGCCGTATATTAGCAGGCAAGTATATTGAGAATCATTACTAGCCTAGCTAATTTACGGCGGCGTAGCCTAAACAGGCTAAGCTACGCCGCCGTAACTTTGCACTATTGTACCTGAATCTACCTAAAAGAATATCTCCTAAACCTGTACGGTTTAGGAGAAACCCCCCCCCTGCGTAGCGGGGATCCTCGGCTAAAGGACTGGCAGCCGCCGGACCTTGCCGAATTGAAGTCTCCCGCGCGCATGTGCGGGAGTGACGTCATCGCCGCTCCAGCCAATCACATCGCTGGAGCGTCGATACCCGGAAGACACGCCGAGTCAAGATGATATTGCGGGTTATCGCGGGTTTACAACCGCTTTAAGTGGTTAATCAATATCACAACATTTTGACAAAACTGAGTGTTATAGAACATTTGTTTAGCTCATTACATTGAAGTAATGTTAATAATATAACTTAAATTACAAAATCTTCAGTTTTACTCAAATTTAGTTGATGCAAAAATGAATACACCCCGCAAGAAAAACTACTCCATCTAGTATTTTGTATGACCTCCATGATTTGTAAGGACGGCACCAAGTCTTCTAGGCATGGAATGAACAAGTTGGGGAAATATTGCATCATCAATCTTTTTCCATTTTTCAAGAACGACCTCTTTTGGTTTCAATGGTGTTTATTAAAGAATTTTCAAGTTTACAAGATTATACGTTACATTCACAAAATTAAGAACGACCTCTTTTACAGTCTGGATGCTGGATGGGGAGTGATGCTCAACTTGTCTCTTCAGAATTCCCCAGAGGTGTTCCCTGATTGGGTTCAGTTCAGGAGACCTACTTGGCCACTAAATCACTTTCCCCCTGTTCTTCTTCAGAAATACAATGGTGGCCTTAGATGTGGATGATTGTCATGTTGGAAAAGTGCACAACGACCAAGAGCACGGAGTGATGGTAGCATCTTCTCTTTCAATGTAGAGCAGAACATCTGTGAATTCATGATACCATCAATGAAATGCAGCTCCCCGAAAACAGCAGCACTCATGTAGCCCCATAGAAGGACACGGCCACCACCATGTTTCATTGTAGGCACCATGATGCATTTTGCTTTGTACTCCTTACCTTTGCAACGCCATACAGTTTTGTAGCCATCAGTTCAAAAAAGAAAAACACTTATCTTGGTCTCATCACTCCAGAGTACAGAGTCCCAGTAGTCTTCTTCTTTTTCAGAATGGGCCCTAGCAAATTCTAGGTGGACTTTTATGTGCATGGTCTTTAGGAGAGGATTCCTTCGTGGACGATACATACATACATGCCATTCCTCTGCAGTGTACACCGTATTGTGTCACGGGAAACAATCACCCCAGTTTGTTTTTTTACTTCTTTAGCTAACTGCAGTAAACCCACATGGCGTTTCTATTCAACCCAGAAGACGCTCCTGTCGAGGTGATAACTTCAATGGATGGCCCGGACGTCTCTGTGAGATGGTTGCAGTTCCATCTTTGTTACATTTTTGTATCACTTTTGCTCCAGTATTCTGACTGATAAGTAAAGCTTTGCTGATTTTCTTGTAGCCTTCACCTTTCTTGTGTAAAGAAATTATTTTCTGTATCAGGGCTTGTGACATTTCTCTTCCATGTGGTGCCATTGCTGACATCATGAAATGGGAGGGGTTTTCTTTGTTAAGTAACGTCCTTTTATAATCACCTGTCTGCCAGACATCTGTTTAATGAATAATTAGACTCATCTGTAGGTGAATTCTTGTTAATTAGGAGTTTGTTGTGCAAAATTTAGCTTTGCTCCGAAGACTTTCATTGGGGTGTATTCATTTTTGAAACTGGAGGGGATATTTATATAAATGGAAAATCCACTTTGCACTACAAGGGCAAACTACAAGTGCAAAGTGCATTTCGGAAGTGCAGTCGCTGTAAATCTGAGGGGTAGATCTGAAATGAGGGGAAGCTCTGCTGATTTTATTACTTTATCACCAATGTAAGGAACATTCTTCCCACTGATCACCAATGTAAGGAACATTCTTGCCACTGATCACCAATGTAAGGGACATTCTTCCCACTGATCACCCATGTAAGGAACATTCTTCCCACTGATCACCAATGTAAGGAACATTCTTCTCACTGATCACCAATGTAAGGAACATTCTTGCCACTGATCACCAATGTAAGGGACATTATTCTCACTGATCACCAATGTAAGGAACATTCTTCTCACTGATCACCAATGTAAGCGACATTCTTCCCACTGATCACCAATGTAAGGGACATTCTTCCCACTGATCACCAATGTAAGGAAAATTCTTCCCACTGAATATCAATGTAAGGAACATTCTTCTCACTGATCACCAATGTAAGGAACAATCTCCTCACTGATCACCAATGTAAGGAACATTCTTCCCACTGATTATCAATGTAAGGAACATTCTTCCCACTGATCACCAATGTAAGGGACATTCTTCTCACTGATCACCAATGTAAGGAGCATTCTTCTCACTGATTACCAATGTAAGGAACATTCTTCTCACTGATCACCAATGTAAGGAGCATTCTTTCCAATGATCACCAATGTAAGAAACATTCTTCCCACTGATCACCAATGTAAGGAACATTCTTCCCACTGATCAGAAATGTAAGGGGCATTCTTCCCACTGATCACCAATGTAAGGAACATTTTTCCCACTGATCACCAATGTAAGGAACATTCTCCCCACTGATCACCAATGTAAGGAACATTCTCCCCACTGATCACCAATGTAAGGGACATTCTTCCCACTGATCACCAATGTAAGGAACATTCTTCTCACTGATCACCAATGTAAGGAAAATTCTTCTCACTGATCATCAATTTAAGGAACATTCTTCTCACTGATCACCAATGTAAGGAACAATCTCCTCACTGACCACCAATGTAAGGGACATTCTTCCCACTGATCACCAATGTAAGGAACATTCTTCTCTCTGATAACCAATGTAAGGAACATTCTTCTCACTGATCACCAATGTAAGGAGCATTCTTCTCACTGATCACCAATGTAAGGAACATTCTTTCCAATGACCATCAATGTAAGGAGCAATGTCCCACTGACCAACCCAGTAATGTACAGTGAGCTATAGATATAATTATTGGAAGGGGTTCCTTGAGACTGGAAAGTTAATTTAAAGGTTCCTCCATGTTAAGAAAGGCTGATCTAATCTGTAAAAGGGAAACAAGTACAACTGTCTGAAATGAAAAAAATGCTGTTATAACTTTAGTAAAAACCTCCACAACTGCCTTTTTTAACCAAAGAATCATCTAATGGACATAACTTCCTATTATGTACATTTAGTGGCATGTTTTTTTTTGTCTTAACCAAATTTTTATTCTTATGACAATAATCAACAGTCCTTAGTTTTTGTTTTCTTTGTTTAAATATTTTCACTTAGCAAATTTGCTTTCATTACAATTTTCTGATTCCCTTAAAACCGATGGCTCCACTGACTCAGTGTCAAGCCCTGTACACACGGGCCAGAATCTCATCAGGAAAAAACTTAATTTTTCCTGACGAGATTCTTGGCAAGAATCGCTTGCCGGCCGAGTGTATACACACTCAATCCAAAAGAACCGCCGTTCTTTTAAATGGCAAGAACGTGGTGACGTAATTCGATGCCGTCACCGCCATCTTGCTTCACCCTACCTATTCCTTGGAAGCTACCGTGAATGCGTCAAAGTCATTTCGAATATGCGCGGGTTTCCACGGCGACAGGTAAGTATACAGACGCTCAGGTTTCTCGGCAGGAAAACACTGCCGAGCAGTGCTGGGACAAGGCCATTTGGTGCCCAGGGCGAAGATGGCAAACTGCGCCCCCCCCCCCCGTTTTTAAGAAAGAATCAATGTTGTTTCAAAACAAGAATATACTTAAAGCAATAGAACAATGTACTGTCCCCCCTTGAGTGGGACTTTGAAAGCCACTGGCCAGTGGCTGCGTGTGATGGGCACAGTGGCTGCGTTTGATGGGCACAGTGGCTGCAGTTGATGGGCACAGTGGCTGCAGTTGATGGGCACACTGGCAGCACACTGGCGGCAATTGATGGGGCAAACTGGCAACAATTGATGGTTACAATCTGTAACCATCAATTGTTGCGAGTTTGCCCCGTCAATTGCCGTCAGTGTGCTGCCAGTTTTCCCCATCAATTGCCGCCAGTGTGCCCATCACACGCAGCCACTGTGCCCATCAAACGCAGCCACTGTGCCCATCAAACGCAGCCATGGTACCCATCAAACGCAGCCACTGTGCCATCAAACACAGTCACTCAGTGGCTGTGTTTGATGGCACAGTGGCTGCTTTTTATGGGAACAGCTGAGTAGCTGCGTTTAATGGGCACAGTGGCTGTGTTTGATGGGCACAGTGGATGCGTTGATTGCAATTGATGGGCACACTGGTGGCAATTGATGGGCACACTGGCAGCATACTGGCGACAATTGATGGGCACACTAGTGGCAATTGATGGGCACACTGGCGGCAATTGATGGGGCAAACTGGCAGCACACTGGTGGCAATTGATGGAGCAAACTGGCAGCACACTGGTGACAATTGATGGGGCAAACTGGCAGCACACTGGCAGCAATTGATGGGCACACTGGCGGCAATTGATGGGGAAAACTGGCAACAATTGATGGTTACAGTGGCTGCGTTTGATGGGAACAGTGGCTGCGTGTGATGGGCACAGTGGCTGCGTTTGATGGGCACAGTGGTGACAACTGATGTTCTTTTTTTTTGATAGTCAGAGAAGGCAAGCATGGTTCAAAATAACAAACACTTTTTTTTTTATCTGCCATTTTTTATTAACTAAGTGCTGGTCACCTCAGTCAGCCTCCTCCACCAGCACACTGGTGGCAATTGATCGGGCAAACTGGCAGCACGCTGGCGGCAATTGATGGGCACAGTGGGGCAAACTGGCAACAATTGATGGTTACAGTGGCTGCGTTTGATGGCACAGTGGCTGCATGATGATGGGCACAGTGGCTGCGTGTTATGGGCACAGTGGCTGCGTGTGTTGGCACAGTGGCTGCATGTGATGGGCACAGTGGCTGCGTTTGATGGGCACAGTGGCTGCGTTTGATGGGCACAGTGGCTGCGTGTGATTGGCACAGTGGTTGCGTTTGATGGGCACAGTGGCGACAATTGATGGCACAGTGGCTGTGTGTGATGGGCACAGAGGCAACAATTGATGGCACAGTGGCTGCGTGTGTTGGCACAGTGGCTGCATGTGATGGCACAGTGGCTGCATTTGATGGGCACAGTGGCTGCGTGTGATTGGCACAGTGGCTGCGTTTGATGGGCACAGTGGCGACAATTGATGGCACAGTGGCTGCGTTTGATGGGCACAATGGCTGCATGTGATGGCACAGTGGCTGCGTTTGGTGGCACAGTGAGGCTGCAATTAATGGTTTTTTTTTAGTCAGAGAACGCAAGTGTGGCTCAAAATAACACAAAAACTTTTTTTTAAAACTGCCATTTTTTATTAAAAAAATGACGGTCACCTCAGTCCACCCCCCCCCCCTCCCCAATACAGTAATTTAATTATTTACTTATTGTTTTCTTACTTTTTACAGTCTGACTACTTCAGTATCAGTATTGTTCTTCGGTTGCTTGCAGTAGCACTAGCCTAGTAGGCACTGGCAGGCTGAGGCTCCTCGTGACTTGTCCTTCCTTGCAGAAAGCGCCGACAGACACAGCTTCCTGCACAGAGACGAGTCCTCCCTCTCTCACCTCCCCTCCGGCGTGACGTCACGCGGCGCACGCCGCTGGAATGGAATCCACCAACTGAATCCTCGATAGGGGGGGGGAGCGACCAGCGGAGCGAGTAAACACACAGTGACAGGAGGAAAGGGAGCCCGGAGCTAGGAGCGCACTCGGCAGCCAGGCAGTCGGCACACAATTTGTAAAGTGCCACTGCCGCTGCCCGCGCTGTCTATATGACAGTGTCAGTGATTGCGCCCCCCTCCTGCACAAAATGGTAGCGCCCTAGGCACTCGCCCCTCCCGCCCCTGCCTTGTACCGGCCCTGCTGCCGAGAATGAGGAGAAAATAGAGAGCAGGTTCTCTATTTTTCTCGTCGAGATTCTGGGCAGTTTTCTTGACGAGAAACCTCAAAGCCTCGTACACACGCACGGTATACTCGGCAGCAGTTTTCTTGCTGGTTCTTTTCCGGAGAAAATCGTGCATTTGTATGAGGCTTAAGGAGTATAAATAAACTTTTTAAATAACATCAAACTCCCACAACTGCCATTTTTCTGTTTCAATGGTTTTTATTCGTTTTTCAAGTAAAGAATATATGCGCCAACACAGAGAGCAGCGAACAATCCTCGCATGCTCTGCACATATTAAGTCTTAAAAAACAAAATGGGAAAAGAAAATAAAACAAAAAGGGGGAAAACAAGCAGAGTATTTTTTTAAAAATAATCAAACATAACAGACAAAAGTAAGAGGGGAAATGATACTGGTTAACATAGGAGCAGGCATCCAAGCATAGAGACAATACCACAGTGCAACAAATGATTGCTATACTAAATATAGAACCATTATGGACCCAAATTGTGGGATGGATCCTGAATTGCGGCCCCTCTACATAACATATCTAATACTGAAAGCCAATCTATGACCTATATTGAGATATTGAAGTCCCTCAGAGCCCAAATTCTCCATCAGGCAACACATTTTGCAGATAGTTAAGATAGCTGAGTCACTTCGTAGGATTCAGGTTCGAGCAAACTCACAACGAGAGGATCTGGGCAGCTCAAAATCATAACAAGTAAGATACTTTCAGCATATATTAAACCCTAAATGTCCCCGATAGGGGAGCCCTTAGTCCCCAACACTACAGAAAAGGTCTAGGTTAACAAAAAATAAAATAAAAGAGGGGGGGGGGAATTCAGAGAATCCACGAGGGCAAGGCACTAGATATAAAAGAAAGAAGAAACAGGAGAAGAAAGAAGAGAGAAGGGTGTGTCCATCCGGGAATCTTTGATCAATCAACTGAAAAGGCATCTCTATGTCGCAGGGGCCTGCAAGTAGGTGAGCCAGGGAGACCACGTCTTTTAAAAAAGGGGTTGTTTGTCATTTAAAACGCTCACTATTTTCTCATTTAAACAACTGCCATTTTTAAATAAAGAATCTTACAATGGACATATTATGTCCATTTAGTGGCATTTTTTATCTTAACAAGGACAATACCCAATACTAATAGTCATTCGTTTTTTTATGTTTTCTTTCCTTAAATTTTTTCACTTACCAAATTTGCTTACAACCCAATTTTCGGATTTCCTTAAAAGCAATGACCCCATTCACCCAGTTTTGTTAAAAGTTTATATAAACTTTCTAAGTAGCATCAAACTCGCTCTTCCCACTTACAATCAGCACAACATGTCTTGTTTTCGAAGTAATGACATTGATACTACAATGTCATATTTTTTTTTTTTCCTTAATGTGCCTGGAAAATCAAATGTTCGAAGCAGATGGTGTATTCCGGAAAGCAACAAATTGGCGCAATGAAGACATAGTGGTGTTGTTGTAGGTTACAAATGAACTTGTACCGAGTACATGGCATCTATGACAACACTTGCTATCTGGAAATGGACTAATCAGCTATTTAAGGATCAGATAAACCAATAGACGAAGGATCATAAACTCATATGGCTTTTACTTTCTTGCTTGCCAGCTGCTCATAAGCATATATTTTGGAAAATGTAGATATTTTATTAACAAATGACACCAGTCCATTTGGCTGCCATCAATTTGTCTTCAAAGTGCTCATCATTCGGGGGGTCATTTTTTAAAAATTTTACTTGGGAACTAATTGAGTTACACATTTCCTGCCATGCTCTGATAAGGTTTTCTCGTTTTATATGCATAATGTTTCCTGTAATTATCGACCTTCTGAAGCCTACTGAAACAACAGTCCAAGCTGAGATATATTGGTTCTAGTGTGTTGTGTTGTCTGGAAACACTCTTGTGTTCTGTTTGAATTGAAGACCTTTCATCAGTATTTCGTATTTTTAGATTTTAAGCTAATATATGAAAAGCAGCTTTTTAGTTTACCTTTGTTTTACTTTGAAAGTCGAATAATTTTACAAAATAACAAACAAATGGTCAATCTCAACTAATTAGCTCAGCTATTCAGTAGTTTGGTGACCGATTATTCACTCAGGCCCTTTTTTTGTTCACGTGTAGACCCCATGTTCTGTAGCCAAGTACAGACTGCCCACCCACTTGCCCTCTAGCCGGTTATGAACAGGAACCAATGGGCATCCGGATTTTATGGACTGGCAGTGACACAAGGAATCATGGCATAAGACCTTCTGTGTGCCATCATTCTTTTGTAGGAAAATCCCTCATGGCCAATGGATGGCATCATAGGAGGCAAGAGATCACCATTGGGTCATGCTTCCTGCTGAGCAGTAGGCTCGTAAAAATTGCACCATGTGGTATAATAGCAATTGCTCCCAAGGACCCCTTTTCCAGTTCACAAGTAAGCACATTTTTGCAATCAGGATGGTTCGTAATCCTTGGAAAAATATTAATGGACCCCATGTTTTGTGGACAAGTGCAGACTACCCACCCACTTGCTGTTGCCTTCCAACTGGTCATGAACAAGAACCAATGGACATCCTCCTGAATTTGTTGATTGGCAGTGGCACTAGGAATCATGGGTGCCATCATTCTTTTATAGGAAAGTCCCTAATGGCCAATAAATACCATCACATGAGGCAGGGGGTCACCATTGGGTCAGGCTTCCTGTTGAGTTCAAGGCTCGTAAATGTCACCATATGATATCCTGGCAATTATACCCAAGGGCCCCTTTTCCCATTCATGAGTAAGCAAGTTTCTGCAATCAGGCTGGTCCGTAATGTTTGGCAAATATTCATGGATCAGCCTTATGCCCTGTACACACGATCGGTCCATCCGATGAGAACGGTCTGATGGACCGTTTTCATCGGTTAACTGATGAAGCTGACTGATGGTCAGTTGTGCCTACACACCATCGGTTAAAAAAACGATCGTGTCAGAACGCTGTGACGTAAAACACAACGACGTGCTGAAAAAAACGAAGTTCAATGCTTCCAAGCATGCGTCGACTTGATTCTGAGTATGCATGGATTTTTAACCGATGGTTGTGCCTACTAACTATTGTTTTTTTTCTATCGGTTAGGTATCCATCGGTTAAATTTAAAACAGGATTGCCTTTTTTAACCTATGGATAAATAACCGATGGGGCCCACACACGATCGGTTTGGTCCGATGAAAACCGTTCATATTGGTTTGACCGATCGTGTGTACACGGCATTAGTGTAAATCTTAACTGATTCACTCATTTCCACAGGGGACGAGACCTTCTGAGTGACATCATTCCTTTATTGGAAAGCCCCTATTGGCCAATGAATGGCATCATAAGAGGCAAGGGATCACCATTGGATGAGGCTTCCTGTTGAGCAGAAAGGCTTGTAAATTGCACCATGTGGTATACTGGCAATTGCTCCTAGTGAATCAGCCTAAGTATGAATCCTAACTGATTCACTAATTTCCACATGGGATGAGACCTTCTGTGTGACATCATTCCTTTATAGGAAAGCCCCTAATGGCCAACAAATAGCATCATAGGAGGCAAGGGATCACCATTGAATGAGGCTTCCTGTTGAGCGGAAAGGCTTGTAAATTGCACCATGTGGTATACTGGCAATTGTTCCCAAGGAACTGAAATTAAGCTTGCATGGTAAACTAAAGGGGGGAATAATTAAGTATGTAGGTGAGATTACAGGAGAAAGGACCTCGGGGTAGACAACAGAAGCATGGCGATGATGTGAATTGATGGTATGAATGTGGGGCAATTGTACAGAGATTTACTTATTTTTTTTCCACCTTATGCTATGCAACAGCAATGAGCACCATTAGGGGATAGAGTGTGCATTACTTTACAATTGTATATTTTTATTATTAATATTATTATTATTATACATATGATTTTTTTTATATTTTTCTGCAGTTTGCAAATATACTGTCCATGAACGTTGTGTTTCCAGAGCACCCCCATCTTGCATTAAAACCTACGTAAAGTCATTAAAGGACACAAATGTAAGTATCAGCTTTAGCTCCTGAGGGCTTCGTAACCAGCCATTTTTTTTACTTTTTGGCACTGTGTAGCTTTAACTGACAATTGTGCGTTCATGCAATGTTGTCCCCAAACAAAATTTATATAATTTTTTTGCACACAAATCGAGCTTTCTTTTGGTGGTATTTGATCACCTCATTTTTTCTTTGCTTTTTTATTATATAAATGAAAAAAGACCAACTAGTTTGAAAAAAAAAAATATATATATATGTGTTACTTTCTACTATAAAACATATCCCATAAAAAAAAAATCTCTTAATAATTTTGGCCAAAATGTATTCTGTTACATGTCTTTGGTTAAAAACAAACAACAACTAAAAAACAATAAGTGTATATTGATTGGTTTGTGTGAAAGTTATAAGCCCTGTACGCACGATCGGATATCTGATGGAATCTAATCCGTTGGATTTTTTCATCAGATATCCGATGAAGCTGACTTTCATCAGTCTTTAGACATGTGCGTTCCTGTTCGTAACAAATGGATTTTCATACAAATTTGTTAGTATTCGTACATTCGTATCAATTCGAACATCCGAAAAGCTGAAAGAACCAAAATACGAAAATTACTGAATTACGAATAAACAAACGTCAAAATGAGCGTACACACGATCGGACTTCAAACAAACTTTTCCGTGGATTTTTGTCTGAAGGGAGTTGGCCGGACTTTTGAAACCGAAAAAGTTTGCCCGATGGAGCGTACACACGGTCGGATTTTTTGGAAACCGCTCATTTTGACGTTTGTTGGCAAAAAGTCTGACCGTGTGTACGGGGCTTAAGAGAAAGTCTTAATATGGATTAGCCGCGTGTTGCGATGTATTTACAAAAGTACAAAATTCCGAATCCATTAAACGAAAATTATTATCTAACAAAATTACAAATTTTGAATCAACAAAAATAAATTAGACAGAATTACTAATCATTCAGTATAAACGAAAATAAAACTGTTACGAAAATACGAACGGGTCTGAATAGGAAAACTTGCGTCTTACGAAATTACGAATGTTTACGAATCTACGGAATGAGACGAAACGGAACAAAAAAATATGAACATTTTTGTTGTGCACATGTCTATCAGTCTTGCCTACACACCATCGGTTAAAAATCCGATCGTGTCCAACACGGTGACGTAAAACACTACGACCTGCTGAGAAAAATTAAGTTCAATGCTTCCGAGCATACGTCGACTTGATTCTGAACATGCATGGATTTTTGACAGATAGACTTCTCCACAGACGATCGTTTTTTTTCTATGGTTTTTTTATCCATAGGAAAAAATGTAAAACAGGTTCTATTTTTTTTCACCGATGGAAAAAAAAAACGATGGGGCCCACACGCGATCGGTTCGTCCGATGAAAACGGTCCATCGGTCCATTTTCAAAAGACAAATCGAACGTGTGTACAGGGCTTTAGTGTCTACAAACTATGGGATATATACTCTAATTTTTTATATATTTTTGTATACTAGTAATGTTGGTGATCAGACTGGGATGCCATTAAAGTTAATGTGCGTGTAAAGGCAGGTGTCCCAATACTTTTGGTAATATGGTGTACCGTAGATGCGTGATTCTGCACAGCCACCCCCCACTGTAGCAGTAAATCTACGGGTATATATGACAAAATTACTTTTCACGGATGAATAAGAAAGATGCTTTTTTACAAATTCTCTGCTCTTCCCCCCCACAGATCATGCACCATTTTTGGGTGGAAGGAAACTGCCCGACAAGATGTGAAAAGTGTCACAAAGCCATTAAATGTTATCAAGGCCTCACGGGACTGCACTGCGTTTGGTGTCAGATTACGGTAAGTGGATGGGTTTGTTTTTTCCTAAGTGGTAAAGACTAAAATTCTGAAAGCTGCTACTGTTTACTTCAAAAACTGCCATGGCAGTCATGTGACTACTAAAGGGGTTCAAGCACGGTGGGGGGAGGGTTGACACTTATTTATTTATTTAGGCAGAAACAATAACATTTAGAAAATTATTTTAGACTGATGAAGACAGTTCAAGATTACAAAAAAAAAGAAAATTACCTCTTGAAAATGGGATTTTGTGGGCAATGAAACGAAAAATTCAAAAATTGAAAAAATATATATAATTGAATATACAAAATATTAAAAAAAATATCCAAGTCACATGATACATATACCACACAGTGGTGCATTAAAAACAGTACATAAATAAGATGACAGTACATGTGTACTAAAAGTGAAATGGTGAAGAGTGAATGGTGTTTTACAAATGGACCTCAAGAACCTACGAAATAAGGCTCAAGGGTATGTACAGATAGCTGACCCAACGCGTTTCGACTTGTGAGTTTACACTGAATGTCTTCATCAGGAAAAGATAGCATCTCTGTAATTGAAAAAACAGCCAAATAATACATGTACTTAATACAGAAAATTAACAATGATAAATAATCATATATCGATCCTCTGTGAAAATACCATTTAAATACAAAAAAGTTCAAGATTACATTTCCTACTCAGATTGCTATGAAAAATCTGCAATTCATTTGTTGTAGGGCTGGTTGTTTTAGAATAGCTCTAGCATTGGCAATCATGTAAGACAACACTGTTGCTAACTGCAAAAAAATAAACAAACAGTTGTGACAGGAAGTCAGGTAAATTTGTGGGTGTTGTCACAGACGGGACATAAATTTCTGCCTTGTTTAGACAATACACCAATTGTTATTAGGTGTCGGCTGCAACAGTAGCCAGAAAAGGCTAAAGGCCGTTGGAAGACTTCAGCTGTTCAGAATGAGGCAATTAAGGCCTCTATAAGTAGTCCAGAGGATTACCACTGATTTGCTGCATCCTGAGGCTTTGTGAGTAAGGAGAGCAGTACTGAAAGTCTTCTGAGGAGGTGAGGAGAGGATTGATTTTTATGTGTGATAAAAATCAAAAGACTATTGTTTTTCTGCTGTATGACCAGCACTGTCTGCCCAGCACTAGGCTGAGCCAGACTCCATAGATAGGTTCCTGTGTGGTGAAGGTAGACGCCCAAAGTGGCCAGGGTTTAGTTTATGTTTGATTTTGTTTATGCTGTTTGGATGCTTGCACTTGTTTCCAGCAAGATGGAAGAATAAACCAAAATCTTTGTTTTCAACCGTCTTCGACTGCCTGTCTGTATAAATTCAGTGTGTGGTGAACCCAACCAAGGGGTCACACACCCCGCTACCGAGCTAACCCCTTACACAGTATAATAAAGTACATTTATAATCCTTGCAGAGTGTCAGAACCAGTATCTGCACCCACGACCTCTGCTGCCTCTGGCAGGAGCACTTCTTGCTGAACCACCTGAGATGCTGGACAGCTACCTGTCCAATCTCTTACAACAATCTGTTATTGGTTGAACTGGATGGGTTTTGTTTTTCAAGCAGACTAACTATGCAACTATGTAACAATCTTGTCTTATTTCTTGTGCCTTGGAATCTTGACCTCTTTGCTCCTCCCATGAACTTCCTGATTTTTTTCCTTGTACACACGATCGGACTTTCCAAAGAAAAAGTCTAAGGCCACGCGATTGGTTAAACCGATGAGACTGGTCTGATGGACCGTTTTCATCGGTCCAAACCGATCGTGTGTGGGCGCCATCAGTTATTTAACCATCGGTTAAAAAAAAACAACTTGCTTTAAATTTAACCGATGGATTCCTAACCGATTAGTTAAAAAACGATCGTTAGTAGGCCCAACCATCGGTTAAAAATCCACGCATGCTCAGAATCAAGTCGAAGCATGCTTGGAAGCATTGAACTTCGTTTTTTTCAGCACGTCGTTGTGTTTTACGTCACTGCGTTCTGACACAATCGTTTTTTTAACCGATGGTGTGTAGGCACGACGGACCATCAGTCAGCTTCATCGGTTAACCTAAGACAACAGTCCTTCAGACCGTTCTCATCGGATGGACTGATTGTGTGTACAAGGCTTTAATTCCTCTTTAACAAGAGTATTTAATCATTCTAATTATGTTGAGAAAGTATTATCCAAACTGCAAATTTTAAGAAAAAAATGTTTATTTCATAATTATTGTTTTATAATTATAAAATATAATTATATTTATAAAATGAATGACTTCCCAAGATTGATTATAACGGTGGCTAACTAGTAGCAAGACCTTATTATTATATTAATCTGTTGACTGTACATTTTGAGAAGGGAACAAAGGCAAAAAAAAAAGGTTAAAACAAAAAAACAAAAACAAAAAATAACAAAGAACAGGAATAAAAAAAAGTACAATATATGAAAACCTATATTACATTTTATAATTATTATGTTATAATTATAAAATATAATTAGAATTGTAAAATAAGTGACTTGCTAACATTGGTTATATTAGGGGCTAACTAGTAACAAGGCCTTTGTCTTTTCTTCTTATATTGATCTGTTAAATGTACATTTTGAGGTAGGGGACAAGACAAAAAAAAGTTAAAACAATTAAAAACAAGCAAAAAATAAAGAACAGCAATAAAAAAGTACAAAAAATTCAAACTTATATTTAAATTTGTATTTATTATGTTATAATTATAAAATATAATTACAAAAGAATGACTTCCTAACATTGGTTATATTGGTGGCTAACTAGTAACAAGACCTTTGTCTTTTCTTATTGTATTGATCTGTTGACTGTTAATTTTGAGGTAGGGGACAAAGACAAAAAAAAAGGTTAAAACAAGAAAAAACAAAAGCAAAGAACAGGAATACAAAAAGTAAAAACAAAAAACAAAAAAAAACCTACATTTATTTTATAATTATTATGTTATAATTATAAAATATAATTATAAAATGAATGACTTCATAACATTGGTTATATTGGTGGCTAACTAGTAACAAGACCTTTGTCTTTTCTTCTTATATTGATCTGTTCACTGTAAATTTTGAGGTAGGGGACAAAGACAAGAATTTAAAAGGTTAAAACAAGAAAAAAACAAAGAACAGGAATAAAAAAAGTATAAAAATTCAAAACTAAATTTATTTTATAATTATTATGTTATTATGAATGACTTCCTAACATTGGTGTTATTGGTGGCTAACTATTAACAAGACCCTTGTCTTTTATAATTATATTGATATATTGATCTGTTGATTGTAAATGATGAGGTAGGTGACAAAAAACCCAGAAAAAGTTAACAAAAGTAAAAAAAGAAAAAGAAAATTATAAAAAAATAATAATAAATTGGGGCAGACTCGATGGACCACTTGGACATGTTTTTTTTTCTGCCGTCACTCTTCTATGTTTCCAAAGACATTTTTACAGACCAGTGTTATTGTTAAATTATATACGGTAGAATACATTGTTTGTTTTCCCTTTTATGTTTTATTTTATAGCATCAAAAAAGCCCTGATCATTTAAACATGTATTAAGAAATTAATTACATTATACATACAGTAATAAATACATAAATATGGAAGGTGTAGATAGACAGATACATAGAATGATTGATAGATTACAGGGATAGATTTAAAATAATATTTTGTGTACTATCGTAACTGTATTTATACAGCTCTATACATTTTGCCACAACACATACATGTAAGACCAGCTGTAAAGAAATAAACAGCTTTTTTTTAGGAACACCAGGCCCCGTACACACGGCCGAGGAACTCGACGTGCCAAACACATCGAGTTCCTCGGCCAGTTCAGCCCTGAAGCCGCCGAGGAGCTTGGCGGGCCGAGAGCTCCCATAGAACAACGAGGAAATAGAGAACATGTTCTCTATTTCCTCGTCGAGCTCCTCGTCGGCTTCCTCGGCGAAATTGTACACACGGCCGGGTTTCTCGGCAGAATTCAGCCAGAAACTCGGTCGGAAGCTGAATTCTGCCGAGGAAACTGGTCGTGTGTACGGGGCTTGTGTGTGTTCAATATATGAGTGTGGTTCAATTTTCACCTAAGACACATAAAAGCAGGTGCAACATGTAAATATGTTTAATTAACAGCATTTCAAAAAAAAAAATCTGTTATTGAAGATTAAAAAAGAAAAAGAAAAAAAAAACATTTTGCATATATATCTAAAATTATGATCTCATCTTGAAAAATTAAAGTCGAATGCCGCGTACACACGGTCGTTTTTCGGCATGAAAAAAAAAAAAACGTTTTTAAAAACGTCATTTAAAATGATGGTGTGTGGGCTTCACATCGTTTTTCGGCTTCTGAAAAACGACAAAAAAAAATTCGAACATGGTGCATTTTTTCACATAGTTTTTTAAAATGTAGTTTTTCGTGTTGTTAAAAATGATCGTGTGTGTGGGCAAAAACGACGTGTTAAACCTGCGCATGCCCAGAAGCAAGTTATGAGACTGGAGCACTCGTTCTGGTAAAACTACCGTTCATAATGGAGTAAGCACATTCATTACGCTGTAACAGACAGAAAAGCGCGAATCGTCTTTTACTAACAAGGAATCAGCTAAAAGCAGCCCCAAGGCGAATATAACTTCCCCTTTAGGGTGCCGTCGTACGTGTTGTACGTCACTGCGCTTTGTTCATCATTTTTCAAAAACGATGGTGTGTGGGCAACATCGTTTTTAATGATGAAGTTGGAAAAACTTTGTTTTTTGGACATGCTGAAAAACGTCGTTTTTTTTTCATGCCGAAAAATGATCGTGTGTACGCGGCATCAGAGTTCCTTATCTAATTTAACCTCTTGAGACCCCGAACCTTTTTCTCTCTAAATTCCCGTTGAGTCCCAGAGATTTTTTTTTTTCATTTTGGTAATATCTCATTATACCATTTAGCACTCCGTAATCGACCCTTCTTATGTATTGTGAATATATGTTTTTTTTGGGACAGAGAGGGCTTTATTCAGGAACAGATTTGAATGCAAATATGTCGATTTCCATCTGTTTTTATTAGGAATAAGTAGTAAAATATATATATATATATACAGTATATAAAAAAAAAAAATCCTGTAATTTTCCCAATGCAATATTTGTACAATTAGCAATTGTATATGCTACATTTATTGTATTTTATTCTTCTAGGAAATTTAAGTGACCCTTTAACCACTTAAGCCCCGGAAGAATTGGCTGCCCAATGACCGGGCACTGCGTCGATTTAACTGACAATTGCGGGGTTGTGGGATGTTGCGCCCAAACAAAATTGACATCCTATTTTCATAAAAATACACATTTTTTGGTGGGATTTGATCACCTCTGCGGTTTTTATTTTTTGCGCTATAAACAAAAAAAAGTGCGCCAATTTTGAATAAAAAGCAATATTTTTTACTTTTTATCCCCCAAAAATATATAAAAAAAAGAAAATTTTCCTCAGTTTAGGCCGATACATATTCTACATATTTTTGGAAAAAAAAATCACAATAAGCGTTTATTCATTGGTTTGCGCAAAAGTTATAGCATCTACAAAATAGGGGATAGTTTTTGGCATTTTTATTATTATTTTTTTTTTATTAGTAATGGTGGCAATCAGCAAATTTTATCATGACTGCGACATTATGGCGGACACATGGGACACTTTTGATGCTATTTTGGGACCATTGTCATTTATACAGCGATCAGTGCTATAAAAATGCACTGATTACTGTGTAAATGACACTGGCAGGGAAGGGGTTAACCACTGGGGGGGCGAGGAAGTGGATAAGTGTGTCCTAGGGAGTGATTCTAACTCTGGGGGGATGGGCTAAGAGTGACACGACACTGATCGCTGCTCCCGATGACATTGAGTAGTAGATCACTGTCCTGTCACGAGGCAGAAGAGGGAAATGCCTTGTTTACAGTGGCACCCCCCTGTTCTGCAGCTCTGTGACACGATTGCGGTCACTCGGCGGACATCGAGTCCGCGGGACCCATTGCCCACTCATGGAGCTCGCGGCGGCGCAATGCTGTGGTTTAAAGGGGCAGTCGTGTCATTCTGCCAACGTAAATAGTCTTGCAGCGGTCGGCAAGCGCTTAAAGGATAAGTTTGCCTTTGGGAACATGTCACATGTTCCACCTGTTTTTAGGGTGGAATTCGTAACATGTTCCCAATGCTGCAGCCTCTGCCCCCCCCCCCCCTCTCTCGACAGCAGTATGGGGAGAAGTTGCTGGTTCTCCTCTCTCTGGCTGTCTTCTCCCTCTGCTCTTTCTCTGATGTTCTTCTGACGCTCTCTCTGCTGTAATGCTGGGCCCGCCAGGTGCCATTACTTATATAACCATGGGGCAGGGCTTCACGGTGGCCCTGCCCGTGTGACATCACCACCCCATCATGCCCTGGGTGGGTTATTATTACTGCCTTTGACACCACTGCTGTGGGTTATTGTACTAAAAAAAAAATGCAATTTTTTTTGCGCTATAAACAAAAAAAGAGCATCAATTTTGAAAAAAAGCAATATTTTTTACTTTTTGCTATAATAAATATCCCCAAAAATATATAAAAAAAAAATGTTATCCTCAGTTTAGGCCGATACGTATTCTTCTACATATTTTTGGTAAAAAAAAAAAAATCACAATAAGCGTTTATTAATTGGTTTGCACATAAGTTATAGCGTTTACAAAATAGGGAATAGTTTTATTGCATTTTTATTGTTATTTTTTTTTATTAGTAATGGCGGCGATCAGCGATTTTTATCATGACTGCGACATTATGGCGTGCAACGTCGTACGACCGCGCAATTGTCACTTAAAGCGACGCAGTGCCGAATCGCAAAAAGTGCTCTGGTCAGGAAGGGGGTCAATTCTTCTGGGGCTGAAGTGGGTATCGTTCCCCTTTAACCACTTAAGCCCCGGACCTTTAGGCAGCTAAATGCCCAGGCCAGGTTTTGCGATTCGGCACTGCGTCGCTTTAACAGACAATTGCACGGTCGTGCGACGTGGCTCCCAAACAAAATTGACGTCCTTTTTTTCCCACTAATAGAGCTTTCTTTTGGTGGTATTTGATCACCTCTGCGGTTTTTATTTTTTGCGCTATAAACAAAAATAGAGCGACAATTTTGAAAAAAATGCAATATTTTTTACTTTTTGCTATAATAAATATTCCCCAAAAACATATATAAAATATAAATGTCCTCAGTTTAGGCTGATACGTATTCTTCTACCTATTTTTGGTTAAAAAAAATCGCAATAAGCGTTTAGCGATTGGTTTGTGCAAAATTTATAGCGTTTACAAAATAGGGGATAGTTTTATTGCATTTTTATTATTTTTTTTTTTTTACTACTAATGGCGGCGATCAGCGATTTTTTTTTCGTGACTGCGACATTATGGCAGACAATTCGGACGATTTTGACAAGTTTTTGGGACCATTGTCATTTTCACAGCAAAAAATGCATTTAAATTGCATTGTTTATTGTGAAAATGACAGTTGCAGTTTGGGAGTTAACCACAGGGGGCGCTGAAGGAGTTATGTTTCACCTAGTGTGTGTTTACAACTGTAGGGGGGTGTGGCTGTAGGTCTGACGTCATCGATTGTGTCTCCCTATAAAAGGGATCACACGATCGATGCAGCCGCCACAGTGAAGCACGGGGAAGCCGTGTTTACATACGGCTCTCCCTGTTCTTCAGCTCCGGGGAGCGATCGCGAGGGGGCGGCTAAAAACGAATAGCCGCGCCGTCGTCCCGGATCGCTCCCATCGGAAGAACAGACCGTCGCATGTACCGGGGGGGGTTCCGATCGGACCCCCGACCCGCGGAAAGGCAGGGACGTACATGTACGCCCATATGCCTGTATGTGCCATTCTGTGGACGTATATGTCCATGCAGCGGGCGTTAAGCGGTTAATAAAGCCGGTTCCACAGCTCTTTTCTGGAAATCAGACGTTCCCTTCCTATTTTCTCATTCAACTTGGCCAGACAAGATTTCTTAGATCCACTGTTTCGCTTTGTTAAGGCATCTTTGGATTTGTTCAGGAAGGTTTCACACCTTTCATTTAAATCGTCAGCCTTGTCTACAGTGGTCTGAACACTTCAAAGTCACTGCAGCTCGGACGCCCTACTTTCCAAATCATTTGCCTCGCTAGCAGTCTCATGCAAACATTCTGATGCCGCTCCAAGCAGGGCCGATCCTAGGGTCACAGGCGCCTGGGTGCAGAAATATTTCTGGCGCCCCAACATGGGCGTGGTCATTTTACTAACTCCTCCCCTTTACAAATGTTTATATGGCAATGACTCAACCACAGAGATGCTCCCACATGAAGTCTTCATTAACCTGGGATCCTTACATGATCTCTTAAAGGGGTGGTTCCCCCTAAAACACATTTCTAACAATAGATTCGTAAGACCCGTTACACTGCGGGTAGGCTGGCTTTTTTTTTTTTTTTTTTGTACATACCGACATCTCTGCGTTTCGTCCCTTGTCAGTGGGCGTTCCTATTTGATTGACGTTCCTCGGACGGGCGCATACGTGACGTCACGACTTTCCGAAAGAAGCCGAACGTCGCTGCGCAGGTGCCGTATAGAGCCGACTCTATACGGCGCATGCGCAATGACGTTCGGCTTCTGTCGGAAAGTCGTGACGTCACGTATTCGCCCGTCCGAGGAACCTCAATCAAATAGGAACGCCCACCGCCAAGGGACGAGACGCCGAGATCTCGGTATGTACGAAAAAAAAAAAAAAAAAGCCAGCCTACCCGCAGTGTAACGGGTCTTACGAATCTATTGTTAGAAATGTGTTTTAGGGGGAACCACCGCTTTAACAATAAGCAAAATACAGGAAGAGAAGCAAAGTACTTTATTGGGACCTGGAGGGGGGCCTCTGTGATGGACACAGAGAGGGCTTCTGTTAGAGAGTCTGTTAGATGTTCGGCACCCCCACCTCTGCAGGCGCCTGGGTGCAATGCACCCTGTGCACCCTGCCTAGGATCGGCCCTGGCTCCAAGCTCTTTTTATAATTTCAACGATATCTTTGTCTTTTTCCTCATTTTGGATTCTGTATGCAGAGTGATAAAGAATTACCAACCTACAATGGCCACTGCCCACATCTCTCCCTTACTGAACCGGAAACACAAAGCCTGAGGAAAATGTAGAGACTCCTAGCCAGATTCACGTAGCCGTGCCTAACGTTAGGCAGGCGTAGCGTATCTCATATACGATACGCCGCCGTAAGTTAGAGAGGCAAGTGCTGTATTCACCAAGCACTTGCGTCCTAAGTTACGGCGGCGTAGCGTAAATGTGCCGGCGTAAGCGCGCCTAATTCAAATTGTGAAGAGGTGGGCGTGTTTTATGTAAATAAAGCATGACCCCACGTAAATTACGTTTTTATCGAACGGCGCATGCACCGTCCGTGGACGTATCCCAGTGCGCATGCTCCAAATTACGCCGCAAAGACTCATTGGTTTCGACGTGAACGTAAATTACGCCCAGCCCCATTCACGGACGACTTACGCAAACAACGTAAAAATGTAAAAATTCAACACGGGACCGACGTCCATACTTAACATTGGCTGCGCCATCTTTTTGATGGAATATATTTACGCCTGAAAACGCCTTACGTAAACGGCGTATCTTTACTGCGACGGGCAAGCGTACGTTCGTGAATAGGCGTATCTCGCTGATTTACGCATTCTAGGCGTAAATCAGCGTACACGCCCCTAGCGGCCAGCGTAAATGGGCAACTAAGATACGACGGCGTAGGAGGTCGTATCTTAGCTACATTTAAGCGTATCTCAATTTGAGAATACACTTAAATGTACGATGGCACAGATTCTGAGTTACGACGGTGTATCTACTGATACGCCCGTCGTAAGTTTCCTGAATCTGGCTATCCATCACCACAAGCTCTTTTCAAAGAAGAAGCATGATAGCAAGTAGACGCGGGGTTTATTTAAATCAAAATTCGGACACATTTTCCGTCATTTGGGAATTTGGATGTATCCGAATTTCTAAATTACAATAGTAAGGAATTTAAATGAATCTGAAATAACGAAACAAAAATTTCGGACAAAATCCTGACAGTTTTCTTAATGGAATTCGTATAGTGTTCCAATCGAATTCCAAAAAGTTTGCGGATCAAATTCCAAAAGTTTGCGGATTTGAATTTCAGAAGAGAATAAAATAGAATATAAAAAAAAAGGAATAGAATAGAAAATAATAAATAGAATAGAATATAATAGAGTAAAACAGATCCGAATACTAAAAAGAAAAAAATAATAGAAAATAAAGGGATAGAATACAGTGCCTTGAAAAAGTATTCATACCCCTTAATTTTCCAAATTTTGTCATGTTACAACCAAAAACGTAAATGTATCTTATTGGGATTTTATGTGATAAACCAACACAAAGTGGCACATAATTGTGAAGTGGAAGGAAAATGATAAATGTTTTTCAACGTCTTTTACAAATAAATATGTGAAAAGTGTGGGGGGTACATACTTTATAGAACCTCCCTTCACTACAATTACAGCTGCAAGTCTTTTTGGGGACCAAAGCTCTACCAGCTTTGCACATCTAGAGAGGAACATTTCTGCCCATTGTTCTTTGCACAATATCTCAAGCTCTGTCAGATTGGATGGAGAGCGTCTGTGAACAGCAATTTTCAAGTCTTGCCACAGATTCTCAATGTGATTTAGGTCTGGACTGTGACTGGGCTATTCTAACACATGAATATGCTTTGATCTAAACCATTCCATAGTAGCTCTGGCTGTATGTTTAGGGTCGTTGTCCTGCTGGAAGGTGAACCTCCACCCAGTCTCAAGTCTTTTTCAGACTCGAACAGGTTTTCTTCTAAGATTGCCCTGTATTTGGCTCCATCCATCTTCCCATCAACTCTGACCAGCTTCCCTGTCCCTGCTGAAGAAAAGCATCCCAACAACATGATGCTGTCACCACCATGTTTCACAGTGGGGATGGTGTGTTCAGGGTGATGTGCAGTGTTAGTTTTCCGCCACACATAGTGTTTTGCTTTTAGGCCAAAAAGTTTAATTTTGGTCTCATCTGACCAGAGCACCTTCTTCCACGTGTCCGAGATGAAGTCTTCACTTAGTCAGACTTCATCTTGGTCACTTACCCTGCACAGAGATTTTCCAGCTTGTGGGACAACAATCTAAGTGACAGCAGACTGAGAGTAACTGCTGTAAAAATCCTTACCTTTAGGAAATATCTGTGACACTTACTGCCACGCAGACAGTAAGGTAACAGAGTTTAACCACTTCCGGACCGCCCGCCGTCGTTATACGCCGCTACTTTGAAGAGGAATACCGTTGTTATGGTAGCAACTAGCTACCCTAATTCTGGTACCCTCTTCAAGAGCAGGCGGTCCGCTTCAAGATAAAAGTGGTCTCGCAAGATCACTTTTATCGGCGGCAGAAGAGGACCCCCCCCCCCCACCGCTCAGTGGTGCCCTCCGCCACTTACCGGAGCCATTGGGAGCAGTGGAGGCAATCGGATCCTCTTCCTAGGCTGACATGAAGACGAGTGAGGGGGAAGATGGCTCCCACCCGTCTCCATATCATTGCAGGGTGGAAGTGACGTCAAAACGTCACAGGGGAAGATGGCCCCCACCTCCCCAAAAAAAGTACCACCAGCCACAACTGATCTCGACGAGGGTTCCGTGAAACCCTAGGGTTCCTCCAGAGGTTGATAGATGTTCCTTGAGCAATAAGCAATTTCTGCCTCTCAGGCCTCGTGCACACGACCGGGTTTCTCGGCAAAAACCAGCAAGAAAACTGATTCTTGCCGAGATTCCTGTTCGTGTGTACGAGGCATTCAGGTTTCTCGTCTGGAAATCTGGCCAGAATCTCGACGAGAAAAAAAGAGAACCGTGGTTCTTTTGAAATGAAAGTCAGTACACTCCAGTGGCATGAGTTTCTTGCCAAGAATCTCGTCAGGGAAAACAACAGGTTTTTCCTGACGAGATTCTCAGACGTGTGTACGAGGCTTCAGATAAGTTATCATTGACACCAAAGATCTTTTTAGCTATCTGGAAGGGGGTATGTCTTCCCAATGGCCACAAGTCTAAGGCCGCGTACACACGATCGGTCAAAACCGTTGAAAATGGACTGCTTCGACGCATGCTTGGAAGCATTGAACTTTGTTTTTTTCAGCACGTCGTTGTATTTTACGTCACCGCATTCTGACACGATCGGTTTTTAACCTATGGTGTGTAGGCACATCAGACAGCTTCATCGGATGGACTGATCGTGTGTACGCGGCCTAAGGAGCATTCTTCCCACTGACCATCACTAATGTATCATTGGATGTAGATATAGAGGGCCAGATTCACAGAAAGAGCAGCCGAGAGCAGGCGAGCCGCCCGAGCCAATGCTTCACTAAGCGGCGATGCCCAGCTCGAGTCACTGTCAGGGGCAGGCGAACCTTAGTACTAAAGTTCTTTCTAAATCCCGCGATAACTCGCGGCAGACCTCCGCAATGTCTCCTGGGAACAATGACAAAAGCTCCCAGGAGACATTGCGGCATCGAGGAAGTGACGGAATACCCGCACACTACCCGATGAATCCGTATACAGGAAGCGGCCAGTAACATAAAGGATTACTAAGGTACAGTGGATCGAAATATAAAAAATTATGCATATGAGCGTATCATTTTTTTTTTTTGGTGGGGGAGTGGATCTTGGGTGGGAGTTTCCACACATTTTTCCCCAGGACTTGACCCCTGCCCCCATCCATTATACAGCCCCCCTCCCCAGTATACAGCCCCTGTTCATTATACATCCCCCCCATCCAGTACTCATCCCCCTATCCAGTACACAGCCCCCATCCACTATACATTCCCCCACATCCACTATACATCCCCCACATGCACTATACATCCCCCCATCCAGTACTCATCCCCCTATCCAGTACACAGCCCCCATCCACTATACATTCCCCCACATCCACTATACATCCCCCACATGCACTATACATCCCCCCATCCAGTACACAGCCTCCCCATCCATTACACATCCCACATCCATTATACAGCCCCCCCCATCCAGTACAGCTCCCCCATCCATTATACACCCCCCCCATCCAGTACACATCCCCCATCCATTATACAGCCCCCATCCATTATACAGCCCCCCATCCATTATACATTCCCCCATCCAGTACACAGCCACACTGCACTCCCATGAGACTCCCAGTCTCCTGGGACAGTGCTGCCAGCATTCTCTACAGGTAAGTAAAAATAAAAAATCACTGTCAGCCCCTTCCACACTGCTCCTCCCGTGTCCCTCCTATTGCAAACTGAAGCTTCCATCTACCACAATAGCTCAGTTTTTTTTTCCACTGACCTGGTCACATGACTGCTCTCCTCTGATGTGACACAGTAGGTCATGTGACTGCTCTCCTCCTCCAATCAAAGCTACACTGAGGCCCCGTACACACGACCGAGTTTCTAGGCAGAATTCAGCCAGAAACTCGGTTCAGAGCTGAATTCTGCCGAGAAACCCGGCCGTGTGTACACTTTCGGCCGAGGAAGCCGACGAGGACCTTGGCGAGGAAATAGAGAACATGTTCTCTATTTCCTCGTTGTTCAATGGCAAAAGTCGGCCCGCCGAGTTCCTCGGCGGCTTCCACACTGAACTCGATGAGGAACTCGATGTGTTTGGCACGTCGAGTTTCTCGGTCGTGTGCATGGGGCCTAAGAGGAGGAGGAGGAGGAGAGCAGCCAGAAAATTTATAAGCTTCGTTTTACAATGACACTGACACAGGAGGAGCGGTGTAGAAGGGGCTGGCAAGTGACTCAGACTATGCAGGGAGCATTGTTCCAGGGCCAGGGGATGCGGGACAGCCAGCGTGACACCCCCCCCAATGGGTGGCTCCTGGGGCGGACTGCCCAATTCCGCCCCCTATTGTTAAATTATGATATTGGCGTATAACACGCAGGCACTGTTTACCCTCTGTTTTCAGAGGAAAAAAGTGCATGTTATACGCCGATAAATACGGTAACTAAATCTACAATATTTGCCTAAAATATTTATGTTGTAAATATAAATTTAAATATTCAAATATTTAACACCAAAAAAAACACCTACTGCCAAAACATAATTTAAAGTTTAGAAATGTTGCTGTGACTGAAATAGGGAGACATGCTTCATACTGTTCACCACGCATAAATTAGCAATCTCAGAAGTGCAGATCTTTTAAGTGAGCAAAAGGCTCATACGGTTTTGCTAATTTAATGCAAAGAATACCAGTAGAAATAGAATATTGAATTAAAATTTAAAAAGGTGACAATTTAATTTGTTTCCTTCAAGAAGAACTTTTTCTTTCTTTCTTTTGCCTTGCCCTTAAACTTGAAGCCCAACTTCAGCCAAAACCTATGCTTTATTTTCGTTTTGTTGCGACAACAGTTCGATACAGATAGAAGATTCGACATGACGTTGACGTTAGCGATCTGTGTCTATCGATCCTGTGCTTGAATGTGCCTAACCTAACTCTATGGCCCCGTACACACGACCGAGTTTCTCGGCAGAATTCAGCCAGAAACTCGGTTCAGAGCTGAATTCTGCCGAGAAACCCGGCCGTGTGTACACTTTCAGCCGAGGAAGCCGACGAGGACCTCGGCGAGGAAATAGAGAACATGTTCTCTATTTCCTCGTTGTTCAATGGCAAATTTCGGCTCGCCAAGATCCTCGGCGGCTTCACAAGGAACTCGACGGGCAAAACGATGTGTTTTGCCCGTCAAGTTCCTCGGACGTGTGTACGGGGCCTATTAGTCCAAGATTATTTGACATAGAGAGAAAAGATTCGACATTATAGAGACATGAAGATTCGATGGAGCAGCTAAAAACATACAATCGCTGTGAGCGGACGTTTATGGTCAAACGCTCCGCCCATATGCTATAGAAGAATTCTAATGTTGGTTGACTAGTAATAATAATTAATAAATATAATTATTACTAGTGTCATACAACATTAGAATTCTACTATAGCTTGTGGGTGGAGCATTCGACTGGAAATGTACGATCATGGAGTCGTAGGGCCAGATTCACGTAGCTCAGCGGATCTATAGATCCGCTCGATCTACGTGAATTAAGATCCGCTCCCGCAAGTTTAGGAGGCAAGTGGCTAATTCACAAACCACTTACCTCCAAACTTGCGACGGCGGATCCTAAATTACTATTTAAATCAGGCGCGTTTCCCGTGCCGATTTAAATGCGCATGCTCCGTCCGGGGAATTTCCCGGCGTGCATTGCTCCCACTGACGTCACTAGGACGTCAGTGGTTTCGACGTGAGCGGGACTTGCGACGCGCGTGTTCGTGAATCGGCGTACGCAAACGACGTTGGAAAATTCAAATTCGACGCGGGAACGCCAGCTATACTTAACATTGGCTGCGCCTGCTAAAAACAGGGGTAAGTATACGACCGGGAAAACCGCTACGGAAACGACATAAGAACACTGCGACGGGTCCGCGTACGTTCGTGAATTTGCGTATCTCGCTGATTTACATAATATTTATCGGAAATCAGCGGGAACGCCCCCGGCGCCATTTTTAAATTGAAAAAAAGATCCAACCGTGTAACACAGTGTAACACTGTCAGATCTTAGCCCTATCTATGCGTAACTGATTCTATGAATCAGGCGCATAGATAGGACCAGTGTAAGTCAGAGATACGATGGTGTATCTGTAGATATCAGGAGATACACCGTCGTATCTCTTTGTGAATCTGGCCCGTACAGTTTAACTGCTTCGTTGAATCTTCTTAGAACATTCGACAGACACCATAAGCCTTTAATGACAGATTCGACCTTAATTTATTCGGATTTTCGGACGAATGCATTTTTTAACGAAACAAAATAAATAAAAATAAATTTCGGGAGTAACTAAATAAATACATTTTTCGGACGAAAATATTTCAGTGTGCACATGTCTACTAGTCACTCCCCGCACAGTTAGAACACAGTGAGGGAACACACACTTAATCGCCCCCTAGTGTTAACCCCTTCCCTGCCAGTAACATTTATACAGTAGCCAGTGCATATTTATAGCACTTTATCGCTCTATAAATGTCAATGGTCCCAAAAATGTGCCAAAAGTCTCCGATCTGTCCGTCGCAATGTCGCAAAAAATCACAGATGACCGCCATTGCTAGTAAAAAAAAAAACGCCATTATCATGCCATAAATCTTTCCCATAGTTTGTAGACGTTATAACTTTTGCGCAAACCAATCAATATACACTTTTTTTTACCAAAATACATACCATGGCCCAGATCCACAAAGAAGTTACGCTGGCATATTTATTGATACGCCGCGTAACTTCTAGGTTGCTCCGGCGTATCTTTGTTTTGTATCCACAAAACAAGATACGCCTAAAGCTGGGCTAGATCCGACTGGCATACGTCTTAGTACGCCGTTGGATCTAAGGTGCATATTTACGCTGGCCGATAGGTGGCGCTTCCGTCGATTTCCGCGTTGAGTATGCAAATTAGCTAGATACACCAATCCACAAACGTACGTCCGGCCGGCGCATTTTTTTACGTTGTTTCCGTAAGGCTTTTTTTGGCGTAACATTACCCCTGCTATATGAGGCGTACTCAATGTTAAGTATGGATGTGGGGCCAGCGTCGAATTTTAACGTTGTTTACGTCGTTTGCGTAAAACGTTCGCGAATAGGGCTTTGCGTAGAATTACGTTCACGTCGAAAGCATTGGCTTGTTGCGGGTTAATTTGGAGCATGCGCACTGGGATACCCCCACGGACGGCGCATACACCGTTAAAAAAAAAACTTCATTTATGTCGGGTCAGGACATATTAACATAAAACACGCCCACAACTTAGTGATTTGAATTGCGCACCCTTACGCCGACACATTTACACTACGCCGCCGTAACTTACTTAAAAATTTTTGTGGATACGGGAAATACGCTGTAAGTTACGGCGGCGTAGTGTATCTGAGATACGCTACGCCGGACGTAAACATGCGCCGTTGTACGTGGATCTGGCCCCATATGTATAACAATACATATTGGCCTAAACTGATAGTAATTTTTGGAGATATTTATTATAGCAAAAAGTAAACAATATTTTTTTTTTTTTTTTCAAAATTGTCGCTCTATATATGTTTATAGCGCAAAAAATAAAAACCGCAGATGTGTTCAAATACCACCAAAATAAAGCTCTATCTGTGGGGAAAAAAGGACACACATTTCGTTTGGGTACAGCATTAAATGACCAGGCAATTGTCAGTTAAAGCGACACAGTGCCAAATTGTAAAAAGTGCTCTGGTCAGGAAGGGGGTAGAATCTTCCGGGGCTGAAGAAATAGAATTAGGAATTAAAATATGAGTTCTGGCTACAGGTGTATGCAATCATGTTCCATTAGAACTGCACACACTTATAGTTTATGAAGCATTGAACATATGGATGTTTTGATATATCTTTGTAGAGGCAAAAAACATCCTGAAAAAGACTACGACCAAATAGGTCGAAACGCGTTAGTTTCTCTTTAGTGGATATCATTTGTGCAATGTATTGTCAATTGATAATTGCATTGTGCAATATTTTACAGTTGTAATGGAACATGATTGCATACAACTGTAGCCAGAACTAATTCTATGTCTGTATTCATTTTGTCCTATAAAGATTTTACAATAACATAAACTATGTAAACCTCTCTGATTGGAATACCTAGCTGCTAAAAAAAAAAAAAAAAAAAAACCCTTGGGGGAATCTTTCCATTTTGCAATTTTCTGGGGTGTGCAGCTCCTTTAAACTCTCTGACATGCGTTTTTCTATTCATATGTTCTTATTTAACCTTAAAATAAACCCGTACCATGTAAAGGGATATATGGTGTTTCTGTGTGCATTTCCCTTCATGTATTCACAAAAATATATATATATTTTTTAAAACCTATAAGATATAAAAAGAAAATAACAAACCTTCCTAACCTGCCTCCCTAAACTCAACTCCTAATGTAAATTTAACTACCTGCCGACCAGCCGCCACAGTTATACGGCGGCAGGTCGGCTCCCCTGCGCGAGAGCCCGTAGCTCTACGTCACCTCGCAAAGTGGCCACTAGGTTCGCGTGCGCGCCCCCTGCTCGTCCCCCCGCTCGTCCCGACACGTGTGCCCGGCGGGTGCGATCACCGCCGGGCACCCGCGATCGCTCGTTACAGAGCAAGGACCGGGAGCTGTGTGTGTAAACACACAGCTCCCGGTCCTGTCAGGGGGAGACATTCCTGACCGCCTGTTCATACAATGTATGAACAGCGATCTGTCATTTCCCCTGGTCAGTCCCACCCCCCTTTAGTTAGAACATACTTAACCCCTTCCCCGCCCCCTAGTGTTAACCCCTTCACTGCCAGTGGCATTTTTACAGTAATCAATGCATTTTTATAGCACTGATCGCTATAAAAATTACAATGGTCCCAAAAATGTTTTAAGTGTCCGAAGTGTCCTCCATAATGTCGCAGTACCGAAAAAAAATCGCTGATCGCCGCCATTACTAGTAAAAAAAATATATTAATAAAAATGCCATAAAACGACCCCCTATTTTGTAAACACTATAACTTTTGCGCAAACCAATCAATAAACGTTTATTGCGATTTTTTTAACGAAAAATAGGTAGAAGAATACGTATCGGCCTAAACTGAGGAAAAAAAAAATTTTTTTTATATATTTTTGGGGGATATTTATTATAGCAAAAAGTAAAAAATATTCTTTTTTTTTCAAAATTGTCGCTCTATTTTTGTTTATAGCGCAAAAACTAAAAACCGCAGAGGTGATCAAATACCACCTAAAGAAAGCTCTATTTGTGGGAAAAAAAGGATGTCAATTTTGTTTGGGAGCCACGTCGCACGACTGCGCAATTGTCAGTTAAAGCGATGCAGTGCCGAATCGCAAAAAGTGCTCTGGTCTTTGAACAGAAATAAGGTCCGGGGGGTTAAGTGGTTAAAAAAAAAACCCGTACCATGTAAAGGGATTTATGGTGTTTCTGTGTACATTTCCCTTAATATATTCACAAATATATATATATTTTTTTAAAGCCTATAAGATATAAAAAGAAAATAACAAACCTTCCTAACCTGCCTCCCTTAATGTAAATTTAAGTTTACACTTAACCACTTAACCCCCGGACCATATTGCTGCCCAAAGACCAGAGCACTTTTTGCGGGACTGCACCGCTTTAACTGACAATTGCGCGGTCGTGCAACGTGGCTCCCAAACAAAATTGGCGTCCTTTTTTTCCCACAAATAGAGCTTTATTTTGGTGGTATTTGATCACCTCTGCATTTTTTTTTTTTGCGCTATAAACACAAATAGAGCGACCATTTTGAAAAAAATGAATATTTTTTACTTTTTGCTGTAATAAATATTCCCCAAAAATATATAAAAAAACATTTTTTTTCCTCAGTTTAGGCCGATACGTATTCTTCTACATATTTTTCGTAAAAAAAATCGCAATAAGCGTTTATTGATTGGTTTGCGCAAAAGTTATAGCATTTACGAAATAGGGGGTATTTTTATGGCATTTTTATTAATATTTTTTTTTTACTAGTAATGGCGCCGATCAGCGATTTTTTTTCGGTACTGCGACATTATGGCGGACACTTCGGACACGTTTGACACATTTTTGGGACCATTGGCATTTTTATAGCGATCAGTGCTATAAAAATGCATTGGATTACTATAAAAATGCCACTGACACTAGGGGGCGGGGAAGGGGTTAAGTATGTCCCTGGGTGTGTTCTAACTGTAGGGGGGGTGGCCTCACTAGGGGAAATTACTGATCTTCTGTTCATACATTGTATGAACAGAAGATCAGCATTTCCCCCGCTGACAGGACAGAGAGCTGTGTGTTTATACACACAGCTCCCGGTCCCCGCTCTGTAACGAGCAATTGCGGGTGCCCGGCGGCGATCGAGCCCGCCGGGCACACGCACGGGAGTCGGGGGCAAGCGGGGGGCGCGCGCGCCTCAGGCGGCGCGCACGCGCCTCTAGTGGCCGCTCGAAAAGCGGATGTATAGCTACGGGCTCTCGCCCAGGAGAGCCGACCTGCCGCCGTATAATGACGGTGGCTGGTCGGCTAGTAGTTAACCAAAGTTATAACTAGATATACAGTGACTTGAAAAAGTATTCATACCCCTTTGAAATTTTCCACATTTTCTCATGTTACAACCAAAAACTGAAATGTATTTTATTGGGATTTTATATGATGGACCAACACAAAGTGGCACATAATTGTGACGTGGAAGGAAAATGGTTTTCAATTTTTTTTTACAAATAAATATGTGAAAAGTGTGGGGGGGGGGGGGCATTTGTATTCAGCCCCCTTTACTCTGATACCCCTAACTGAAATCTAGTGGAACCAATTGCCTCCAGAAGTCACATAATTACTAAATAGAGTTCACCTGTGTGTAATTTATTCTCAGTAGAAATTCAGCTGTTCTGCGAAGCCCTCAGAGGTTTGTTAGAGAACCTTAGTGAACAAACAGCATCATGAAGGCCAAAGAACACAACAGACAGGTCAGGGATGAAGTTGTGGAGAAGTATAAAGCAGGGTTAGGTTATAAAAAAATATCCCACGTGTTTAACATCTCACAGAGCACTGTTCAATCCATCATCCAAAAATGGAAAGCGTATGGCACAACTGCAAACCTACCAAGACATGGCCGTCCACCTAAACTGACCGGGCCGGGCAAGGAGAGCATTCATCGCATTTTTGTGAATATTTTTATTATATATTTTCATGTGACAACACTGAAGAAATGACACTTTGCTACAATGTTGTGTAGTGAGTGTCCAGCTTGTATAACAGTGTACATTTGCTGTCCCCTCAAAATAACTCAACACGCAGGCGCAGCCATTAAAGTTTAAGCCGCTGGCAACAAATGTGAGTACACCCCTAAGTGAAAATGCCCAAATTGGGCCCAATTAGCCATTTTCCTCTCGCTCTCACTCTCTCATACTGGTCAGCATGGCACCTCGTGGCAAAGAACTCTCTGGGGATCTGAAAAAAAGAATTGTTGCTCTACATAAAGATGGTCTAGGCTATAAGAAGATTGCCAAGACCCTGAAACTGAGCTGCAGCACGGTGGCCAAAACCATACAGCGGTATAACAGGACGGGTTACCCTCAGAACAGGCCTCGTCATGGTCCACCAAAGAAGTTGAGGTCACGTGCTCAGCGTCATATCCAGAGGTTGTCTTTGGGAAATAGACGTATGAGTTCTGCTAGCATTGCTTCAGAGGTTGAAGGGGTGGGGGTCAGCATGTTAGTGCTTAGACCATACGCCGCACACTGTATCAAATTGGTCTGCATGGCTGTCATCCCAGAAGGAAGCCTCTTCTAAAGATGATGCACAAGAAAGCCTGCAAAAAGTTTTCTGAAGACAAGCAGAGTAAGGACATGGATTACTGGAACCATGTCCTGTGGTCTGATGAGACCAAGATAAACTTATTTGGTGTCAGATGGTGTCAGGCGTGTGTGGCGGCAACCAGGTGAGGAGGACAAAGACAAGTGTGTGTTGCCTACAGTCCAGCATGGTGGTGGGAGTGTCATGGTCTGGGGCTGCATGAGTGCTGCCGGCACTGGGGAGATACAGATCATTGGGGGAACCATGAATAGCAACTTGCACTGTGACACACTGGGGGTTATTTACGAAAGGCAAATACACTTTACACTACAAGTGCACTTGAAAGTGCAGTCACTGTAGATCCGGGGGGAAGATCTGAAATGAGGGGAAGCTCTGCTGATTTTACCATCCAATCATGTGCAAGCTAAAATGCTGTTTTTTATTTTCCTTGCATGTCCCCCTCTGATCTAATCTACAGCGACTGCACTATCAAGTGCACTTGCAGAGCAAAGTGGATTTGCTTTTCGTAAATAACCCCCACTGAAGCAGAGCATGATCCCCTCCCTTCAGAGACTGGACCGCAGGGCAGTATTCCAACATGATAACGACTCCAAACACACCTCCAAGACGACCACTGCCTTGCTAAAGAAGCTGAGGGTAAAGGTCATGGACTGGCCAAGCATGTCTCCAGACCTAAATCCTATTGATCATCTGTGGGACTCCTCAAACGGAAGGTGGAGGAGTGCAAGGTCTCTAACATCCACCAGCTCTGTGATGTCATCATGGAGGAGGGGAAGAGGACTCCAGTGACAACCTGTGAAGCTCTGGTGATCTCCATGCCCAAGAGGGTTAAGGCAGTGCTGGAAAATAAGGGTGGCCACACACATTTTTTACATTTTCCTTGCACATAATTGGGTGTTCTTTGCAAAGTGAAGCTTTATCTCATTTACTGAGCTCTGGAGCAACTGCAATTGCACTTTGCAAAGTGCAGTCTATTTGCCTTTTGTAAATCAACCCCATCATACATTTTATTTTTTTCCAGTTTGGCTTAAGTTTAACCACTTGCCGACCGGGTCACGCCGATATATGCCAGAATGGCACGTACAGGCAGATTAACATACATGTACGTTGCCCTTTAAGACGCGGCAGTGTCGTGCTCGCCCCCTTCCTTGGACTACAGGAGAGTCAGGACGCTCTCTACGTTGCAGATAGAGAAAGGAGCTGTGTGTTAGTGGGCGTCCTGACTCTCCTGTAGTCCAAGGGAGGGGGCGAGCACGACACTCCACACCAGGGAGAAAGCCTTGCATTACTGTGTGGAGTTAGACAGAAGAACAGGAAGTGAGGATTTCTCAGAAGAAATAAGGACATTTAAAAGAAAAATGGAAGGATGAGGTAAGTGAAGGAGGACTGCACTAAGGTAAAGGAAGCTATTAAGGAAAAAAAATTGTACCTTTACAACCCCTTTAAGGCTTCTTCTCCCTTCCGGGTCCTGCAGCTGAACACATGTCACTCGCGGCGGGCGCGCACGCCCACAAGCCGCGTCTTAAAGGGCAACGTACATGTATGTTAATCTGCCTGTACGTGCCATTCTGCCGTATATCGGCGTGACCCGGTCGGCAAGTGGTTAAACTTAAGCCAAACTGGAAAAAAATAAAATTTATGATGGGGTTGATTTACTAAAAGCAAACTGGAAGGATGAGGTAAGTGAAGGAGGACTGCACTAAGGTAAAGGAAACTATTTAGGAAAACAAAATGGTACCTTTACAACCCCTTTAAGTAGCCACTAATGGCTGAACACTAATTTGCCTGATTACACCAGCCTGCTGGCTCCTGGGAGACACCTGCTGGTGGACACTGGAACTGCAGCAAAAAGCCCAGAGCAGAATAGTGCCACCAGCAGGTGAACTTAATCCTAACAGCCAGCCTGCAACAAACCAAATTGTCCTGTTTTACAGTTCACGTTAAGAACATTAAACAGCCTCAAAGCTGTATGTCTGCAGTGTCAGATCTAAGGCACTGCCGCCTTTTACTGATAGTCTTAGTCCTCGTACACAAGAATGCAAAAACCAGCAAGAAACGTGCTGGGAGATATTTTTTTGCCGAGGAAACCGGTCGTGTGTACATTTTCGTCGAGGAAACTGCTGAGAAACTCGACGAGCCAAAAAGAGAGCAAGTTCTCTATTTCCTTGACGGGAATGGAGAAACTTGCCTTGTCGAGTTCCTCGACAGCCTAACAAGGAACTCGACGAGGAAAACTATGTGTTTCGCCTGTCGAGTACCTCAGTCGTGTGTACGAGGCTTCAGGCCTCGTACACACGACTTAGGCGGCGTACACACGACCGAGGATCTCGACGGGCAAAACACATCGTTTTGTCCGTCGAGTTCCTTGTGAAGCCGCCGAGGACCTCGGCGAGCTTAAATTTCCCATTGAACAACGAGGAAATAGAGAACATGTTCTCTATTTCCTCGCCGAGGTCCTCGTCGGCTTCCTCGGCCGAAAGTGTACACACGGCCGGGTTTCTCGGCAGAATTCAGCTCTGAACCGAGTTTCTGGCTGAATTCTGTCGAGAAACTCGGTCGTGTGTACGGGGCCTGAGTTTCTCTGCAAAAACCAGCAAGAAACTTGCTGGGATTTTTTTTTTTGCCGAGGAAACCGGTCGTGTGTACATTTTTCGACGAGGAAACTGCCGAGGATCCCGTCGAGCCAAAAAGAGAGCATGTCTTCTTTTTCCTCGACCGGAATGGAGAAACTTGCCTTGTCGAGTTCCTCGACAGCCTAACAAGGAACTCGACGAGGAAAACGATGTGTTTCGCCCGTCAAGTTCCTCGGTCGTGTGTACAAGGCTTCAGTAGATTTAGAGTGTGATTTGGTGATGTCACCACTGCGTTCCTCACTATTCCCCTTGCTGGAGGATCTGAGAAAAGCAAAAACCTGCCTCTACCAAGATGGTCACTTCTACATAGGCACACTGTGCAGAATAAGGCATCATGAGTCCGTAGCAAGAACCGTACAAGCTTTGGGTACAACTCTAAGCAGTCATCCCATAATACAAAATTCACATTGAAGGCAGGTGCCCATCCCAGCTCTGTATACACATGGGGGAGAAGGACAGATGGGATGCTGAATTTCAAAGAAACAGCCCAGGTTGAAAAAGGTGAACACAGCGTCAGCCCGACTTCTCCCAGAACATGCAACCAACGCATTTCGCCCAGCCAACAGGGTGTTCCATCTTTCCTTCTCCAGATCGCAAGTCAGGAAGCAGAGAAGTATAAGGAGACGAAAGCCTCGTACACACAACCGAGGAACTCGACGGGCGAAACACATCGTTTTCCTCGTCGAGTTCCTTGTTAGGCTGTCGAGGAACTTGACAAGGCAAGTTTCTCCATTCCCGTCGAGGAAAAAGAAGACATGCTCTCTTTTTGGCTTGACGGGATCCTCGACAGTTTCCTCGTCGAAAAATGTACACACGTTTCCTCTGAAAAAAAAAAAATCCCAGCAAGTTTCTTGCTCGGTTTTGCTGAGAAACTCGGTCGTGTGTAAGAGGCCTTACTGGTGACAATACTAGTAATTAGCCTTTTGCCTTTTAACTGCCTTTTTTTGGGCATAGCTTCCAAAGTTTTGCTCCCTAGCATAGCCCAGAGCACCCTTAACCACTTGACGACGGCTGGACGTCTAAAGACGTCCTGGGCTTTGTGGTGGTATATCTGAATGATTGGTACAGCTACAGGCATCATTCAGACATTGTTGTTTTCAGCCGGCGATTCCCTACACCATAGGAATTATCATAGCGGATTGTCAGCCACTTGATCGTCCTTACGGGCGGCGAAAGGGGACACCCCCTCCCTCCGCCCTCCGGTGCTTCTACCGACTCACCGCTGCGATCGATGAGTGGGAGAACGGATCTGCCGGCCCTGGATGTTCACCATAAAGATTTCCAGTGGACCAAATGGTTGCCAGAGTCTCTATGATCGTCGGAGGCCAAACGCGATGTTATGACGTGACGCCCGGCCTCTGCATTAAAAAAAAACGGTTTCCCGCCTCGGCTGGGAAGCCAGGATCGTTTATTCTTTTTATTATTTCAGGCTTCCCCGCCTGGAGGTGATATGTGAGGTCTTATTGACCCCCAAATCTCACTGTAAAGAGGACCTGTCATGCCATATTCCTATTACAAGGGATGTTTACATTCCTTGTAATAGGAATAAAAGCGATTCAATTATTATTATTTTTTTTAAAGTGTCAATTTAAAAAATGTAAAGTACAATAACAATAAAAAACAACAACATTTTTTTAAAGTGCCCCTGTCCCAGTGTGCTCGCATGCAGAAGCGAACGCATACGCAAGTCCCGCCCACATATGAAAACGGTGTTCAAAACACACACGTGAGATGTCACCGCGAACGTTAGAGCAAGAGCAATAATTTTAGCCCTAGACCTCCTCTTTTTAAGTACCGAAGTTTGGCGACATTCCACGAGCATTGCTGCGCAAATACCATGCAAGATAAAAAGTTGCAATGACCGACATTGTATTCTCTAGGGTCTCTGCTAAAAAAACATACATAATGTTTGGGGGTTCTATGTAATTTTCTAGCAAAAAACATTAAGCAATGATCATACAATTTACAGATAAAAAAACTGTAAGAAGAGATTGTAATGTATGTAACCATATCTTTAAATACAGATAGTGTGAGTGATAAAAGTAATATAAAGTCTGAGGATAGCTGGATTGTAAACCTTAACAAATTTCAGTAAAGCATTGAGAAACTGACTGAGGGCCGATTTGCACCACAATTTATGTGCTCAGTGTTTATTTTCGCACACGTGTTTACATGCATTTGTAATGGGTTTGCAGTGTGTTTAGGATGCATTTGTGGTGAAATTTCTGTTATTAGTTAGGATATTTTTTACCAAGTTGAACCTTCATGCCTTTGCAGTATGCTTGCATGAGCTCATAAAGAGTTCCTTTGCAGACAGTTTTACAAACAAATATTGGTCTTTCAATGCTTTGCTAATCTTTTCAACGGAAGTTAAATTCTTTCTTTTACCCACAGCTTCACAACAAATGTGCATCCCACCTGAAACCTGAATGTGAATGCGGACCCCTGAAGGATCATATCTTACCCCCCACCACCATCTGTCCCGTGGTTCTGGTGAGTGTATACCTGTGTGCGAGTTTATCCTTGTATATCGACAACCCAGCCTGAAGCCACAATCGTTACACCTGGCCACCGCTTTCCTTGTGTTTAATATATTACCTTCCCATTAAGATGACAGCAAAACTTCCCCAGGATCAGCTGTAATGGAGGCTGAGTCAGATTTTATGACTTATATAGTGCTTACCAGAAACCGAAGAGCAGGTCACTTCTACATTTTACGTCCTTTAAAGATCCAACTTCCCAGAAAGATGAAGGTATTCTGCTGGTCAGTTTGTGTTTTGGGTGCGCGGTGAAGATCTGCATTGCAGGGAGCTCAGATCCAGACGCTGAATTATCTATCTATCTACAGTATCTATCTATCTATCTATCTATCTATCTATCTATCTATCTATCTATCTATCTATCTATCTATCTATCTATCTATCTATCTATCTATCTATCTGCCTCTTGTTTCCATCCATTTCTTCCTCCCTTCCTTCCCTTTTTTTATTTTTTCCCTTCCTTTTTTCCCTTTCTTCACTTTTTCCTTTCCTTTCTTTTTCTTTCCTCCCTCCTTCCTTCCATCCTTTTTTATATTCTTCCTTTCTTTTTCCTTTCCTTTCATTTCCTTCCCTCCTTCTCTCCCTCCCCTCTTTCTTTCCTTCTTTCTTTCTTTTTCTTTCCTTACTTCCCTTTTACCTTTCCTTTCCTCCCTCCCTTTGATTCTTTCTTTCTTTTTTTCTATCTTTTTTTCTTTTCTTCCTTCCTTCCTTCCTTCCTTCCTTTTTGCAATTCATTTATTTTCCTTTCTTCCTTTCCTCCCTTCCTTCATTCTTCCCTTTTCCTTTCCTTCATTTCCTTCCCTCCCTCCTTTCTCTTTTTTTCCTTTCTAACCTTCCTTCTCGTATTCCTTTCCTCTCTCCCTCCCTCTCTCCCTCTTTGCTTTCTTTCTTTTTTACCTTCTTTCTTTTCTTCCTTCCTTTTTACTTAAATGTTTTCCCTTTCTTCTCATTTTCCTTTCCTTTCCTTTCTTTTCCTTTCTTTTCCCTTTCTCTCTCCTTTCCTTCTTTCTTTTTCTTTCCCTTTCTTTTGTTTTTCTCTTCCTTCCCTCTTCCTTTCTTTCCTTCCTTCATTTTTCCTTTGCTTTCATTTCCTTCCCCCCTCCCCTTTCTTTCTTTTCTTCCCTTCCTTCCATTTTTTCTTTTCATTTTCTTTCCTTTCTCCCTCCTTCCATTCTTTCTTTTTCCTTCCTACCGTCCCTCTTTCTTTCTCTTTTTTTATTTTCTTTCCCTTTCTTGTTTCCCTTTCCCTTCCTTTCCATTCAGTTCCTTTCCTCCACCCTCCCTCCTTCATTTATTTTCTTTTTTCCTTTTCTTTTTCTTCCTTCCCTTTTTTTTACTTGCTTCCCCCTTTTATACTCTTCCTTCCCTTATTCCTTTCCTCCCTCATTCCCTCTGTCCCTCCTTTCTTTATTTCTTTTTTTTTTGTTTATTTATTTTGTTCCTTTCTTTTTACTTTCCTTTTTTCCCCTTTCTTCTCTTTTTCCTTTCCTTTTCTCCTTTCCTCCTTCCCTTCTTTGTTTTTCTTTTGTTTTTCCCTTCCTTCCCTCTTCCTTTCTTTCCTTCCTTTTCCTTTCCTTTCATTTTCTTCCCCCCTTCTCTTTCTTTCTTTTCTTCCCTTTTTCCTTTTCTTTTCATTTACTTTCCTTTCTTCCTTCCGTCGTCTTTCTTTCTTTCTTTTTTTCTTTCTTTCTTTCTCTTTTTTTCTTCCTTGTTTCCGTTTCTTCCCTTCCCCTTCCTTTCATTTCCTTTCTTCTCTCCCACCCTCTCTTCATTCTTTCTTTTCTTTTTTCCTTTTTTTTCTTCCTTCCTTTTTTTTACTTCCGCATTTTCTTTCCTTTCATTTGCTTCCCCCCTCCGTCCTTCCCTTCTTTCTTTCATTCTTTCTATCTGTTTTTATTTCTTTTTTACTTTCTTTATTTTCTTCCTTTTTACTTTCCTTTTTTTGCCCTTTCTTCTCTTTTCCATTTCCTTTCTTTTCCTTTCCTCCCTCTCTCCTTCGCTTATTTCTTTTTCTTTCCCTCTTTCTTTCATTTTTTCCCTTCCTTCCCTCTTCCTTTCTTTCCTTCCTTTGTCATTTCCTTTCATTTCCTACCCCATCCCCTTTCTTTCTTTTCTTCCCTCCCTTCCCTTTTTCCTTTTCTTTTCATTTCCTTTCCTTTTTCCCTCCTTCCATTCTTTCTTTTTCCTTCCTTCCTCTTTTTTTCTTCCTTGTTTCCCTTTCTTCCCTTTCCCTTCCTTACTTGCTTCCCCTTTTTCTTTCCTTTCATTTGCTTCCCCCCCCCTCCATCTTTCTCTTCTTTCTTTCTCCCCCCCCCCCCCCCCCCCGACTTGCTGTGTCTCTTTATTTTTTGCTTCTATCACATTCATTTGACACATAAAAGACACTCAATGAAAGATGAAAACAAGAATCTCTGTGCTTAACTGGTTTGTGACATTGGACTGTAGATCTGGCACGGATAACATAATATAAAATTTACTTATGTTCGCAGACGATTTGCTAATCACTTTTCAAGGTCTGTTTTTCACCTAATTCAGTTTTTATTTACAAATCCAATAGAAATAGGTCTGACAATGTCATGTTGGGAGCATCGGAACATCTGTAGCGGGACTGGCTGGTAACGGTGACATGTTGGGCTGCTTCTCCGAGACCTCCGAGAGGTGGCCGCGGCTGAAGTCATTGGGCTTCTTGATTCAATAAATACATACATGACATGCAGCTTTGTGCTTATCTGGATATCATTGTGTTTTATTGAGAAAGAAAAACACAACTTGGGCAGGAAGTCATTTCAAGGACTAAATTCTATTAGTTTTCTAGATTTTTTTTTCATAACCAACAACAGACATTCTGTTACTCTGTTATAGAATAATTAACAAGACATATTCTACTATTACAGCTTTCAAAATTTAATACACAACATTGTATTCTCTGGCAAAAACAAGATTTTTTTTATCATTTAATTTCATTATTTTTTTAATTTCTTTATTAGCATCAGCGTCATTGACAATGACAACAGGGGACTTGTTATTAATAACTCTATAATCAACTAATGATATTCAGTTATATTTGTGGACTTTATTAAAGCTATATATTCTTATGAGCAGAGGTGGGTTTATGTAAAGTCTTAGATGACTTTAAGAGTATAGTTTCAATTTAAATTTTAATGACCAACTGAAATATTTTTAAATTTAATTTGTTTGAAAATATTAAGTTTAAAATACATACATAAATAAACTGAAAATAATCCTAAATTGAACAGATTAATAAAAATCACTTTTTTTCAAATGACATTTTTCTTTTTATATATTAATCATAAGTTTTAACGCTCATAAAAAAAGTACTTTTTTTTTTTTCAAACTACATTTTTATTTAATTTTAAATTTTTATTACCTGTATTGTTTTACGTTTTAAAGCCTATAATTTGCTATCATTTGTAATATTGATAGGTCATATTTGATTCTGCAAAGCAAACCAAAAAGAAAGTCACAATTTAAAAAATAAAATAAAAAAAAAGGATTTTCCTTGTAATAAAAAAAATGTAATTGAATATTTAAAGGAATTTATAAGAGGTTGTTTTTCAGTTTCATCACATTATGTTAAAAAATGCATTATGTAAACAACTTGATTGTTTCCATTCACCTTGCTATGAATCTTTACCATCTCCTAGAACATTATTGTTAATCTTTCAGAGATGTGAAATTCATTTTATTATAAATATACTTTTTGGTGTTTGGCCTATCGGCAGAGGCGACATTTAGACATAATATTTCCAACTGTAAACAAAGAAAAAAGGAAAAAAGTGTCAGTACTCTATATCTAAGCCAGCATAAAAGAGACAAAACCAAGTATTTGCTTATAAATTGTAGACATGTAAAAACTGCGTGTGTGTGTGTGTGTATATGTATATATATGTATATATATGTATATATATATATATATATATATATATATATATATATATATATATATATATATAAATATATATATATATATATATATATATATATATATATATATATATGTGTGTGTGTATATATATATATATATATATATATATATATATATATATATAATAAATACAAATTAATCTATCTATCTATCTATCTATCTATCTATCTATCTATCTATCTATCTATCTATATAGATAGATAGATAGATTAATTTTTATTTATTTTCACTATCTATCTATCTATCTATCTATCTATCTATCTATCTATCTCTCTCTATCTATCTATCTATCTATCTATCTATCTATCTATCTATCTATCTATCTATCTATCTATCTATCTATCTATCTATATATATATATATATATATATATATATATATATATATATATATATAGAGAGAGAGAGATCTATATATATATATATATATTATTATTATTATTATTATTATTATTATTTATTTATTTATTTTCTAGCCTGCCCTGTAGGCTACATGCCCTAGAATACAGCATTTGACCATATATACATAACGGTATCATTATTTTTAAGAATAGGTAATTGGGCCTTTTACAAATCATTAATACATATATAATGAAAATAAATAAAAATCTATCTATCTATCTATCTATCTATCTATCTATCTATCTATCTATCTATCTATCTATATATATTATTGTTATTATTTATTTATTTTCTAGCCTGCCCTGTAGGCTACATGCCCTAGAATACAGCATTTGACCATATATACATAACTTTATCATTATTTGTAAGAATAGGTAATTGGGCCTTTTACAAATCATTAATACTGGCCAAATGTGTACTGACCTGGATTTACCTTCTCTTCCCCATTGCTTGAGAAAGTGTTTTATACAGTGAAGTGTAAAATTCTCCTGTAAAGTTAATCATGATCATAATAAACTAAAAACCAGCAGAGGGAGCTAAAATATAAGCTTTCACCCAATCTTGCCTTTAAAATAGCCCGTGCAATATTTTTACGTCTGCCCTTTTAAAGACTTTATTTTTTTTCTTTAACACAAAATAAAATAGTTTAATTAAAATACATTAAACAATAAACTGTCAACTTATTCTATTTAGCGGTTGCTTTCATTGGTAATTAATAGAATATTTATAAAGTTTAATTACTAATGCTTAATTAGTGTTAAAGTCAGGGCAAACTAATCGGAATGTACGTCCCATTGTCTTTCTTTGAAATACTGGAGTTATAATTACACATTTCATTTGAAAAAATTAAAGGTTTTCCACCAGTTTGATTACAGATATTATTTAACCTCTTTGTGACTTGAGGTGACTTGAACTCACCAAACTGAACTAAGGTTGGGAGTTAATTGTAAGCCCGCCTTGCGGCAAATAAGGGCTTAGTAGTGTTTTAAATCGTTAGTATTTTTATGTACATTTTTTCTTGAAAAAACATACTAAATGCACAAAAAACAATTACTGCATTATTATATACCATTATTACAATTACATTGCAATTATTATATATATATATATATATATATATATATATATATATATATATATATATATATATATATATATATATATATATATATATATATATATATATATATATATATAGCACAGACCAAAAGTTTGGACACACCTTCTCATTCAAAGAGTTTTCTTTATTTTCATGACTATGAAAATTGTAGATTCACACTGAAGGCATCAAAACTATGAATGAACATATGTGGAATTATACATAACAAAAAAGTGTGAAACAACTGAAAATATATTTCATATTCTAGGTTCTTCAAAGTAGCCACCTTTTGCTTTGATTACTGCTTTGCCCACTCTTGGCATTCTCTTGATGAGCTTCAAGAGGTAGTCACCTGGCGCAGCACCCCATCACTCTCCTTCTTGGTCAAATAGCCCTTACACAGCCTGGAGGTGTGTTTGGGGTCATTGTCCTGTTGAAAAATAAATGATGGTCCAACTAAATGCAAACTGGATGGAATAGCATGCCGCTGCAAGATGCTGTGGTAGCCATGATGGTTCAGTATGCCTTCAATTTTGAATAAATCCCCAACAGTGTCACCAGCAAAGCACCCCCACACCATCACACCTCCTCCTCCATGCTTCACAGTGGGAACCAGGCATGTAGAGTCCATCCGTTCACCTTTTCTGCATCGCACAAAGACACGGGGGTTGGAACCAAAGATCTCAAGTTTGGACTCATCAGACCAAAGCACAGATTTCCACTGGTCTAATGTCCATTCCTTGTGTTCTTTAGCCCAAACAAGTCTCTTCTGCTTGTTGCCTTTCTTTAGCAGTGGTTTCCTAGCAGATATTCTACCATGAAGGCCTGATTCACACAGTCTCCTCTTACCAGTTCTAGAGATGTGTCTGCTGCAAAAGGTGGAAGAACCTAGAATATGAAATATATTTTCAGTTATTTCACACTTTATTGTTATGTATAATTCCACATGTGTTACTTCATAGTTTTGATGCCTTCAGTGTGAATCTACAATTTTCATAGTCATGAAAATAAAGAAAACTCTTTGAATGAGAAGGTGTGTCCAAACTTTTGGTCTGTACTGTATATATATATATATATATATATATATATATATATATATATATATATATATATATATATATATATATATATATATATACACACTGTTTATAAATGAGTGGTATGTATAAATTGGCTAACATGCAGCTCAGTGTTCAGAGTGAAGCAGTGTGAAATATGTTATTTACTGCACAGAATAAGGTAAACCACACAGGGTATCAAAAAAGTGGTCTGGAGTATGTCATATATAGCACAGTGCATAGAGTAGAATCATTCCCGTAAGGGGGGGGGGGGTGATTTAGTGATTGTAACAAAGAGCACAGCCAGAACAGACACACTTTACCTATATAAACACTCAGCACACCCATCACATCTCATTCCAACTTCAGAGTTCCCATTTGTGGATCAGCAGGGTATAACTTGTCAATGTGAAGGCTCCAACTTCTTTTTTCACTTTCTCACTTCTCCCGTTCCCTTTGATCTCAGTAATATGAGGTTGCAGTTGGGGTTACCCTCACTCTCCTTTCATGGGTTTCTTCCTGAATGTAACTTATATATTAAAAAAATCCCCTTTTCCTTTTCTCTTTCTCTTATCCCTCCTTTTTTCTTCTCTTCCTCCCTTCCTTCTTTACTCTGCCACGTCTTTTCTTATTTTCCTTAACTTTCCTTGCCTTTACATTCCCCCTAGCCTTCCTCATTTCCTCTCTTCGTCATTTAATTTTTTCCTCTTTTCATCCATTCCTTCATTACTCTTTTCCTCATTTCCTTCTTTATTCTCTTCCTCCTATCCGGCTTTCCCTTTTTACTCTCTTTCCTCCATGCCTTCATTACTCTCTTTCCTCCTTTTCTTTTTTCCTTTCCCACTCTCTTTCTTTTTCCTCTCCTCCTCCTTTTCTTCTTTACTCTCTCCCTATTTTTCTTCTTTACTCTCTTCACACTACTATTATCCTCTCTTCTTTCTTTCCTTCGTTACTCTGGTCCTCTTTTCCTTCTTTACTCTCTTCTTCCTTTCTTTTTTTACTCTCTTCTTCCTTTACTTATTTACTCTCTCCCTCCTTTCATTCTTTACTCTCTTCCTCTCTTCCTTCTTTACTTTATTCTTCCTTTCCTTATTTACTCTTTTCTTCCTTTCCTTCTTGACTCTTTTCTTCCTTCTTTACTCTCTTCCTCCTTTCCTTCTTTACTCTTCTTCCGTTACTCTCTTCCTTCTTTACTCTACTCTTCCTTTGATTCTTTACTCGTTTCTCCTTTCCTTCTTTACTCTCTTCTTCCTTTCCTTCTTTACTCTCTTCTTCCTTTCTTTCTTTACCCTCTTTCTCCTTTCCTTCTTCACTCTCTTCCTTCTTTACTATATTCTTCCTTTCCTTCTTTACTCTCTTTCTCCTTTCCTTCTTTACTCTCTTCTTCCTTCCCTTCTTTACTCTCTTCCTCCTTTTCTTCTTTACTCTCTTCCTCTTTTCCTTCTTTATTTTCTTCCTCTCTCTACTCTTTACTATTATCCTCTCTTCTTTCTTTCCTTTGCTACTCTCGTCCCCTTTTCCTTCTTTACTCTCCTCTTCCTTTCTTTACTCTCCTCTTCCTTTCTTTACTCTCCTTCTCCTTTCCTTCTTTACTCTCTTCTTCCTTTCCTTCTTTACTCTCTTCTTCCTTTCCTTCTTTACTCTCTTCTTCCTTTCCTTCTTTACTCTTTTCTTCTCTACTCTCTTCCTCTTTACTTCCTTTCCTCCTTTGCTCGCTTCATTTTTACTTTCTGTACTCTTGTCCTCCTTTCTTTATACCCCGTACACACAGGCCGAATATCGGGTGGTATTGGCTGGTTCAATAGAAACTGGCCAAAAATTGGCCCATGTATATGGCAGCTGGTCCGTCAAAAGCTGGCTGAACATCCAGCTTCTGTTGAAGTGACATGACAGAGAAAAGTCTGCTGATCGGCATCTAAACAGCACTAATCAATGTGTTCTGGCGGGGGAGGGGGCTGTCAGAGCATAATATCTTAGTGGGAGAGATCACTGTACTAACATTGAATTGTTAGTACATGGTCTCTTTTTGAGCTCTTCCATATTTTTTTTCATCCAGCTCCAAAGGAACTTCTAGTGTGTACTCTCTTCCTCTCGTCCTACTTTCCTTCTTCATTGTCTGCCTCTCTACCTTTTCTACTCTCTTCCATCTTTCATTCTTTACTCTCTCCCTACTTTACTCTCTTCCACTTTTACTTCTTTATTCTCTTTCTCCTTTCCTTCTTCTCTTCCTCTCTTCCACCTTTCTTTCCTTATTCTCTGCCTAATTGACTCTCTTCCTCTCTTCTTCATTTACTCTCTTCTTCCTTTCCTTCTTCATTATCTTCCTCTGTCTCATTTCCTTCTTTAATCTCTTCCAACTTTCTTTCTTTGCTCTCTTCCCTCTTTCCCTTTTTACACTCTCCTCTCTTCTTCACTCTCTCCTTCCTTTATTTATTCTCTCCCTAGTTTACTCTCTTCCTTCTTTACTTCCTTCCCCCTTTCCTTCTTTACACTCTCCTCTCTTATTTTTTTACTCTCTTCCCCCTTTCAAACTTTACTCTCTTCCCCCTTTCCCTCTTTACCCTCTTCCCCTTTGCTTCTTTACTCTCTTCCCCCTTTCCTTCTTTGCTCACTTCCCCCTTTCCTTCTTTACTCTCTTCCCCCTTTCCCTCTTTACTCTCTTCCCCTTTTCCTTCTTTATTCTCTTCCCCCTTTCCTTCTTTACTCTCTTCCCCCTTTCCTTCTTTACTCTCTTCCCCCTTTCCTTCTTTACTCTCTTCCCCCTTTCCTTCTTTACTCTCTTCCCCCTTTCCTTCTTTACTCTCTTCCCCTTTTCCTTCTTTACTCTCTTCCCCCTTTCCTTCTTTACTCTCTTCCCCTTTTCCTTCTTTACTCTCTTCCCCTTTTCCTTCTTTACTCTCTTCCCCCTTTCCTTATTTACTCTCTTCCCCTTTTCCTTCTTTACTCTCTTCCCCTTTCCTTCTTTACTCTCTTCCCCCTTTCCTTCTTTACTCTCTTCCGCTTTCCTTCTTTGCTCTCTTCCCATGTTCCTTCTTTACTCTCTTCCCCCTTTCCCTCTTTACCCTCTTCCCCTTTGCTTCTTTACTCTCTTCCCCTTTTCCTTTTTTACTCTCTTCCCCCTTTCCTTCTTTGCTCTCTTCCCATGTTCCTTCTTTACTCTCTTCCCCCTTTCCTTCTTTACTCTCTTCCCCTTTTCCTTCTTTACTGCCGATGCACTTTTTGAAACTCAGCTTTTTGAAACTCAGCACTTTGATACAGGGATTACAGCCACATATGGACTTTTATATATAGTATTCACTTGTGCACAATTGGACTTAAGTCATTATTAATTATCGTTTTTAAATGTACATCACTTTTATAGCACGCATTGGATAATCTATTCATATTTTTATATGTATTCACTAATATCACTATTAATTTTAATCACCAATTATGATTTTATTAAGGTAGCGCCATTTCTACTTTACCTAATTTATTCACCCTTTCCTTCTTTACTCTCTTCCCCCTTTCCTTCTTTACTCTCTTCCCCCTTTCCTTCTTTACTCTCTTCCCCATTTACTTCTTTACTCTCTTCCCCTTTTCCTTCTTTACTCTCTTCCCCTTTTCCTTCTTTACTCTCTTCCCCTTTTCCTTCTTTATTCTCTTCCCCCTTTCCTTCTTTACTCTCTTCCCCCTTTCCTTCTTTACTCTCTTCCCCCTTTCCTTCTTTACTCTCTTCCCCCTTTCCTTCTTTACTCTCCCTTTCCTTATTTACTCTCTTCCCCCTTTCCTTCTTTACTCTCTTCCCCTTTTCCTTCTTTACTTTCTTCTCCCCTTTACTCTCTTCCCCCTTTCCTTCTTTACTCTCTTCCCCCTTTCCTTCTTTACTCTCTTCCCCCTTTCCTTCTTTACTCTCTTCCCCCTTTCCTTCTTTACTCTCTTCCCCCTTTCCTTCTTTACTCTCTTCCCCCTTTCCTTCTTTACTCTCTTCCCCCTTTCCTTCTTTACTCTCTTCCCCTTTTCCTTCTTTACTCTCTTCCCCTTTTCCTTCTTTACTCTCTTCCCCCTTTCCTTATTTACTCTCTTCCCCTTTTCCTTCTTTACTCTCTTCCCCCTTTCCTTCTTTACTCTCTTCCCCCTTTCCTTCTTTACTCTCTTCCGCTTTCCTTCTTTACACTCTCCACTCTTATTTCTTTACTCTCTTCCTCCTTTACACTCTTCCTCCTGTCCTTCTTCATTTTCTTCCTCTATGTCTCCTTTTCTTCTTTACTGTTTTCCTCTCTACCTTTTCTACGCTCTTCCACCTTTCATTCTTTATTCTGTCCCTACTTTACTCTCTTCCTCCTTTACTATCTTTGTTCTGTCCTTTTCATTCTCTTCCTCTCTGTCTCCTTTCCTTCTTGACTCTCTTCCAACTTTCTTTCTTTACTCTCTTCCCTCTTTCCTTTTTTAAACTCTCTTCTTTCTTTACTCTCTTCCTTTTCTTATTTATTCTCTCCCTAGTTAACTCTCTTCCTCCTTTAATTTCTCCCCCCTTTCCTTCTTTACTCTCTTCCCCTTTTCCTTCTTTACTTTCTTCCCCCTTTTCTTCTTTTCCCTCTTCCCCTTTCCCTTCTTTACTCTCTTCCCCCTTCCCTTCTTTACTCTCTTCCCCTTTTCCTTCTTTACTCTCTTCCAACTTCCCTTCTTTACTTCCTTCCCCTTTCCTTATTTACACACTCCACTCTTATTTTTTTGCTCTCTTCCTCCTTTCCTTCTTTACTCTCTCACTTCCTCCATAAACCTTTTTCTTTTCTCCTTTTCTTTCCTTTCCACAACAGAACGAAGTGGTGATGATAAATCAAAAGAATCAAAGTTTCAACATTTTTATTTTCATTCTCCTGAATGTTTTCATGTAGATTTGTCTAATCAGTAAAGAATTGCTCAGTTCCCCAGTCTAGGCAATGATGATCCATGACCCATTTAAGGATCATGGGTCACATGGAAGGGCATTCATACCCGCAGCATTCCGCTTTCCTGGTTTGTTTTATAGCACATCCAGTCTTCCGGGTGAATTCACGGCAGCGTAGGCTATGGCGGCAGCGATCACATTTCCTAATATATGTCATCTTTATTGCCATCTCCCTGATTCCAGTAACATTTTAATTAATTCATACTGATTGAATAAATGTACATTTAGACTGGTTTCTTAATGAGGGCACGTTTAGTAGATAAGGTTCTACATCATCCTGATATCCTGTGGGTAATTATATCCTAATTATATGGTGAGAAAAAGAGTCTATAACTCAGGGCCGCTATTGTTCATTGGACCCAATTAAGAATTACACTCGGATAATAAAAGTTCACGATGAGAGTGACTGTCAGTCAATTTAAAAATCTTTATGGCGATAGAGCCTCAGAACAAGATAAGCGTGTGAGGACCCTAACCAGGTTAAGAGCTGCACTATTTACTGTCAAGTGGCTCGTGGAATAATTGATGGTAGCGGGTTGCTAGTAAAATATGCTTAGTGATCAGATGTTCGCTCTGCTACTGGAAAAGGAGACTCTCTGCCTTGTCAGCTTAAGAATTCTAGGCAAGAACTCAACATTCTATGAGCAAAAACAATATTCCGTAGATCCTTGGGACCTGTACATGATAATTGAGCAGGCCTCGTACACACAACCGTTTTCCTTGACAGAATCCATCAAGAAACTTGGTGGCAGAGCTTTTTTGCCAAGGAAAACGGTCGTGTGTATGCTTTTCATCGAGAAAACTGTTGAGGAACTCGACGAGGAAAAAAGAGAACAAGTTCTCGACGAGAAACACGATCGTGTGTATGCTTAGAAATGCTTAGAAACCCGCGCATGCTCAGAATAAAGTATGAGACGGGAGCGCACCTTCAGTAAAAGTAGCGTTCGTAATGGAGATAGCACATTCGTCACGCTGTAACAGACTGAAAAGTTCAAATCGTCTCCTACCAAACTTTTACTTAAAGTGGAGGTTCACCCAAAAACTCAATTTTTAACATTAGATTGAGGCTCGTTTTGTGAAGGGGAATCGGGTGTTTTTTTTTAAATCGAAGCAGTACTTACCGTTTTAGAGATAGATCTTCTCCGCCGCTTCCGGGTATGGGCTGCGGGACTGGGCGTTCCTATTTGATTGACAGCCTTCCGACAGGCTTCTGATGGTCGCATACATCGCGTCACGATTTTCCAAAAGTAGCCGAACGTCGGTGCGCAGGCGTCGTATAGAACCGCACCGACTTTCGGCTACTCGTGACGCGATGTATGCGCCCGTCGGAAGCCTGTCGATCAAATAGGAACACCCAGTCCCGAAGACCATACCCGGAAGCGGCGGAGAAGATCGCTCTCTAAAACGGTAAGTACTGCTTCGATTTAAAAAAAAAAACACCTGATTCCCCTTCACAAAATGAGCCTCAATCTAATGTTAAAAATTGCTTTTCGGGTGAACTCCCGCTTTAACACGCAGTAACATGAGATTAGCAAAAGCAGCCCCAAGGGTTGTGCCAGTGGAATCAAACTTTCCCTGCCATTGTATGTGTTGTACGTCACCGCGTTTGAGAACGAGGAGATTTGGTCTTGACTGTGTGTACGCAAAGAAAGCCTGTCGAGTTTCTCGACAAGCCTAACAAGGAATTTGTCGAGGAAAACGATGTGTCTTCCTGACGGATAATCCGATCGCGTGTACGAGGTTTAAAGCGGAGAAGCTTAGAAGCTAAATAGGGTCACCGCATCTAGAGATTGGTATATATTACATTTTTGATTTTAGATACACATTAAGGTCAGGTGTTTTCAGGGAAGAGTGTTATTAAAGTGTATGTAAACCCTAGCAATTAACTTATTGGCTTCCTGTTGGTCTATTATATATACCAATGAAAGCCTTTTGTTCTATCTGTATGATAAGTGTGAAAAAAATGCCCAATGATCCTGCCAGAAATCTTGTTAGCTGATAACATTTGGTGTTCTCTGCCTGTATTGAATTCCTTATTAATTACATTCATCTTAATTTTCTTTATGAATATCTCTCACCCATGTTATGAAGAAGAGAATAGGGTAAGGCGTTCCGTAGTTCTAGGGTGACAACGATTCTTCTCCGTAGTTACGATAAGCCGACTGAGCATTGACACCATTGACAGGAAGTGTTTACTAGCAGGAAGACCAGGGGAAACATAGGAAAAGCCTGAAAACAAAAAAACAAACAAAACAAATGCAGCCACTATATGTAAGAACTAGTAAGCAGCAATGTTTTACATGTTCTGCCTTTACACTGAATCTCACCCAGTGCAGTTAAATGTTAAATTAAATTATCAGACTGATAATTTGATTGTGCAGTACATAAGTAGAGATTGAACAAAAGGTGGAGTATAGCCTCATATAAAATTTAATAATCAATAATAATAACGTACCATCATCCCAGTTGTAGTAGAGAAAGGGGGAGAGTGGGGGCAAGGGAATAGCAGCTGAAGCTAAACCCAAAGCTACCCACTCAGTTGGTTTGGGGGGACTATCTCAGTACTGATGAAATTCAATGAACATAATAGTATAAAAAGTTTATTTATATATAAAATTGTAAAACAAACAATTGTACAGATCAATGATTGGTCAAGGTCGACTAGTTTCGCGGGGAGTGCCGCTTCATCAGGACAGCCAATCTATAGAATAAATAATGCAATAAAACATGTAATGTAAATCAGCAATAAAATATATAATTCGAGAAACATAAAATAATAGCTTACCCGATGAGTCAATTGATAATGCGCGGAGGCCGGGCGGCCCAGGGGGTTCTGCCCACGGCAGACAAGGGGATATTTAATCGTGGAAATCTGGGTGATTGCCAGGTGTTTTTTTCACCTTAATGCATAGGATACATTAAGGTGCAAAAACCACAAGGGTTTACAACCCCTTTAAGGTCTAAAGGCAGAGCTTTTATGTTGCAGCCCCTATACACTTTGTTTTCCTTGTATTTATATACCATACCTGTGGGATCCCTCTAGAACAGCGGCCTGGTGGCCTGATTGCTTGCTTTTATCTGGCCCTTGAGGCACTATTTCATTCACTAATACCAACAATGGGTCACAGTTGCTCCCAATGGCTCCAACAATGGGGCACAATTACACCAATGATGGGGGACAATTCCTTCCAATGACACCAAGTTGGGGCACAATTCCTCCCAATAACACCATCTATGGGGCACCATTCCTTCCAATGACACCAAAGATGATGCACAATTTATCCCAGTGACACAAATGATGGGGCACTATTCCTCCCAATGACATCAACAATGGGGCCCATTGACACCAATGATGGGGCACAATTCCTACCAAAGACACTATCGATGGGGCACAATTCCTCCCAGTGACACAAACAATGGGGTACAATTCCTCTCACTGACACCAAGGATGGTGCATTGTTTACTCTGATGCTCGACTTTTTCTACTCCTAATGTCCACAGTCCACCCCCCTAAAGTCTGAAAGACAGTAAAATGGCCCTTTTGTAGAGAGAGTTGGGAGACCCCCTGCTCTAGAAGCTGGAAATCACTGTAGTGGTATCTGCACAACTCCAGTGATCTAGTCGAGTATTCAGGACCCATGCCAAGTGGCTGCTGCATTCTGAACACAGGAGGTCACCTGCTAGGTACAAGCATCATTCAGAGATCGCCAAGCATTCCCTGATTGGTTGAGGTGGAGAGGCAGAACAGTCATGTGGCATATATGTTTATTTGTATTAAACTGAGGATTCTGATAAAAATATTACTAAAAAAAGTTTATTCCGTTACGCAAAACATAAGCAATTCTTATTCTCAGGCCTCGTACACACGACCGAGTTTCTCGGCAAAAACCAGCAAGAAACTTGCTGGGAGATATTTTTTTGCCAAGGAAACCGGTCATGTGTACATTTTCGTTGAGGAAACTGTCGAGAAACTCGACGAGCCAAAAAGAGAGCACGTTCTCTATTTCCATGGCGGGAATGGAGAAATTTGGCTCACCGAGTTTCTCAACGGCTTCACAAGGAACTCGACGAGCAAAACGATGTGTTTCGCCCGTCGAGTTTCTCGGTCGTGTGTACGAGGCTTGAGAAGTGGAAATATAAAATGGACGGAAATATAATCTGTACAATTTAAAAAAATAAAAAATAAATTGTGAAAGAATATAAGGCACACATATTGTGAATTGTTAGATGTATAAATGTGTTTTCTCTATTCTATATTCTCATGTTCCAACAAGCAAGATACGCTGAAGCAACTGAGTTTCCACTGCTCTCTACTTAGCAATGACATTTTAGAAAGCAATTTCTACAGCGTGACCACTTTAAAAAGACCAAAGATTCCTTTGAAGGAAAAAAATATATAAAAAAACATCTGAGCACACAAGAGACACCAACCCTTGTGGAATACGTTCTGCTTAAATATACACAAAACTGATTTTTATAGCACATTGAACAGCTGTTTTTTGATGTACAAACACATTTTCACTAATGAGTCCCCTAGACGCGCAGACCTCAAACACATTCATAAGTAGAACCCTTTAGGGTCTGTTTAATCGCTAGAGCAATTAATATACATAAATATATATATATAGGTAAAAGTAGTTCAGATACAAAGAAAATGGCACAAGGTAAGCTTAAATGCAATGCAATGGTAGGAAAGAGATATTCCCTTTATGTTCACTTATTATACAGTATATAATTATACAAATATAAAGAGCACATTTTTTACACATTGGAACTTTTTGATAACTAAATATCTTGTGGTGTCATTGCATTCTATTAGGGATGGGCAAATGTAGTGTGATGAGACCGTGTCATTCATACATACATTAGTGTAGAGTAGGGACAGCTCAGATAGTTTCAGTGTAGTGTAGTGAGACCGTGTCACTAACGCCATTTACTTCTGTGTGCGTTACTGCCAGTTTAACACCATTTACTTCTGTGTGCGTTACTGCCAGTTTAACACCATTTCGTTTTGTGTGTGTTACTGTCAGTTTAATGCCATATAGTTCTGTGCGCGTTACTGCCAGTTTATCGCCATATAGCTTTGTGTGTTACTGCAAATTTAACGCCATTTAGTTCTGTGTGCATTACTGCCAGTTTAACGCCATTTACTTCTGTGTGCATTACTGCCAGTTTAACGCCATTTACTTATGTGTACATTACTGCCAGTTTAACACCATTTATTTCTGTGGGCGTTACTGCCAGTTTAATGCCATATAGCTCTGTGTGCCTTACTGTCAGTTTAACGACATATCGTTCTGTGCGTTACTGCCACTTTAACGCCATATAGTTTTGTGTGTTACTGCCAGTTTAACGCCATATAGTTCTGTGTGCGTTACTGCAAAATTTAAGGCCATATAGTTTTGTGTGCGTTACTGAAAGTTTAACGCCATTTACTTCTGTGTGCATTACTGCCAGTTTAACGCCATTTACTCCTGTGTGCGTTACTGCAAGTTTAACGCCATTTACTTCTGTGTGCTTTACTGCCAGTTTAATGTCATATAGTTTTGTGCATTACTGCAAGTTTAACGCCATTTACTTCTGTGTGTGTTACTGCCAGTTAAAGCCATATAGTTTTGTGTGCGTTACTGACAGTTTAACGCCATATAGTTCTGTGTGCGGTACTGCAAGTTTAGCGCCATATAGTTTTTTGTGCGGTACTGCAAGTTTAACGCCATATAGTTCTGTGTGTTACTGCAAGTTTAACGCCATTTACTTCTGTGTGCGTTACTTTCAGTAAACCACCTGATTTGTGACATGTCCACCAGGTGGAACTCGACTTTGGCAATGCGGCAGCAGAGGGCCGTCAACTAGACATGTGCGGTTTGTTTCGTTCCAAATTAATATTCAGATTTTTTTTTCGTTATTTGGAGATTCAGATACATCTGAATACCTGAATTACTATATAAATACATTTTACCGAATGCTCCAAATAACGTAACGAAATTCGGACTGAAATTAGAATAGAATTTTACATTGAACTCTTACTACACATATTGATCGTTTTGAATCGAAAAAATCTGTAAATTAAAAAAAAAAAAACGAAAATTACGAATACAAATTACGAATACGAATTCCGAAAATTGATTAAACGAATCGAATTTAACTAAACAAAATAACTAGATTAATGAATCTAAACAAAACAAAACAGGTTTTTTCGTCATGCACATGTCTACCGTCAATGAGTACCTGTGCGAATACAGCACGACAACAAGATCAGGCCGCCTCTGCTTTTTTTCCCCACGCCAATGGCTGATAATTAAGGATGCATGTGCTGTATTGTCACCATTTGAGGAGGCCACAAGGATGTGAGCCGTGGCAGTGCATGCATCAGTGACACAATCCCTGTTGTGTTCCTGCTGGCGCAGACTCTGCGTGGCAATATGGACAGGGCACTGGAGGCAGAGCAACAGGAGGAAGAGGAAGACTTCCTTTCCTCTCAAGGCCCACTTTATTCAGATACCATCATTCCTGTCACAGAGCACACAGGAGACGGGAGAAGGATGAGGATTCTGGCACTTTCAAAGGCTTCAAAGATGAGGAAGACATGCGTCAATCTGTAAGTGATGGCTTTTTAACCCCAGGACCCTTGGGAGTAGTACATGGCTAGGAGGAGGAAGTTCTAGATGCTGTCATCCTGAGTTCCCCCAGGGAGTCTGCTTCTCAAGCCTCTGCAAATTTGAGGCGCATGGGCAACCTCATGCTTCAAAGCCTGCGAAAGGATCCAAGAATATGTGGCATAAAGGAGAAGGATGATTACTGGTTGGCAACCCTCCTTGACCACCGTTATAAGGGAAAAGTCTCAGAACTCATCTTGTCCCCACAGACAGTGCAGAAGATGAAATCTCTTGAGGACACGTTAAAGAGGATTTTATTGAACGTTTTTCCTGACACCAGTAGGTTACAGTGTCATAGAAAATGTAGTTTTAAGTCTTCTGTTGGTCAAGAGAGGAGCGTTGGAGAAGACATCCACTAAAGTGAGGCATTTCAGAATTTTTTTAGACCTCGCTGCCCAGGGCTGTCATCTTCCACATCTCATCGGCAGCGTCTGCATCACATGGTGGATGATTACCTCGGGACCAAAACAGAGATGGAGAGCCGTGACAATCCACTGACTTACTGTCCAGAACTTGCCCAGTATGCAATTGAGTTTTTGGGCTTCCCTGCATCCAGCATGCTTTCAGAATGGGCATTCAATACTGCAGGAGGTTTCGTTACTGATCATAGAACGCGCCTGTCCACAGACTCCGTGGACCGTTTGACTTTTATAAAAATGAATCAGTCCTGGATTACCAGCTCTAAAGCCCCTGATGCCGATGTCACTGATTAAGTCTTTTTGTGATGTGAAATCTATGCAGGATTTCGAGGCTGCCTAGCTTTGAGGGTGTTTAATCATTTAATCTGGAATATTGTTTTTGGTATAGGTTTCATGGACACAATTTACACCCAAAGACCAATTTTTCAGCACCTGTTTGACAGGTGCATATCATTGCAATTTTTTTTGCCTTCATCGAGAGTACCAGTATAGGGCTACGGTGGGAAGGCGCCCCTGACACCCAAAGAGTAATTTTTCTACACCTGTTTGACCGATGCATATCACTGCAATTTTTTACAGCAAGGCTAGTTCTTGCTTTCATCAAGAGTACCTCTATAGGGTTACTGTGGGAAGGCGCCACCGACAACCAAAGGCCAATTTTTACGCACCCGCTACTTCCAAAGTGACACCAGAATGTATCCAAAAAGTCTCTAATATTGTTCCCAGTGCACTACATTGTGGCCTCATCTTACACACTGGCTTCCCAGCTGTTGCTCAGCAAAATAAAGGCAGCTTGCAGGGATTTTTTTTTTTTTTTTTGGGCTTTATAATTGCAATTATTTCTGAAGCAGATTCTAGACATGGTACAGATCTGCCACTTTACAGGTAGACTAAGGGGACCCTTCCCAGGCACTATATTGGAAGGAATTTTTTATTTTTATGCTTTCAGTTTAAAAATAAAAAAATCACTGCTCATTTAACCACTTAAGGACCTCCTACCGACGATATACGAATGGCACGGCTGGGCACAGGCACGTACAGGTACATTGCCTTTAAGAGCCCAGCCGTGGGTCGCCCACGGACCCGATCGCCGCGATGTCCCGCGATCGGTCACAGGAGCTGAAGAACAGGGAGAGGTGTGTGTAAACACACCTTCCCCGTTCTTCTGTGTGGCAGTGACACTGATCGTCTGTTCCCTGATATAGGGAACGATGATCAGTGACATTACGCCTGCAGCCACGCCCCCATACAGTAAGAATCACTCCCTTAGGGCACACTTAACCCCTTAGCGCCACCTAGTGGTTAACCCCTTCACTGCCATTGTCATTTTCACAGTAACCCAGTGCATTTTTATAGCACTTTTCGCTGTGAAAATGACAATGGTCCCAAAAATGTGTCAAAAGTGTCCGATGTGTCCGCCATAATGTCCGCAGTCGCGAAAAAAAATCGCTGATTGCCGCCTTTACTAGTAAGAAAAAATATTAATAAAAATACCATAAAACTATCCCCTATTTTGTAGACGCTATAACTTTTGCGCAAACCAATCAATAAACGCTTATTGCGATTTTTTTTTTACCAAAAATATGTAGAGAAAAATTGTCGCTCTAGTTTTGTTTATAGCGCAAAAAATAAAAACCACAGAGGTGATCAAATACCACCAAAAGAAAGCTCTATTTGTGGGGAAAAAAGGACGCCAATTTTGTTTGGGAGCCAAGTCGCACGACCGTGCAATTGTCAGTTAAAGCGACGCAGTGCCGAATCGCAAAAACTGGCCAGGTCTTTTACCTGCATAATGGTCTGGGTCTTAAGTGGTTAAAATATACTTTTTTCACAAACTTTTTTTTATTGATACATTTCCTTCCGGGCAGGACCCGGACCCCTACAACCATTGTATGCCCAATTACTTGCATATAGACCCTTCAAAATGGGCATTTGACATTCGGGTCCCATTGACTTTAATGTGGGGTTTGTTAATCGGGTCCAAACTTTTGCAGTGTTCGAAAAGTTCTGGTGCGAACAGAACAGGGGTCCGTTTGGCCCATCCCTTCATTCTACGTGTAACATATGACATTTATTGTTGTGATGTGAATATTTTGAATGTATCTATGCACACAATAATTTGACCCTTAGGAAACCAATCACAGATAGATTTAGGCAGAATCTGAATACTTACTGTTAAAGTATTATTAAAGTTTTATATTTGCCTATTTTACTTATATTATCTAAATCTGACTCTTCAGTTAGGCATCACAGCTGGTGCCATGTCAACTGTCTGATCTCTGTTGTATCACAGCCACATGATAGTTTAAGTTCTTTTAGGGTTTTTTATTTTATATGTGCAAAGAGAGATCATACAAATACCATACAGTCCCCACTATAAGTTGCTGATCACTGCCATTACTAGTATAAAAAAAAAAAATAAAAGTAAAAATTCTAGTATATACACACTTTAGTTTCTAGTCGCTATAAACCCTTGTTTTTTTTATTTCTTAATAACAAACATATCATACTTACCTCATCTGTACAGTTGGTTTTGCACAGAGTGGCCCAGATCCTCCTCTTCTAGGGTCCCGTAGCGGCGCTGGTGGCTCCTCCTCTTCTCGAGTGCCACATCGAAGAAGCGCTGACCTTCTGGACAGATTCCCCCTATCACACAGTCCTCCTCATCACTGAGCCCCCCTAAAACACATAGGTGGAGCAGGTCTGAAGAGGCTTCCATTCTCTCCTCAATGCTGGGGGCAGGCCAGCTGCTAACACCCTACCACCATAGCAATGAATAATGTCGCACATCCTGCCCTAGGGTAGCATTGGTTGTTATAGTACTGGTGGCTGCAGGGCTGATGTTAGAAACCACTGGGCCCCATACAGACAACCTGACACAAGGCCCCATACAGGCAATCTGACACGGGGCCCTATACAGCCAATGCTTCAGTTATGAATGAATACTGATCGGTACCGATCACTCATTGTGTTCATTCAGGAAAGGAGGGGTCTGGTAAATATGATGTAATTACCAGACCCTTCCCCCACTCTCAATCTTGAAGGAGATATTGTGTGCTTGCAGCTGCAGACGGGGGGACCTGGGAAGCAGCGGGAAACGTATGGTGCACAGAGGGTGATCGGTGTGGTGGGGGGCAATTACTGGAACCAATCCTTTTGTATGGCTCTCTCTGCAGCAGCTGAAAGCCAACGGAAGGGAGAGGGGAAGAAGCCAGCTTTCAGCTGCTGTAGAGAGAGCCATATAGGGGATTGGTTCTATTAATTGCCCCCAACCTCCTTTTCCTCCCCCTGCCGCACCGATCACCCTCCCTGTGCACCATACATTGCCCCTTGCTGCCTGGGCCCCCTACAGGAGGACTGGTGGTATCCCCTCGTCTACTGCCGTTGGCAGCTGGCCCACTGACCACATAGCAACTCATGATGCTAATCCTGAGAAAACTGCCCCATGTGTTTGGAGCCCTGGGGTTGGGACCCAAACAACACCTTAAAGAGGAGTTCCACCCAAAAATGGAACTTCCTCTTAACCCACTCCTCTCCCCCTTACATGCCACATTTGGCATGTAATTTTTTTGGGGGGGGGGGAGTGGGGGCTTCAGGAGAAGGGGACTTCCTGTCCCACTTCCTCCTTCCGCCGAGGGGCTGCAAAGGCGATTAAGCTTAATCGCCTTTTGGCAGCCCCTCCCTGTAGGCGATCGCCTAGGACACGTCAGGTCCTAGGCGATCGCCTGTCCAATCAAACAGCACAGCGCCGGGCCGTGTCGCTTGCGCATGCGCAGTGGGTGCCCGGCCGTGAAGCCGGAAGCTGTCACGGCCGGGTGCCCACAGTGACAATGAAGACGCCGGCCGGGGAGGGGGGGAGAGGAGCGGACCCCCGGCCGGCGCTGGAACGCTGGAGCAGGTAAGTGTCAGTTTGTTAAAAGCCAGCAGCTACACTTTTTGTAGCTGCTGACTTTTAATAAACGTAAAAAATGGGTGGAAAACCCCTTTACGCTATCATGGCACCCCTGTTGGGAACTGCTTATCTGAAATGGAAATGGAAGTACAGTACTTGCTGGAGACACCTGATGGCCAGAGATGCCAGAAATGTGTGTTTCACTCATTTGTATCAATATTACCATTACTTAAAATATTCTCTACACTTCTCAGTCACTGGGAAAACCTCCTATTAGACTTGAAGCTACAAAGCAACAGGATTCTGGGTTGGGGAAGGGACACTGCAGTCTATGGAAAGGAGTGAGAACGGTAGACTCCAGCCAGTAGGATCTGAAATTGAATGTTTAAGGATTAGACTGCATGTCAAGAAAATGCATTATAATATCATGAAAAAAAATGATTTATTTTTTCTTGCTGACGCTAAACAAACATTCATTGCAAATCTGTGCATGTTTTGTTATTTAAAGGAGAGACAGTCAACGGTGAAGAGAGAGAAGAACTGTGCACAGCAGGGGAACAAATCAGCTGAAAGGACGAAGATGCAGAGAGCAAACTCGGTCACCGTGGATGGACAAGGTCTTCAGGTTTGAAATGGCCTTTTTTTGGATTTCTTGAGATCGCATTGCAAAAATGTTGCAAGACTTTTATGCATTAGACCAGAGGTAGGCAACCTCGGCCCTCCAGCTGTTTTGAAACTACAAGTCCCATAAGACATTGCAAGACCAGGAAAATCACAGGCATGACTCCTAGAGGCAGAGGCATGATGGGATTTGTAGTCTCACCACAGCTGGGGTGCCGAGGTTGCCTACCTCTGCATTAGATCTTGTGTAGTTTTGGTTTGGGTTAACCAAATGATCAGAGGGTAACTTTCAGGGTTAACAATGCAAATAGGGTCAGAAAAAAAAGCTAAATGCGCACTTGTTTCTGGCCTGTACTATGAGTACAAACAACAAATAACATTATTTTGGGTTGTTATTTGGTGGTAGGTTATGGTAGGAACTAGGGATGTCCCGATACCGATACTAGTATCGGTACCGATACCGAGCATTTCCCCGAGTACTTGTACTTGGGGGAAATGCTCTGATACTTCACCCGATACCCGATATCCGTGCTGCCTTTGTCCCCCGCGCTCCGTGCTGCCTTTGTCCCCCGCGCTCCGTGCTTCCTTCGTCCCCCGCGCTCCATGCAACCTTGTCCCCCGTGCTCCGTGCCGCCTTGTCCCCCGTGCTCCGTGCCGCCTTGTCCCCCGTGCTCCATGCCGCCTTCGTCCCCCGTGCTCCATGCAACCTTGTCCCCCGTGCTCCGTGCCGCCTTGTCCCCCGTGCTCCGTGCCGCCTTGTCCCCCGTGCTCCGTGCCGCCTCTTCCCCCGTGCTCCATGCCGCCTCGTCCCCCATGCTTCATGCCGCCTTCGTCCCCTGTGCTCCATGCAACCTTGTCCCCCGTGCTCCATGCAACCTTGTCCCCCGTGCTCCATGCCGCCTTGTCCCCGTGCTCCGTGCCGCCTTGTCCCCCGTGCTCCGTGCCGCCTTGTCCCCCGTGCTCCATGCAACCTTGTCCCCCGTGCTCCGTGCCGCCTTGTCCCCCGTGCTCCATGCCGCCTTGTCCCCGTGCTCCGTGCCGCCTTGTCCCCCGTGCTCCGTGCCGCCTTGTCCCCCGTGCTCCATGCAACCTTGTCCCCCGTGCTCCATGCCGCCTTGTCCCCGTGCTCTGTGCCGCCTTGTCCCCCGTGCTCCGTGCCGCCTTGTCCCCCGTGCTCCGTGCTGACTTCTCCCCCCCTCCGTGCTGCTCTCCCCCATCAATCTGTCAGGATGGAGAGCGGAAGTAGGAGCCGCTAAACCCGGCTCCTACCTTTTCAGAATGGACAGAGTCAGGCCTCGTACACACGACCGAGTTTCTCGGCAAAAACCAGCAAGAAGCTTGCTGGGTTTTTTTTTTGCCGAGGAAACCGATCTTGTGTACACTTTTCGACGAGGAAACCGTTGAGGATCTCGTCGGGCCAAAAAGAAAGCATGTTCTCTATTTCCTTGATGGGAATGGGAAAATTTGGCTCGCCGAGATCCTCGGCGGCTTCACAAGGAACTCGACGAGCAAAACGATGTGTTTCGCTCGTCGAGTTCCTCGGACGTGTGTACGAGGCTTCAGTGATCACTGACTCTGTCCATTCACATAACTGAGCATCGTAACCTGTGTTTACGATGCTTCAGTTTATGAATGGAGGAGCTTCCCTCCATTCATTTCAGCTGAGGCTGGAGAGAAAGGGACTGGGGAATCTGGCCTTAGTCCCTTTCTCTGTCTTAAAGGGGAGATGTCAGAGGTCTAGACCCCTGATATCTCTCCAAGGACCTCCAACGGGGCTTATTAAAAAAAAATTGCAATACATATTTAAAAAAATAAAAAAAAATAACATAAAATGTAAAATAACAAATAAAAAACACACTGACAATACACCCCCCACCCAAAAAAAAAAATGCTGCCACTGTCACATGACATTAAAAAAAGTATCGGTATTTGGTATCGGCAAGTACTTGAAAAAAAGTATCGGTCTCAAAAAAGTGGTATCGGGACAACCCTAGTAGCAACAAGAAATATACAGCTAAATGTTTTACTACTTTGGTACAGTTTTCCTTCGATAATAATAAAACATTTAATTCAGGTGAAATCTATTACCATTTGCATCCAAATAAAAGCTCAATTTGTCCTAAAAGAAACTGCGATATAATGCACAAAGTAGTTGTGGGGATATGTACGGTTTTACTAACACATGTCAAAACTGAAAAATTGTGCTTAGGCATTTAGATTTGTTTTACCCTTGAAGGGATTAACCACTTCAGCCCCCGGATCGTTTCGATGGACAAAGACCAGACTACTTTTTGCGATTCGGCACTGCGTCGATTTAACTGACAATTGCGTGGTCGTGCGACGTGGCTCCCAAACAAAATTGGTGTCCTTTTTTTTTTCCACAAATGGAGCTTTATTTTGGTGGTATTTGATCACCTCGCATTTTTTTTTTTTGCGCTATAAACAAAAATAGAGGGTAAATTTTGAAAAAAAATCTATATTTTTTACTTTTTGCTATAATAAATATCCTAAAAAAAATTAAAAATAAATATATATATATATATATATATATATATATATATATATATATATATAAATGTCCTCAGTTTAGGCCGATACGTATTTTTCTACATATTTTTGGTAAAAAAAAACGCAATAAGCGTTTGTTGATTGGTTTGCACAAAAGTTATAGCTTCTACAAAATAGGGAATAGTTTTATGACATTTTTATTAATAATTTTTTTTTTTACTAGTAATGTTAGCAATCTGCAATTTTTTATCGTGACTGCGGCATTATGGCAAACCAATCAGACACTTTTGACACTATTTTGGGACCATTGTCATTTTTACAGCGATCAGATAGGCAGTGCATAAAAATGCACTGCCTACTGTAAAAATGACACTGGCAGTGAAGGGGTTAACCTGTAGGGGGCGCTGAAGGGGTTAAGTGTGACCTAGGGAGTGCTTCTTACTGTTAGGGGGCGTGACTTGCCGTGACACATCACTGATCGCTGTTACCGATTACAGGGAACAGACGATCAGTGACATGTCACTACGAAGAACGGGGAGATATTGTGTTTACACTGACATCTCCCCATTCTTGAGCTCTGTGACCCAATCGTGGGACACCAGCGGATATCCAGTTCATGGCGGGCAAATTAAAGGGGATGTATATATACGCCCATTTGCCCAGTCGTGTCATTCTGTTGACGTAAAAGTGCGTGTGTCGGTCGGCAATCGGTTAATGGGGTTGTAAAGGTTTGTGTTTTTTCACCTTAAGGCATCCTATGCCCCATAAGGTGAAAAAACACCTGGCAATCACCGCTCCCCCCAAGCCCCCCCATTTTACTTACTTACCTGAGCACTTTCACCTGCTCGGCTCATCCCCGGCGTCCTCTTCTCCACGGAGTCTCAGTGTTGATTGGATAGATTGATGGCAGCGCAGCCATTGGCTCCCGCTGCTGTCAATCAAATCCAATGACGCGGGACCGAGTCATACATTCCGCGCCTATGGACGCAAAGTGTATGAGACGGGAGAGAACCCGCAAGGTAACCCCCTCAGGAGAGAGCTTCCCAGAGGGGGTTAGCTATTGCGGGAAGGAGCCGTGAGAGCCGCCGTGGGACCCCAGAAGAGGAGGATCGGGGCCACTCTGTGCAAAACGAACTGCACAGTGGAGGTAAGTATGACATGTTTGTTATTTAAAAAAATAAAATAATTAACATTTAGTACCTCTTTAAAGGGGTTGTAAAGGTGAAAAAGAATTTCCCTAAATAGCTTCCTTTACCTTAGTGCAGTCCTCCTTCACTTACCTCATCCTTCCATTTTGCTTTTAAATGTCCTTATTTCTTCTGAGAAATCCTCACTTCCTGTTCTTCTGTCTGTAACTCCACACAGTAATGTGAGGCTTTCTCCCTGGTTCGGAGAAAGCCTCTTGAGGGGGCGAGCAGGAGTGACAGGACGCCCACTAACATACAGCTCCTTTCTCTATCTGCAAAGTAGAGAGCGTCCTGACCCTCCTGCTACGCGATGAATATGCTAATTAGGTATTTACGCCGATTCAGAAACGTACGTCCGGCCGGCGCATTTTTTTACGTCGTTTACGTTAGGCTTTTTCCGGCGTAAAGTTACCCCTGCTATATGAGGCGTAGCTAATGTTAAGTATGGACGTCGTTTCCGCGTCAAGTTTTGAAAAGTCGTTCGCGAATAGGGCTGTACGTAAGTTACGTTCACGTCTAAAGCAATGAGGACTTGCGGCGTAATTTCGAGCATGCGCACTAAAAAACGTCAAATACGCGGGGTCACAGTTAATATACATAAAACACGCCCAGATCATCCCCATTTGAATTAGGCGGGCTAACGCCAGACCAAATACGTTACGCCGCCATAACTAAGGGCGCAAGTTCTTTCTGCATACGGAACTTGCGCCCTAAGTTACGGCGGCGTACCGTATCTGAGATACGTTACGCCGCGCCGACAGATACTGCAATGTATCTGAATCCGGCCCACGATGCTTATCCAATGAGTAGGGAAAAGATATTTAGGCTGACGGCTGACATATGGGTTGTTATAACAAATAATTGAGACATTATAATAAAACTCAGCGCTCTGTCTCAAGTGTAAGACTCTAATTACGAGGCTGTAAAATGTGATGGTTTGGCAACATCTCCTCGGTCATTATTTGGCAATGGCTTGCTGCTAACTAGCGCAAGTACAAAGATTTATTGCAATTAATGCCTCGTCAGAATTTTACAGCGGGTTTAAAACTGATATCCAGACGCTCATTGTCTTTTAATCAGGTTGGCACTAGGATGATGAGAGGCTTGCGCTGTATTGATGTAATAATACCAACAATTTGTAGCTGAACCGTTTCTATCAACTTGTCTCTTCCTACCTATATTCTAATGCCGCGTGCACACGATCGTTTTTCGGGATGTAAAAAATTAAATTTTTAATGGTCTAGAAAAAACAAAGGGCTAGATTCATAAAGAATTTACGCCGGCGTATCTATTGATACGCCGCGTAAATTCAAAGCTGCGCCGGCGTATCTTCTTTCTGTATTCAAAAAACAAGATACGCCGAAAATTAGGCTAAGATCCGACTGGCGTAAGTCTCTTACGCCGTCGTATCTTAGGGTGGATATTTACGTTAGTCGCTAGGTGGCGCTGCCGTTCGATTTCAGTGTAGAATATGCAAATGAGCTGGATACGCCGATTCAGAAACGTACGTGCGCCCGGCGGATTTTTTTACGTCGTTTGCGTAAGGCTTTTTCCGGCGTAACGTTACTCCTGCTATATGAGGCATAGCCAATGTTAAGTATGGACGTCGTTCCCGCGTCGAATTTTCAAAATTTTACGTCGTTTGCGTAAGTCGCTCACGAATAGGGCTTTGCGTAAATTACGTTCACGTCGAAAGCATTGACTATTTGCGACGTGATTAGGAGCATGCGCACTGGGATACGTTCACGGCCGGTGCATGCGCCGTTTGTGAGAAATGTCATTTACGCGGGGTCATGTTTTATTTACATAAAACACGCCCACCTCTTGACAATTTGAATTCGGTGCGCTTACGCCGGCAGATTTACGCTACGCCGCCGCAATTTACGGAGCAAGTGCTTTGTGAATACTGCACTTGCCCGTCTAAGTTGCGGAGGCGTAGCGTAAATAGGATACGCTACGTCCCCCTACCTGAATCTAGCCCAAAGTTTTTTCAACCCGATTGTTAAACCGGCCTTGCCTACACACGATCGTGAAAAAAAAAAATGCTCTAGCAAAGCTAACACATACGACGGCACTATAAAGGGGAAGTTCCATGCGGATGACGCCACCCTTGGGGCTGCTTTTGCTGATTCCGTGTTAGTAAAAGACGATTCGCGCTTTTCAGTCTGTTACAGCGTGATGAATGTGCTTACTCCATTACGAACGCTAGTTTTACCAGAACGAGCGCTCCCGTCTCATAACTTGCTTCTGAGCATGCGCGTTTTTTTCACGTTGTTAAAGCCCACACACGATAATTTTTTACGACGTTAAAAACGACGTGAAAAATTTGAGCATGTTCTAAATTTTTAATGCCCATTTTTTACGTCGTGAAAAATGCTCTGGAGCCCACACATGATAGTTTCTAATGACATAAAAAAAAACGTAATTTTTTACAACCGAAAAACGGTCGTGTGTACGTGGCATAAGAGCCACATGATATCCCGAAAAACACTCTTAGGTGGATTCAGAAAGACTTAGGCCGGCTGATCCGTAGATACGCCGGCCTAAGTCCGAATTTGCACCGGCGCTAATTTAAGCGTATTCTGGTAACCAGATACGCTTAAATTAGGCTCAGATACGAGCGGCGTAAGTGTCTTACACCGTCGTATCCTAAAGTGTAATTTGTAGGCTGTTGCGGTCGGCGTAGAATATGTAAATCACTAGATACGCCTATTCACGAACGTACGCCTGGCCGACGCAGTACAGATACGCCGTTTACGTAACGCATTATCAGGCCTAAAGTTATTCCATCAAATAGCTGGAATAGTAATGTTAAGTATGGCCGTCGTTCCCGCGTCGAAATTCGAAAATTTTACGTCGTTTGCGTAAGTCGTCCGTGAATAGGGATTTACGTCATTTACGTCCATGCCGAAACCAATAGGACCGTGCGGCGTACTTTGCCGCATTGCACACTGGGATATGTAGGCGGACGGCGCATGCGCCGTTCGTAAAATACGTCAATCACGTAAGGTCACCCCCCATTACCATAAAACACGCCCCCTCAGCTAAATTTGAATTAGGCGCCATTACGCCCGCCCAATTTACGCTAAGCCGCCGTAACTTAGCAGGCAAGTACTTTGTGAATCATGTACTTGCCTCACTAACTTACGGCGGCGTAGTGTAAACACGATACACTGCGCCGCCGCAAAGTTAGGGCGGGCTTTGTAAAAAATGATGACAATATATTGTTATTAACATTACAGGTTGTGTGCATATGGGTACATATGCACAGAAACACTCAAGCAATTAACAAACATAAATAGCCATTAAAAGAGAATATGCAACATAGGATTCAAGGGGACAATGCAAAGACTGTGCGGCTTACCTGTGAATACAGATTCACTCCTCGGAGGAGCCTAGGCCCCACGTAGAGACACAGTCTCACGTAGGTTGTGGATGGTGGAAACGCCCCCAGCAAGGTGAGGATCTGTATTGACTATACATAGAGCAATAATTAGTACAGTCTGAGTGGGAAGTAAAAATAAACTGCGCTATAAGGACCACCGTGGTGGGAGTGCAGAAAAAAGTGAATGGAAATGTGAGGAATTTGAGTGAAGGTTTTATCCGCCGGGGGGGAACATTTTCTGATAGACATCAATCATCTGGGCGAACGCCCAGATTACATTGTGGCTCAGCTTGGAAACGCCTACTCCCGCGGGGAGAAGTACCCGGAAGCCGGATTGCAAATATAGATTATAAGGTATGTACAGCCTAAAAAAAAAAAAAAAAGTGCCGACTGTACATGCTGGTAGTATAAAGAATTTGGTCTTATATAAATGTTATTTGGGTGAACCTCCGCTTTAATTCTAATCATAAATCTTAGAAAATCATAATCTGTATTTGCATTTCCTATAATTATCTTGATTATTGATTTAACTTGTTTCAGCCCTGATGAAGGGGGATTGTCAGCCCCTGAAATGCATTGGATGCTCTTTAACCCCTTTGTGCCTAAGGATAAAACAAATCTAAATGCCTAAACCCAATTTTGTGATTTTGACACATGTTTATAAAACTGTACATATTATCCCAACTGCTTTGTTAATCCAGGTGGATTATACATTTTTTTTCAGGACAAATTGGGATTTCATTTGGTGGTAAATGGTAATAAATATCTCCTGATTTTTTTTTTTATTATCATAGGAAAACTGTCTCAAAATAGTAATAATTTTATTTTTTAGCTGTATATTTCTTGGTACTACCATAATTTACCACCAAAGAACAATGTACAATAAATTCTCCTGCTCCTGACGATCACAGTGATACCACATATGTGTATGTTATTTGTTGTTTGCATCCGTAGTACTGCCCAGAAACAATAGTGTGCATTTTGCTGTTTTTTTTTTTATTATTCTACTTTAACCACTTAAACCCCCTTAATAACCAGACCAATTTTCAGCTTTCGGTCCTCTCGCAATTTGAATGACAATTACTCAGTCATACAACATTGTACCCAAATGAAATGTTTGTCCTTTTTTTCACACAAATAGAGCTTTCTTTTGGTGGTATTTAATCACCGTTGGAGAGAAATTTTTTTTTTCTTTGTTTCTGTTATAAAATTTAGCCAATTAGTATTTTTTCTTCATTCTTTTGCATAATGTGAAAGCTAATGTTACGCCGAGTAAATAGATACCCAACATGTCACCCTTCAAAATTGCACACGCTCATGGAATGGCGCCAAACTTCGCTATTTAAAAATCCCCATAGGCGACGTTTTAAATATTTTTACTGGTTATATGTTTTTAGTTACAGAGGAGGTCTAGGGCCAAAATTATTGCTCTTGCTCTAACTTTTGCAGCGATACCTCACATGTGTGGCTTAAACACCGTTTTCATATGTGGGCGGGACTTACGCGTGCGTTCGCTTGCATGCGAGCACAGGGGGACAGGGGCGCTTTAAAAAATATATATATTTTATTGTTCACTTTACTTTACTTTATTTTAGTTTGACATGTTTTTCTGCAAAAAATAAAAAAAAATGATCACTTTTATTCCTATTACAGGGAATGTAAACATCCCTTGTACTAGGAATATGGCATGACAGGTCCTCTTTACAGTGAGATATGGGGTCAAAAAGACCCCATATCTCACTTCTAGGTTGGGAAGCCTGAAAAAAAAAAACAATCCTGGCTCCGATCGTAGCATTGAGTCGGTAGAAGCAGGAGGGGGCAGAGTATTGCAGGGTATTGCAGAGTATTGCAGGGTATTGCAGGGTATTGCAGGGTATTGCAGAGTATTGCAGAGTATTGCAGAGTATTGCAGGGTATTGCAGAGTAGTGTGGGGTATTGCAGGGTATTGCAGGGTATTGCAGAGTATTGCGGGGTATTGCAGAGTATTGCAGAGTATTGCAGAGTATTGCAGAGTATTGCAGAGTATTGCAGGGTATTGCAGGGTATTGCGGGGTATTGCAGGGTATTGCAGGGTATTGCGGGGTACCGCAATACCCAATCACGTGTAAGGGGAAAAAAATGCATTTTTGCTTGTATATGATTGGATGATGGAAGTCAGCAGAGCTTCTTCTCATTTACTAAACTCTGGAGCAACTGCAGGAGTAGCTCTCTCTCTCTGTCCTTGCACAGAAAAAAAAAAGTGTGTGTGTCGGGGTCAAAGGTCAAGGTCAGGGTCAAAGGTTAGGGTCAGTATATTTGTTGGGGGACAGACTTATTTTTTTTTTTTTAATTAGTATCAGTGTCAGTGTGCTTAACCAGTTAATCACCGCCTTATAGACAAAATACAGTGATTGTTTTCTTTATTAACCTCCCTGGCGGTATTCCCGAGTCTGGCTCGGGGTAAGATTTCTGTACTAAAAGCGGTATCCCCGAGCCAGACTCGGGCTCGCCTCGCAGCAGCCACAGACAAAGTTACTTACCTTGTCCCTGGATCCAGCGATGCCTCCCCGCTGTGTGAGCGAGCGGGACCTCGCTCGATTCAAACAGTGTCCCTGTGGTTACCAGTGTACTTTTATATAATAAAAACGGTTCTTTCTGCCTGCAAACTGTAGATTATCCATAGCAACCAAAAAGTGTCCCTTTATGTCAAAAGTGGTTTTAGAGCAGCTAGAAAACAGCGATAATAAATTATAATTACTTGCAGAATTGTGCGATAGCGATTTGTGGGGAAATTCGTCATAAAAAAATACACATTGTTTTCCTTGTCGAGTTCCTTGTCAGGCTGTCGAGGAACTCGACAAGGCAAATTTCTCCATTCCCGTCGAGGAAATAGAGAACTTGCTCTCTTTTTGGCTCGTCGAGTTTCTCGACAGTTTCCTCAACGAAAATGTACACACGACCGGTTTCCTCGGCAAAAAAATATCTCCCAGCAAGTTTCTTGCTGGTTTTTGCCGAGAAACTCGGTCGTGTGTACGAGGCCTTAGATGTCATAACTCTTCCTAGCAAAAGATACAAAATGTCCTTTTTAGATCTAATAGTAAATTGACTTTACATAAACTGTCATCAGAAACACCTAGCTAAATTAACCATTAAAATAAAAAAAAAATATATATACATTAACGATTAATATTATTACTCGTGCCAGGAGAATTCCTCGTCAATCGGTCCACCACACACGAGTTAATTCATTTTATCTTTGTAAAAATGAAAATGTGAAACAACATCTTCATGGCTTAAATACTGAATCTTAGGCTGCAATAATCTGAATTTATTCTTTTCTATTATTATTAATCATACTTAAGCACATTCATCTTATTTCACTCTAGCAAACCAGAATAATGATCATGATTATTACTTCTAATTAGAGGAAGCAATAGATCATGTATAACCTTAGGATAAGTCTCATTAATTAACCTGGGTCCACGGGGACATCGGCTACAAGTAGATAAGCACTTCATCTTTGTCATGTTAACTTTAGTTTATCCTTCTCTGCAATAGATAGTGCCCTGGTTATTGATATTGAAATAAATAGGTAAATTTGATGAAATATGAAAAATCAGGAGCGTCAATACTTTCATAATATACATTTACAATGGGAGAGGGTGAGCCGTGAAAATTTGAATCAATTTTAATTAGTTTCAGAATCACATTATGCAAGAGAATACATTTTCAGTGAATGTATTGCTTATGTGTGACAACTGTAATTATTATTATAGATAATATTTTTTTATATCAAGGAGCAGTGTTTTTATTTTTTTTTTTTTTTTTTTTTTTAATCATTAGAGCTCATTTATTTCTTGTGTTTATTTAGATAAGCATAATTATTTTTAACAGATATGTTTTTTTATCGAACCAGAAAACTCTCTAATTTAAAAGTGATGTATAATTATATGAATATAGATGAATAGCTTAATATTAAGTGGCAGAACCAGTGAATTGCTAAATCGTCTGCATTTTTTTTTTGTTTGGCACCTATTCTTAATAAAATTAGTTTAAAAATATATTTTAATAGCTTTATTAGTTATTTTTACAAATTTGAATGAATGGATAGATTTTTTTTTTCTTTAACCGCTTCAGCCCCGGAAGAATTTACCCCCTTCCTGACCAGAGCACTTTTTTGCGATTCGGCACTGCGTCGCTTTAACTAACAATTGCGCGGTCGTGCAATGTCGTGCCCAAACAAAATTTTGAATAAAAAAAGAATATTTTTTAGTTTTTGCTATTAAACATCCGCAATAATTTTTTTAAGAAAATCGAATTTCTTCATTAGTTTAGTGTTTCGCTACTTATATTTTTCCCACAAATAGAGCTTTCTTTTGGTGGTATTTGATCACCTCTTTGATTTTTTTTTTTGCACTATAAACAAAAAAAGACCAACAATTTTGAATAAAAAAACTATATTTTTTTATAAAAAAAAAAATCTAATTTCTTAATCAGTTTAGTATTCCACTACTTATTTTTTTCCCACAAATAGTATTCCGCTACTTATTTTTTCCCCACAAATAGTATTCTGCTACTTATTTTTTTCCCACAAATAGTATTCCGCTACTTATTTTTTTCCCACAAATAGAGATTTCTTTTGGTGGTATTTGATCACCTCTGCGATTTTTTTTTTTTTTTTTTTTTTTGCGCTAAAAACAAAAAAAGACCAACAATTTTGAATAACAAAATAATATTTTTTACTTTTTGCTATAAAACATCCCCAATAAAATTTTTTTAAAAAATCAAACTTCTTCATCAGTTTAGTATTTTGCTACTTTTTTCCCCCCACAAATAAAACTTTATTTTGGTGGTATTTGTTCACCTCTGCGTTTTTTTGTTTTTTTTTGGGCTATAAACAAAAAAATCGTTTTTTGAAAAAAACAAAACAATATTTTTTTCTTTTTGCTATAATAAATATCCCCCAAAATATATATATAAATAATTATTTATTTCTCAGTTTAGGCTGATATGTATTCTTCTACGTATTTTTGGTAAAAAAGTCTACAAACTATTTTGGGACCATTGTCTTTTATAAAGCGATCAGTGCTATAAAAATGCACTGATTACTGTGTAAATGACACTGGCAGGGAAGGGGTTAACCACTAGGGGGCAAGGAAGGGGGTTAAGTGTGTCCTAGGGAGTGACTCTAACTGTGGGGGGGTGGACTACCAGTGACATGACACTGATCACTGCTCCCGATGACAGAGAGCAGTAGATCAGTGTCCGGTCACAAGGCAGAACAGGGAAATGCCTTGTTTACCCTGGTCTCTCCCCGTTCTGCAGCTCCGTGACACGATCGCGGGACACCGGCAAAGATCGAGTCCGCGGGTCCCGTGGGCACGATAATGGAGCTTGCGGCAGGATTTTCAAAGCAACATAGTACGTTGCTTTGCCCACAGGAGCCATTCTGCCGATGTAAATGTTCGTGAAGAGGTCGACAAGTGGTTAAAAAAAAAGGTTGTATCTTTAACCAGGAAACGTTGGATAATTTAAGATGGGAACTATTTTAAATATATAATTTCCTGCCACAAATTTAAGAATTGAAATTCAAATCAAGATTTTCAAATTTTATGTTGTCTGGTGTTTTTATGACTGCAAAAATAGCAGTTGAATATATCTGTTGGTTCTTCACTGTTTTAATTAGTAAAAGTGTGTGGGTGTTATTTCTAGACATTTTATGTAGAAAATAACACAAGGGCTCAATCTCATAATGTACATAACATGTGTCGCCATGCCTTCTGGCATGTGTTGTGCTGTGTTGTTACCCTGTGAAGGGAAATATCTGTATAATTACCTATTCTTAGGCCACTCCGGTCACATGATCGGGTTTTAGTGCTGTCTTCAGTGTAGAGGAGGTAAAGCCGGAAATGGATGCCCCATAATAAGTCTATGGGTGATGTCATCACCCAGGCTCTGCAGGCATTGTTGGTGATCTCTTCTCTTCACTCAAGCCAGTGCTGGATAGATCATGTGACCAGACCATAAATATAAACTTGTAAAATGGACAAAACACACGTAGTAGAGAGAAATTTCTGCTCACCCTGATATAGGCGACAGAGAAATTTTCCCCCAGGTGGGGTTTTTAGGCAGCTCAAGTTACTGAGTTAGAATGCAATGTGTAAAAAAGGTTTATTGGGAATAACACATACAAAAGAAGGGATGGGGAGTATGGTTAAGACATATGTTGCGGTAATACAAAAGGCATTAAAATTCCATAATTTTTTACAGCACACAACAGGTAATTATACAGCTTGATGAGGGTAAACATAGCATATATAAAAATAGATCCTAACGCGTTTCGACCCTAAAGGTCTTCTTCAGAGGTTTTAGTTGTGACTGAAAAGAAAATTGCAAAAAAATATTTATTAATTATATGTTTATATCGACTGTCCCCCGCCCCAGCCCCGTCTGTATATGGGCACTAGTGAAATAGAGGGGGGAGAGAAAAGGTAAATGCACATAAAAATAATGAAAAAAAGTAAAAGTAGATATCAAATCCATCTTTACCTAGTAGAAGAGTATGGAACAGTCCAAAACGAGCTTGGGGAAAATTTCTCTATCGTTTTAAATATAAACTTGTTTCCTTCACAGGGTAGTTAGGTTAGGCTTTGGATGGGGGTTGGAGTAGATTTAGGCTTAGTTAGTATTATTATTATTATTATACAGAATTTATATAGCGCCAACAGTTTGCACAGCGCTTTATAATGTGAGGGCAGACAGTACAGTTACAATACAATTCAATACAGGAGGAATCAGAGGGTCCTGTTTGTTAGAGCTTACAATCTAAGAGGGTGGGTCAAGTGATACAAAAGCTAATAACTGTGGGTTAGGAGCTGATAGAGAAAATAAAAGTGCAGTTGTTAGGTGGAGGTAGAATAGGCTTCTCTGAAGAGAAGGGTTTTCAGGGATCGCCTAAGGCCTCGTAGAGAGGACCGAGTTTCTAGGCAAAAACCAGCAAGAAACTTGCTGGTTTTCTTTTTCTGCCGAGGAAACCGGTTGTGTGTACACTTTTCGACGAGGAAACTGTCGAGGATCTCGTCGAGCCAAAAAGAGAGCATGTCTTCTTTTTCGACGGGAATGGGGAAATTTGGCTCGCCGAGATCCTCAACAGCCTAACAAGGAACTCGACGAGCAAAACGATGTGTTTCGCCCGTCGAGTTTCTCGGTCGTGTGTACGAGGCTTGAAAGTGGAGTAGGAGATAGTCGGACAGATTGGGGTAGGGAGTTCTAAAGGATGGAAGAGGTTTAGGACAAGTCCTGGAGGCAAGCATAGGAGGAGGTGACAAAGGAACTAGAGAGAAGGAGGTCTTGGGAGGAACAAAGAGAACAATTAGGTTGGTATTTTGAGACTAGGTTAGTGATGTGGTTGGGGGCAGAGTTGTGGATGGCTTTGTAAGTTATTGTTAGTATTTTGAATTTAATTCACTGGGTGAGTGACAGTCAATGAACACTGAGCAGCTGGTAAGGTGGATAGGCCTGGCAGCAGCATTCATGATGGACTGAAGGGTGGGCTAGCCTATGTAAAGGTAAGCCTATGAAAAGGAGGTTGCAAGGAGTGGACTAGGAGTAACCAGGGAGTGGATTTTGGAAATGTTGCGGAGGTTGAGGCAGCAAGCTGTGGACAGTGATTGGATGTGGGGCCGAAAGGAGAGTTCAGAGTCCAGGAATACACCTAGCACCCTGACATGCGGGGATGGTTGTGCCATTGATCTTGACTGAGAAGTCAGGGGAAGGGGTACGTGGGGGAGGAAATATTATGAGCTCGGTTTTGGATAGGTTGAGTTTGAGGAAATGGTGTGACATCCAGACTGATATGTCGGTCAGTAAATTAGTGATGTGTGAGGAGAGACTGATGTTATGACCTGAGAGGTAGGAAAATAAATTTGGGTGTTGTCAGCGTAAAAATTATATTAAAGCTGACCCAGGGAGGAGGTGTTGATGGAGAATAGGAGAGTTTCAGGAACAGAACCTTGGGGAACTCCAACAGAGAAAGGAAGAGGAGAGGAGTAGGTAGAATTGTAAGTGACACTGTAGGTGCAGTGGGATAGGTAGGATGAGAACCAATGAAGAGCACAGTCACGAAGACCAAACAAGTGGAGTTTTTTGAGGAGGAGGAGGTGGTCAAGCATATCAAAGGCAGCTAAAAGGTCCAGAGGTAGGAGTATAGAATAGTGTCCATTGGTTTTAGCTGTTAGTAAACCGTTTGTGCATTTTAGGAGAGCACTTTCTGTCTGTTCAGACTGAAGGGGATCAAAAAGGTTTTTCTAATTGAGGTGGTCTCTAAGTGGATTGCAGACCAGGCATTCAAGGAGTTTGGAAGAAAAACAGGAGGGGGGGTGGGGTGACTAGTGCATGTTTTAGAGAGTTGAGGAAGATGCCAGAAGAGATTGAAGATGTGAGTTAGAGAGTGTAGGATAGAGCCAGAGGGTGACTGTAGTATTTGAGAGGAAATAGGGTCCAGGGGACATGTGGTTAGGTGGGCATGAGAAATAAGTTTAGCGACCTTGTCTATAGTAGCGTGGTTGAATGCAAGAAGCATTGACTGTACCTGTGGACATGGGGTGTTAAGTGGGGGGGGGGGGATATCTGTAGAGTGGAGATTTCATTACAAATTTAATAAATGTAAAGGCAACAGTACAATCAGATTGTTGGATAAGTGGCCAGCTTAAGTTAAAGGGTTTGTAAACCCAGAACTTTTTTTGTTTGCTTTGGATAGAGTAGGGAATGGCTTGGACGTTGGACCTCATGTCAGTTTTTTTTTCTTTTCCATCTGATTCCCCTTAACTTCCTGTACCAGAAGGACATCAGGAATTATGCGATCTCTCCAAAGTGATTAGGTGTCACCAGAGCAGGTGTCCACTTTGGGAGACTTCTCTTCAACTCCTTCTCAACTCAACTCAACTTCCTTTGACAGTTTGAACATTTTGGACTTCTCTTCCCTTTCTGTAGGGGAAACAATGGTCATCAGTACTATTAGGGGCTAATTTACTAAAGAAGCAGCACATGTTCACTTTACAAAGTGAATTTTGCCCTTGGAAGAGAATTTTCACTTAGCTTAGTGAATGTGAAAAAAAATGTACCGTTGTATTCTTCCTTTGACATGATTGGATTATGGAGGTTGGCAAAGTTTCACCTCATTCACCAAGCTAAGGAAAAATTCAATTGCAAAGTAAAAATTAATTTTGTAAGAGAGCAGCCTTCTTGCCTCCAAGCCTTCTTGCCTCGGAGTTCCACCGGAAAAAAAAATCGAAGTCAGCAGCTACAAATACTGCAGCTGCTGAAATTTAATGTATGGACACTTACCTGTCCTGGGCGATGTCGGCACCCGAAGCCGATCTGGACACTTACCTGCCTTGGGAGATGTCGGTGCCAGAAACCCATCTGTCCCTCGGGTCTCGGGTGGAGGCGCCGCCATCTTCGGTAAGGGAATCAGGAAGTGAAGCCTTGTGGCTTCAATTCCTGGTTCCCTACTGCTCTAGCACAAGTCGCGCTGCGTGATCCCTGCTGTCTTCTAGGCCCTGTGTGTCTCCCAGAAGACAGCGGGGGGGACGGAGTAGGTGCCGGACGTGGAGTAGGTCGCCGCGGCGACCTTTCCCCCCGGAAGTGGGAGCAAATACCTAGATTACATAGGTATCTGCTACCCCCTCCCCCCTGAAAGGTGCCAAATGTGACACCAGAGGGGGGGGGGATTCCAAAAAGCAGAAGTTCCATTTTTGGGTGGAACTCCACTTTAACCCCATAGTAAGGGTGAATCTCCCCAATGGGAAAAAAGATATCCATAAAAAAAAAACATATTGAGGCTTTAAATTCTCACTATGCAAAACTCAAAAGAAAAAACTTTTTAGTAGAATTGATTAAAATTAAAAATCAATTTTATTAATGTATTTAAAATAGCTTTGCATACACTTTAAATAAGTAGCCGACCAACTGCACAAGTTACTGCACATGCAACTATAACCTTTGGTTGTTTTCTTTAATTTCCAGATCACCCCAATTTCAGGAACACACCCGTTATTAGTTTTTGTAAATCCAAAGAGTGGTGGAAAACAAGGTGAAAGGTAGGTTTTTTATTATGCAAAAATATGTTTTTCCTTTTGTAATTACTATTTGTTCTGTTTTATATTTATGTTTCAATAGTGTTTATTAAATTTCTTGCACAAACAAAAGATGTACATATCAGCGTAACTTCTTTCTATAAGTAAGAATTTGACAATCTATTTAACATCATTGAATGCCATTGCCTATTTGGGGTTACGAACCCCCATATCATATGGAAAACCACATCATACAATTGGCAAATTAGACGCTATTAACCATCACTTCGGATATGTAAGAAGGAGGTAGTAAAGCAGAAAAAAGGGGTTTCAGTCCCGTTGGGGAATGACAAGGAAGGAAACAGTGAGATAAGAAAGAAGAGGGGGGAAGGGGGGGGGGTTGGGGCTCCGTGCTCCTTAAAAATAATTCACAAGATAAACCTAAGAACCACTCGACCCAGAGTTCTGTTTTATATTTAAACATACATGCACTTCAATTTTAACAAAAATAATTTAAGGATTTATATGTTAGCTGATAATTGATCATCAATGTTTTATGATATTCCTCACTTTGGAATCTTTGAAATGTTGAGCTGTTATTGTAAGGCCTCGTACACACGACCGAGAATCTCGTTGTAAAAGAAACGTTGTTTTTCTCAACGAGAATCTTGTCAAGCTTTCCTTGCATACACACTGTCATGACAAAATCTCGTCGTTCTCAAGCGCGGTGACGTACAACGCGTACGACGGCACTATAAAGGGGAAGTTTGATTCCACTGGCGCCACCCTTGGGGCTGCTTTTGCTAATCTCGTGTTACCGCATGCAGGGGCGGACTGACAGCTCATGGGGCCCCCGGGCAAAAGGAGATCATGGGGCCCCCTGTGTCTCCGCCCATGTGTCCCCGCCCACGTTCAAGCTACGTCCACACAAAGTCCCACCTACATATTGCACTGCCCACATTGCATGCGTTCAAAGAATTTCTCTACACAATGTTCAAAATAAATGTTTATTATAGAAATTAAAACATTCTTGCCACTGATCACCAATGTAAGGAACATTCTTTTCACTGATCACCAATGTAAGGAACATTCTTCTCACTGATCACCAATGTAAGGAACATTCTTCTCACTGATCACCAATGTAAGGGGCATTCTTCTCACTGATCACCAATGTAAGGAGCATTCTTCTCACTGATCACCAATGTAAGGAACATTCTTCTCACTGATCACCAATGTAAGGAACATTCTTCCCACTGATCACCAATGTAATGGATATTCTTCCCACTGATCACCAATCTAAGGAACATTCTTCTCACTGACCACCAATGTAAGGAACATTCTTCTCACTGACCACCAATCTAAGGAACATTCTTCTCACTGATCACCAATGTAGGGACATTCTTCTCACTGACCACCAATCTAAGGAACATTCTTCTTACTGATCACCAATGTAAGGAATATATATATACGGAATAACACTCACTTAGACCCGATTCACATCTATGCATTTTTAGTGCTTTTTGCATTTTGCAGATTTGCACAAAAAATGCATAGGTGTAAATCAGGCCTTAGTCCAGGTTCACACTGACAGCGGGAATGAAATTGTGCGAGACAGTTCAGCTAAACTCACACAATTTCATACCCGCATGTCAGTGCGAATTTGGCGGGTGATTTCAGAGACATCTGTGCGGGTTGCTGCACAGATGTCTATGGAAATTGCACCAAGAAGTCGCCAAAAGTTGTACAGAAACTACTTTTGGGAACCAGTGCGGCGCCACAAATGGGGCATCGCACCGATTCGGTTTGTGCCATTGCCATGCGATTTGACCTTCAATGTGAACCAGGTCTAAGGCCCCGTACACACGACCAGTTTCCTCGGCAGAATTCAGCTTCCGACCGAGTTTCTGGCTGAATTCTGCCGAGGAAACTGGTCGTGTGTACACTTTCGGCCGAGGAAGCCGACGAGGAGCTCGACGAGGAAATAGAGAACATGTTCTCTATTTCCTCGTTGTTCTATGGGAGCTCTCGTCCCGCCGAGCTCCTCGGCGGCTTCAGGGCTGAACTGGCCGAGGAACTCGATGTGTTTGGCACGTCGAGTTCCTCGGCCGTGTGTACGAGGCCTGAGTGCTATTTCCTATCTATAACACTGAAGCCCCATACACACTATCAGTTTTCCTGATGGTTTTCTCTTCAGGTTTACTAAAACCATCTAATATGAGGTCAAACCTTAAGCGTTTCAATTTGAATGCAATCAGGCAGGTCCTTGTACTACATGGTTTTGGTAAACCCGAAGAGAAAACCAGCAGGAAAACTGATAGTGTGTATGGGGCTTGATATCTATACACCAAGTGGCATTCAGTGTACCAGATATCGGTGTGCAGGGGTGGACAGACCATTCAGTCAGTCGGGCACTGCCCGAGGGCCCCATGGTGGGAGGGCCCAGGCCGGCTCAGTCCGCCCCTGGAGGTGCCCGTAGCAGCGAAAGCTTATCATACACAATAAAAAAAACTGAGTCTGTACCCCCGAGAAAGCAGTGCCTTGAACCATTAAATCCCGCTTGCTAGGTTGATGTGGCTGTTGTATGAGAGGCTCGGGAGGTATGAGCTGGCCGGGATGGATGGCTCATCATGTGCACTAGTGAATAGCACCTGACCTGACCTGCTACCTGGTAAATAAACACAGACACAGCACAGGGCAAGAAGGTAAAGTAACAATCAGCATGGCATCCACACTGACCTGCTTCTGCACACGCCTTGTGTCAATCTGGATGCCGTTCCTGTGTCTGTGCAATTCACTCTGCCTCTGAATCCAGCAGCTCTTTCACAGACAGTCCTCCGCGGCAGTGACTTATGGCCCCGCCCCCTCAAATTAATTCCACAGGGGGAGAGGTGGGCAGAGCGCCTGCCACTGTACATCCCCTCACGGCTCTGATGAGCCACCCATCCCGGGCCAGCTCATACCTCCCGAGCCTCTCATACAACAGCCACATCAACCTAGGTAGCGGGATTCAATGGTTCAAGGCACTGCTTTCTCGGGGGTACAGACTCAGTTTTGTTTTATTGTGTATGATAAGCTGCCGCTGCTGCGGGCACCTCCAGTGGCGGACTGAGCCGGCCCGGGCCCTCGCACCACGGGGCCCTCGGGCAGTGCCCAACTGACCGAATGGTCAGTCTGCCCCTGACCGCGTGTTAGTAAAAGTTTGGTGAGAGACGATTCACGCTTTTCAGTCTGTTACAGCGTGACGAATGTGCTATCTCCATTACGAACGCTACTTTTACCGAAGGTGCGCTCCCGTCTTATACAGTGCAAAAAAAATGCACTGTCACTGGCAGGGAAGGGGTTAAACATTTAGGGCGATCAAAGGGTTAAATGTGTTCCCTGGGAGTGATTACTAACTGTGGGGGGGGGGGGGGGGGGTTAACTGGGGGAAGGTAAAGATCTGTGTTTCTGCTCAGCAGGAACACAGAATCAGCACATTCCCCTCTCACAGAACGGAGATCTGTCTTGTTTACATAGGCAGACCATCATTCTACCTTTCTCCTGTACGATCGGCGGCTCCCGGCTGGCATTGCATCCGCTGGACGCGCTGATTGGCTCCCGCTGTGTCCAATCACAGCAGGAACGGGTTGCTGGCAGCGCGTTCACGTGCCCCAGAGCCGGATGTGTCAGATCACGTACCAGGTATGGCAGTGGGCCACCCTGTGTACGGTGGGCGGTCACTAAGCGGTTAGGCTTTGACAATAAACCTTGGAGGCAAATTGGTTTCTATCAGATTTTGCACGCTCCAGTTTTAGTAAATCCCCCCCCCCCTATTTTGTTTATTTTAATTTTATTATTAATTTTGCAAAAGAAAAAAGAATCCTGAGCTCACAAAAACAATTGTAATGGCTTGACACCTGTTCTTTTTTTTTTCCATTTGAAATAAAAATATAATTGTTGATAGGTAAATTTTCTGTTACATTTGGAGTAAGTATTTATTTTATCACCTCCAATTGTCCTTTTTTTCTGCTCTCCTCAATAGACATCTGATAAGCTAAAAAAAAAAAAAAAATTGTGGAAAAATACATGGGAAAAAAGTTTAAAATGTATAAAAGAAAAAATATATAAAAATTATTTAATTTACCTAACATTGTTAAGACAACGGCTCACAGAATCAAACACACAGACAAATTTGGCCAGCAAACATGTTTTATAAATGCGGAAAGTGTTATGCCGCGTACACACCATCACTTTATGTGATGAAAAAAAATGACGTTTTTAAAAACATCACTTTAATTGACTGTGTGTGGGGGAAAACGTCGTTTTATGTCTTGTAAAAAACGACCCAAAAAAATTGAAGCATGCTTCAATTTTATGTGTCGTTTTTCAAAAGTGCACTTTTTACTTCACAGAAATTGACCGTGTGTAGAAAAAAACGTCATTTTCTAAGACGTTTTTTCATCCACGCATGCCCAGAAGCTACTTATGAAGCAAGCTTCAATGGTAAAACGTGGTGGAACGTAACCTCACTTTGCAAGATCATTGTGAGAAAACGATGGTGTGTAGGCAACTTCGTCTTTGAAAATTGAAGTTTCAAAAACGTCATTTTTTACTTCACAGAAAGTGTCGTTTTTTTTCATCACATAAAGTGATGGTGTGTACGGGGCATTAGGCCTCGTACACACGACCGAGTTTCTCTGCAAAAACCAGCAAGAAACTTGCTGGGAGATATTTTTTTGCCGAGGAAACCGGTCGTGTGTACATTTTCGTCGAGGAAACTGTCGATAAACTCGACGAGCCAAAAAGAGAGCAAGTTCTCTATTTCCTCGACGGGAATGGAGAAACTTGTCTTGTCGAGTTCCTCGACAGCCTAACAAGGAACTCGACGAGGAAAACGATGTGTTTCGCCCGTCGAGTTCCTCGGTCGTGTGTACGAGGCTTCACAAGACACATTAAATTAGAAAAACACAGCAAATGATTCGCCAATCTGCCATTGCCATGTTATAAACATTCCTTTATATCTCCGTTTCACTATTTTCCTAGCTCTGTATTTTTTTTGATAAACAATCCTAAACTTTAAGAGAATAAAAATTGTATAATTATTGGGAGAAATAAACAATTTATATTAACAATATAAGAGAATATAGTGTTTGTATTTTGCACGCTGCTGTTGTTGTTTTTTTTTTTCTGTTTTTGCTCAGTATAACTTACTTATATGTGACTGATTTAAGTGCTCAAACACATTGTTTGCCTTTTCACAATTATTATCAATATACCTAATTTAAAAAAAAACAAAAAAAAACCACATTATTTAATATATGCATTGGGAACATGATCAACAGGGAGCGCTCAGTTTTATTTTACTATGTGATTATGAAAAACATTTTTCACTCTTACAATTTCCATCACATTAATGAATTATTTATCAGGGGTTGGGAAGAAAAAAAAAAAAATTCAATATTAACGGAGATTAACAAATATAGGCAGGGTGAGTCTTCTATCTTTATTATGCTATAAAATGACAATAGGTTTTGTTTTTGTCATTCCATAAACTACTTGTCACTTTTCTTTTCATTATTTTTCATCTGCAGGATACATAGGAAATTTCAGTACCTTTTAAATCCAAGACAGGTTTATAGTCTTGCTGGGATTGGACCAATGCCAGGGTAGGTTTTCTTTTGCTTAGCAAATATATTTATACATATTTACATTATCGATTTTGAAATGTTATAAAAAAAAAATGTTTTTATTTGTTTTCTGCTAAAATGAATGTTTTAAATTTGCAATCTAATTTAACATGCACTTTGTGAAACTGAGTTATTATATTTTTATCTATTTTCTCTGCTGTGATGGGGCAATTTATCTAGGAACAGGTTTCAAACATTTATGAATGACATAATTGAATATTTAATAAAGGAATGGTAGTTTCTGTTTTCTACAGTTTGGTGTAAGTATTTAAACACTGAGGGGCAGATCCACAAAGAGAGTACGCCAGCGTATCTAATGATACGCCGGCGTACTTTCAAATTTCCCGCGTCATATCTTTGTTTTGAATCCTCAAAACAAGATACGACGGCATCTGGGTTAGATCCGACAGGCGTACGCCTTCGGATCTTAGATGCAATTCTTCGGCGTCCGCTGGGTGGCGTTCCCGTCGTATTCCGCATCGAGTATGCAAATTAGCTATTTCCAGCGATCCACGAACGTACGAGCGGCCGTCGCATTCGTTTACGTCGTTTCCGTTCGGCTTTTTTCTGCGTATAGTTAAAGCTGCTATTTGGTGGCGTACGCATTGTTAAGTATGGCCGTCGTTCCCGCGTCGAATTTGAAAATATTTTATTTTGTTTGCGTAAGTCGTCCGTGAATGGGGCTGGACGTAATTTACGTCCACGTCAAAACAATGACGTCCTTGCGACGTCATATAGCGCAATGCACGGCGGGAAATTTAGGGACAGCGCATGCGCAGTTCGTTCGGAGCAGGGACGCGCTTCATTTAAATGAAACACGCCCCCTACTCGCCAATTTGAATTACGCGCCGTTAAGCCGTGAGAGATACACTACGCCGCCGTAACTTACGGCGCAAATTCTTTGTGGATTCAAAGATTATAAAAGTAAGTTACAGCGGCGTAGCGTATCTCACATACGCTGCGCCCATGCAATTGTACGAGGATCTGCCCCTGAGTTTTTAGATCTTAAGTGCCTAACGTAAACCCTTAATAACTAGCAAGCAATTCGATTTTTTTTAGTTAAAGCAAATAAAACTAGAAAAGCTAACATTTTTGGGGAAATTGTGAGAAGTGTTCTTGCCTCCATGGGGGGGTCATAATGTTTATGCTGATCATGGGGTGGTCATAATGTTTTGACTGATCATGGGGTGGTCATAATGTTTTGGCTGATCATGGGGTGGTCATAATGTTTTGGCTGATCATAGGGAGGTCATAATATTTTGGCTGATCATGGGGTGGTCATAATGTTTTGGCTGATCATGGGGTTGTCAGCTTTTGTCAGCTCCCACATTTGAACATTGAGCTATGATTCCCCTCAGAGCTGTGTGGGAGGAGCTATAATTCCCCTCAGCGTTGCCAGGAAACCAATGTTTATGCAGGCTCTAAGCACAGTCCAGAGTATTTTGGTTCTCCTGAATACACGTCATTTTTCAAATGGTCGTATTTTAAAAACTATAAATCCTACAGCAAGGAGCGTTATATTGTGAGAATAAGAAGACCCAGACCTACATTTTGATGTATAGTATGTCTCTGAAATATTACAATTTAAGGCACAGTCGCAGTTTAGATATTGCCCTTCAAATTTTAGGTGGCTAGAGAGTAGTTTCAATGAATGCCAATAAATGGCTTGAGTTGCAAACAAATGGTCATATTGTGAAAATGATCAGGACTATGGCTTAGCCGTGTGTAGTGGCAGCAGGGATAGCTGAACGTTTTGATATACGATTTGTGTAGGTGGGCTTGAAAATGAGGGAGTGGTGGCAGTTTAGAAATCATGTCCTGATTTTTCAGTTTTCGTCAGCTCACACTCTAGTTTCGCCATTCATATCCTATGGGACAAATTTTGCCGCAAAAATTACGTTATTTCGTGAACGATTCGGCTAAACGTTCCACAAAGTAATAGCACAGCAATCGGGAACAATCCTCACGTTTAGGTATATTAGGTATTAGGTTTAGGTATATTACTTGTCTATGTAGTATAAAAACTGTGGGAGGAGTTAGGGTGGTTAGGGTGGTAAATTTGGCTATAATAAGAATAATATATATGTGAGATAACAGTAAGTGCTCTTGCTATGCAAGAACACTTAATAAAAAACTTAAAAGGTCAATCCACCCAATACATATATTTTGGTGTAGGTGCCGGAGAGGGAAATTACCTGACCGGTTTCTTAGGCCCCATGTACACTGCTGCTGTTAAACGGACGTTCAGAGGCAGTTGGATGCTTTTTTGAACTCATTTAATGTACACAGTCTCGTTTACAGGCGTTTTTAGGCAGTTGCTTTTAACAGCGTTTCTTTAAAAGAAAAAATCGAGTTCAGACACTGGAGCTTTTCACGTTTCAGATGCCAAACGCGGCTAAACGTGGTAACCCGCATTTAGAAGCGTTTCATTTATAGGCGTTTTTCACTTTTGCCCATTTAAAAAAAAATCAACGCAAATGCGGTAAATTGCCGCTAAACGCGGCATGTAAACGCGGCAAAATGGCCTATTTAAATGTGGGTTACTATCTGTCAAGTTTAATCATGATTTAGGAGCAGCTGTAAAAACATCCCGTGTACATGGAGCCTGAGGCCCCGTACACACGACCGAGTTTCTCTGCAGAATTCAGCCAGAAACTCGATCGGAGCCGTATTCTGCCGAGACACCCGGTTATGTGTACACTTTCGGCCGAGGAAACCGACGAGATCCTCGGCGGCATCACAAGGAACTTGACGAGCAAAACGATGTGTTTTGCTCGTCGAGTTTCTCGGACGTGTGTACGGGGCCTAATAATGCTTGGGGACTCTTGGTAAGATGTCTGTATTGTGTTCCTGGCTCTGTACACCTTTTGTTACCAATATCGGGTAGGGGATCCTACTGTCCTTGTTGAATGTTTTAGGTATTTTATATTTTGAAGAATATAGCAGGAGTTTATGGACACTTGATGAAGCTTAGGAACAGCTAAAACTTCCAGGTCACTGTTGGCGTATCTCCAACATATAATTTCTTGGGTTGTCAACTCCTTATATGGACATTTCCTGTGTGGAGGGGACATCCTGTGATGTCCCCTCCCATGGAGGAGATGATTGGCTGCTGGAGCCATCACTTCCTGTTTGGGAGAGCTTTTGTGATAATAAAAGGAGGCTGTGAGGGCCTCGGCAGGCAGAGAGAGATGCTGCCAGGATGATGAGAACAGCAGTACGGTGATGTTTGGTTATTGAATGAATGGGAAAGCGAATGAAAGGTGAGTGAATTTTAGCTTAAATGGTTTGTAAAGCTTAATCTTAATAGCTTCCTTTACCTTAATGCAGTGCTGTTTTCATGTCCTTATTATTTCGTTTTTGCTCTCATGTTGCTGTAATTCTTCTCTGATCTCCACACTTCCTGGTTGTCTGTTTCCTGATAACCACAGTACTGGGAGCTTTCTCTCTGTGGTCACTAATCAAGAAGGTGTGATTACTGTGTGTCTAAAACCCCACAGCACCAATCAGTTTAGTTTTCCAAACCATCACTGCCCTGTATTGGCTCTGTGGCTCTGTACATCACAGAAGCAGGAAACTACATGCAAAAACGAAACTAGAAACTACAGGTACATTATATGATTGATTTTTATCTATTTGTAATCGTTTTTAAAAGGAATCAGTTAACTATTACGTCTCTATAGCCTGTAAACAGTAGTTTCAGCAATAAAAAAATGTTTTTCCTTTACAACTCCTTTAAGATGCATTATTGCATTAAGAGAAAGTGTGTGCTTAAAGCGGGGGTTCACCCTTAGAGGGCACTTTTCCCCCTTCGCTTCCTGCTCGTTATTACTAGGGGAATCGGCAATTTATTTAAAAATATGTGCAGTACTTACCCGTTTACGAGACGCATCCTCTCCGTCGCTTCCGGGTATGGGCTTCGGGAATGGGCGGTCCTTCTTGATTGACAGGTTTCCGAGAGGCTTCCGACGGTCGCATCCATCGCGTCACGATTTTCCGAAAGAAGCCGAACGTCGGTGCGCAGGCGCAGTATAGAGCCGCACCGACGTTCGGCTTCTTTCGGCTACGAGTGACGCGATGGATGCGACCGTCGGAAGCCTCTCGGAAGGCTGTCACTCAAGAAGGAACGCCGGCTCCCGAAGACCCATACCCGGAAGCGACGGAAGAAGATGCAGCTCGAAAACGGGTAAGTACTGCACCTATTTTAATATAAATAGCCGATTCCCCTAGACCGAACGAGCAGGAAGCTAAGGGGAGATTTTTTTTTTTTTTTTAAATGGGTGAACTCCCGCTTTAATAGCACAAGGAGAAATGGTTTCGTGCTCTGCAAACAACCGATCCTCCACGTCAGGTCCAACATACAATTTTTAGGTGGACTGGCCCTTTGTTTTTTTATCTCTCGCTACTTTTTTCTTTTGTACCTTTATCTGTAACATCATATGTATAACTTTTATATTTGTTTTACAATTGGGCTTAAATTAAGCTTGTATAGCTACAGTATGTATAGTATTACGGAAGACTAATGTAAAAATCAACTAGTTGAATAAAAAAAAAATGCATATAATTATTTTAATAGGTACATAAGTGAATATTGCCTTTAATATTTATTCATTTAACAAAAAAAAAAAATAGGATTTTTATAACAGCTTACCTGTAAAATCCTTTTATGTCCAGTTGTAAAAAAATATATAAAAGTTATATATGTGATGTTACAAAAAATGTTGCAAATATTAAATATACACCTTTGCTGAACCTTTTATTGCTGAACCTTCAGTGCCTTTATCGATTAAATATTTTTTGTCCTTCAGGCTGAACTTCTTTCGTGATGTTCCAGACTTCAGGGTTCTTGCTTGTGGTGGTGATGGAACAGTCGGTTGGATTCTTGATTGTATAGGTAGGAAGCAATTCTATATAATATCTCCTAGGCTTGAAATATAGGCAGTGGGCTAGATTCAGGTAGGGGGACGTAATTTTGTGCGGGCATAGCGTATCCTATTTACGCTACGCCTCCGCAACTTAGATGGGCAAGTGCAGTATTCACAAAGCACTTGCTCCGTAAGTTGCAGCGGCGTAGCGTAAATCAGTAAGCGCGCCAAATTCAAATTGAGAAGAGGTGGGCGTGTTTTATGTAAATAAAACATGACCCCACGTAAATGACGTCTTTAACGAACGGCGCATGCGCCGTTCGTGAAAGAATCCCAGTGCGCATGCTCGAAATTCCGCCGCAAATCGTCAATGCTTTCGACGTGGACGTAATTTACGCAAAGCCCTATTCGCGAATGACTTACGCAAACGACGTAAAAAATGTAAAACTCGACGCGGGAACGACGTCCATAATTAACATTGCGTACGCCTCAGAAGCAGGAGTAACGTTACGCCGGAAAAAGCCTTACGCAAACAACGTAAAAAATTCCGCGGGCGCACGTACATTTTTGAATCAGCGTATCCAGCGCATTTGCATATTCTACGCTGAAAATCTACGGAAGCGCCACTTAGCGGCCAGCGTAAATATGCAACTAAGATACGACGGCGTAAGAGACTTACGCCAGTCGGATCTTGGGCAAATTTCGGCGTATCTTGCTTTCTGAACACAGAAAGAAGATACGCCAGCGCAGATTTGAATTTACCCGTAAATTCTCTCTGAATTTTTAGGCAGAGGATTGATGGGCTTATTCTTTGTGATAAGATGAATTGTGTGGCAATGCATGATGTCTAAAGCCTCGTAAACACGATCAGACTTCCAGCAGACTTTTCCGTGGATTTTGGTCCGAAGGGCATTGGCCGTGAACTTGTTCTACATACAGACGGCACAACATTTTCAGCCAACAAAACCTAAATATGTGTTTTTAGCGCCACCCTTTGGGCAACTTCTGCTAATGTTGTCTTAATGTTTAACTTTGGTTCTGAACATGCGTGTTTGTACTTTGGATTTTAGTCTATCGGACTTGTGTACACATTTATTTCCAGACAGTTGGTGGGCATGAACAGCCAACATTTGTTGTCGTTAATTCAGCCAACAATTGTCTGATGGAGCATACACATGGTCGGATTATCCGACACAACACGTCTATCAGACAATTATGGCCATAAAATTGGATCGTGTGTATGATTACGAGTACAATTTCAAAGGTACAGTGTTGTACACAATTAAAGTGGTTGTAAACCCTTACAGACCACTTTATGTTACAGGTAAGCCTATAATAAGGCTTACCTGTAGCTACTAAGGATATCTCCTAAACCTGTACGTTTAGGAGATATCCCCCGTTCCCTGCATGTGCCAATGTTATCAGCACATGCACAGTGGGGCAAACTGAAGCAATGGCACATATGTGCCATAGCTTCAGTGACTGTGCCATTACCTTGCGGCTCCCGCTTGTATGTGCGGGAGCAACATCATCGCGGCTCCGGCCAATCACAGCGCCGGAGCCGCGACACCTGAAAGTTACCTCCGGGAGAGATGTCGCCAGGGATCACCAGCAGGAGAAAGGAGATCCTGATTCCCCTATATAGATATTTAGTTATTAGAGGGATCACCAGCAGCAGGAAGGAAGTACTAATTCCCCTATATAGATGTTTAGTTATCATTAGAGGGATCCCCTGTATGAGGAAGGAGGTCCTGATTGTTCTTTATAGATCTTTTTTATCACTAGAGGGATCACCAACAGGAGGAAGGAGGTTCTGATTCCTCTATATAGATCTTTATATCACTAGAGAGATCCCCTGTATGAGGAAGGAGGCCCTGATTCTTCGATATAGATGTTTAGTTATCATTAGAGGGATCCCCTGTATGAGGAAGGAGGTCCTGATTTTTCTTTATGGATCTTTTTTTATCACTAGAGGGATCACCAACAGGAGGAAGGAGGTTCTGATTCCTCTATATAGATCTTTATATCACTAGAGAAATTCCCTGTATGAGGAAGGAGGCCCTGATTCCTCGATATAGATGTTTAGTTATCATTAGAGGGATCCCCTGTATGAGGAAGGAGGTCCTGATTTTTCTTTATGGATCTTTTTTATCGCTAGAGGGATCACCAGCAGCAGGAAGGAAGTACTAATTCCCCTATATAGATGTTTAGTTATCATTAGAGGGATCCCCTGTATGAGGAAGGAGGTCCTGATTTTTCTTTATGGATCTTTTTTATCGCTAGAGGGATCACCAGCAGCAGGAAGGAAGTACTAATTCCCCTATATAGATGTTTAGTTATCATTAGAGGGATCCCCTGTATGAGGAAGGAGGTCCTGATTGTTCTTTATAGATCTTTTTTTATCACTAGAGGGATTACCAACAGGAGGAAGGAGGTTCTGATTCCCCTATATCGATCTTTATATCACTAGAGAGATCCCCTGTATGAGGAAGGAGGTCCTGATTGTTCTTTATAGATCTTTTTTATCACTAGAGGGATCACCAGCAGGAGAAAGGAGGTTCTGATTCCTCTGTATAGATTTTTATATCACTAGAGGGATCACCAGCAGGAGGAAGAAGGTCCTGATCCCTCTTTATAGAGCTTTAGTTATCACTCTTCTGAATGATCTTGAGTTGTAAGTGAGGTACCCCAAGGCTCTGTTCTGGCACCAATTCTGTTTAACTTGTTCAAAAAAACGGTTGAGATAAATAGTTCAATCTCCGTTTTCGTCGGGCGTTTTAAAGTTAAGTAGGGTAATTACCCCACTATAGGATATAGCAACTTTACAAGAAGACCTTGATAAAATAGAGGGGTGGGCAACTACATGGCAAATGAAGTTCAATGTTGCAAAATGTATACAGTAGTAATGCGCTTGGGGGGCTAAAATTACGATAGATAAGGGTCTGGTATGGATCGTGGGGTTATTCTCTCGCCATTTAAAAAGAAAATGGTTTGGGGTTCCCATGCCATGTTTTTTTTATATTTTGGTGTGGGGTTCCCCTCAAAATCCATAGTAGACCCGAAGGGCCTGGTATGGATTGAGGGGTGACCCCACACCATTTTGTTTTTACATTTGGGTGTGGCATTCCCCTTAAAATCCATACCAGACCTAAGGATCTGGTATGGGTTTGGGGGGGGCATTGCATTTTTTTTAATAAATTATGGCATGGAGTTCCTCTCAAAGACCATACCAGACTTGAAGCCCTCACCATGTCTTTTTTTTTGCCGCCACTTATTTTGTTTACATTCTGACACTGACGTCAGATGCGTCTTGAATGTGGAGGCTGCCCACACCTTCACAACCGGTTATTCCGAATTAAACCAAAGGAATGCCGAAGATACAAAAGGAGTTCCAAAAACAAATTGGTTCAACTAACGAATGCATCCAAAACGAAGTTTTTCAATTTACGAATGCATCAGAAACTAAAACGAAAATTTGCACTGTGCACATGTCTACCGTGTATGATCATCTTTTCCTGATGTATATTGTTTGTATTTTAAATGATAAATATCGTGTTTCTTCTGTTAAACAGATAAAGCCAATTTGGTGAAGCAACCCCCGGTGGCGATCCTACCTCTTGGTACCGGCAATGATTTGGCAAGATGCTTGAGGTGGGGAGGAGGTAAAAGGAATATATTTTTTATAACTTTAGAAGCATGTCATTATAAACATGGCAAGTGTTTGCGTAAAAAAGTGCAATTGTTGTCCTTTGCTAAAAGTCCAACAGCTTGATTGTTATCAGACCTTTAACCACTTGCTTACTGGGCACATATACCCCCTTCCTGCCCAGGCGAAATTTCAGCTTTCAGCGCTGTCACGCTTGCGCGGTCGTTCGACGTGACTCCCAAACAAAATTGACGTCCTTTTTCCCCCACAAATAGAGCTTTCTTTTGGTGGTATTTGATAATCTCTGCAGGTTTTTATTTTTTGTGATATAAACAAAAATAGAGCAACAATTTTGAAAAAAACAACATTTTTTTTACGTTTTGCTATAATAAATATCCAATAAAAAAATATTTGCAGTTTAGGCCGATACGTCTTCTACATATCTTTGGAAAAATAAAAATCGCAATAAGCGTATGGTGATTTGTTTGCGCAAACGTTATAGCGCCTACAAAATAAGGGATAGAATTATGAATTTTTTTTTTATTATTATTATTTTACTAGTAATGGCGGCGATCTGTGATTTTTGTCAGGAATGCGATATTACAGCGGACACATCGGACACTTTTGACACATTTTTGGGACCATTCACATTTATACAGCCAACAGTGCTATAAATATGCACTGATAACTGTATAATGTGACTGGCAGGGAAGGGGTTAACACTAGGGGCGAGGAAGGGGTTAATGTGTGCCCTGCATAGTGTTTCTACTTGTGGGGAACACACAGAGATCCATGTCCCTGTCTTACACACAGAGATCCATGTCCCTGTCTCTGTGACTGCTGATCGCGGGTGCCCGACGGACATCGCGTGTCTAAAATTATATAGGCACACTCAGTGGACACTAAGGGCTAGATTCAGATAGCCCTGCGTAATGTTGTGCAGGCGTAACGTATCTCCGGTACGTTACGCCGCCGTAAATTAGGGCGCAAGTTCCGTATTCTGAAAGAACTTGCGGCGTAACATATGTGCTCCGGCGTAAGCCCGCCTAATTCAAATTTGGATGATGTGGGCGTGTTTTATTCAAATATAGTGTGACCCCACATATTTGACGTTTATTACGAACGGCGCATGCGCCGTTCGTAAAAGAATCCCAGTGCGCATGCTCGAAATTCCGCCGCAAATCGTCAATGCTTTAGACGTGAACATAACTTACGTACAGCCCTATTCGCGAACGACTTACGCAAACGACGTAAACATTTCAAAATTCGACGCGGGAACGACGTCCATACTTAACATTGCATACGCCTCATATAGCAGGAGTAACCTTACGCCGGAAAAAGCCTAACGTAAACGACGTAAAAAAATGTGCCGGGCGTACATACGTTTGAGAATCGGCGTATCTACCTAATTAGCATATTCCTCACGTAAATCGACGGAAGCGCCACCTAGCGGCCAGCGTAAAATTGCAATTAAGATACGACGGCGTAAGAGACTTACGCCGGTCGGATCTTAGTCAAATCTATGCGTAACTGATTCTAAGAATCAGGCGCATAGATACGACGCTGCAACTCAGAGATACGACGGCGTATCTGGAGATACGCCGTCGTATCTCCTTACTGAATCTCGCCCAAACTGTATAGCTGTTTCCTTTTCAATCTGTGCCTCCTTTCTGAGCAATCAGTTGCGGAGCCTAGAAAACTATTTGGGAATGTCAGAGACCCCTCTATCCCCATACTGATGTCACGAAAGGTATCCGATCTGTCAATTGGCAAGATAAACCAACATGATGGCCATGAATATATAAACTCAGCCAGCAGTAAAAGGACTTCTTCAGGGCTCCACAATCATTAGCATTCACCAACCCTTCTGAATAGCTTCTGGAGGTTCCAGAAAAGATTGATTAACCACTAGCCGACCGCGCACCGCCGTTCTACGTCGGCAGGTCGGCTCGGCTGGGCGAGAGCACGTAGTATAACGTCCTCTCTCTCAGCCGCCACTAGGGGCGCAGGCGCACGCGCGCCCCCCGCTCGCCCCCGACTCCCGTGCGTGTGCCCGGGGCGCGATCGCCGCCGGGCACACGCGATCACTCGGTACAGAGCGGGGACCGGGAGCTGTGTGTGTAAACACACAGCTCCCGGTCCTGTCAGCGGGGGAAACGCTGATCTTCTGTTCATACAATGTATGAACAGAAGATCAGTGTTTCCCCTAGTGAGGCCACCCCCCCCACAGTAAGAACACACAAGGGACATACTTAACCCCTTCCCCGCCCCTTAGTGTTAACCCCTTCACTGCCAGTGTCATTTTTATAGTAATCCAATGCATTTTTATAGCACTGATCGCTATAAAAATGGCAATGGTCCCAAAAATGTGTCAAAAGTGTCCGAAGTGTCCGCCATAATGTCGCAATACCGAAAAAAAACGCTGATCGCCGCCATTACTAGTAAAAAAAAAATATTAATATAAATGACATAAAAATACCCCCTATTTTGTAAACGCTATAACTTTTGCACAAACCAATTAATAAACGCTTATTGCGATTTTTTTTTTACGAAAAATATGTAGAAGAATACGTATCGGCCTAAACTGAGGAAAAAAAATGTTTTTTTATATATTTTTGGGGGATATTTATTACAGCAAAAAGTAAAAAATATTAACTTTTGTTTATAGCGCAAAAAATAAAAAACGCAGAGGTGATCAAATACCACCAAAAGAAAGCTCTATTTGTGGGAAAAAAAGGACGCCAATTTTGTTTGGGAGCCACGTCGCACAACCGCGCAATTGTCTGTTAAAGCGACGCAGTCCCGAATCGCAAAAAGTACTCTGGTCTTTGGGCAGCAATATGGTCCGGGGGTTAAGTAGTTAAAGAAAGGTAGATGAATGTATGTGCTCCTTTTCTACGTTTACAGCATTGAGTGTGCCTATATAATTCTAGGCAGCAACACCTTCCCTTTAATAGCCTGCAAATCTCAGCCTTTGAGCTTCTAATGTTTTTTATTTGACATTCCACATTTTTAACATCCATCTGAAGAGGAAAACAGGTATTACGGCCACTCAGGTGGACTTCAGGTAATGCAGGAAGAGCTTCAAGGACCCACAGATCCGTGAGAGACCAATGAGACACAGGGAAACAGATCTGAGTGTGTTCATAAGATCTCTGGTCTTTATTTAGTACCACAGAGGCTTATATGCAGAAGAAAGAAAGGAAGGGCTGTGTTTTAATGCATAGGTTTCTAAAAGTTATACAAACTCAGTACTTTCTTATCATGATTTAAACTGCTGACTTTAGTTAACAAGAACTAGCTGATGATTTTGCTTATACAACAGGCTGCTCCATGAATCAGCTTAACCACAATGACTCACAGGGTGTGTTTCTATGCAAACTGTCAGTTATGTCAAAACACATACATTCAAAAGTTAATTTATGCTTAAAGAAAATGGAGTCAGTTATTTATACATTCTATTACACCGTCCACCTGCTTTTCTTTCTACAGGTTATGAGGGTGAGAACCTCCTAAAGTCTCTTAAAGACATAGAGAATGGGACAGCCGTTCTGCTGGACCGATGGAGGATAGACGTTATCCCCAATGACAAAGATGAAAAAGGAGATCCAGTGCCTTACTCTATCATAAACAATTACTTTTCTATCGGAGTGGTAAGATTTTTTTTTCATTATTATTTTAAGCGTCTGGCTCGGGGTGAATTTTTTATATTATTTATTTTATTATTATTTTATATTAAAAGCGGTATCCCCGAGCTAGACTCGGGATCGCATTGCAGCATACAGGAAGAGTTACTTACACATGTACACACTGAAATATTTTGTTTCATAATTTCGTTTTCATCCGAAGAATCTTTAAAGAATCTTTAAAAAAAAAAAAAATCTCTATGTCGAATCTTCATGTCTCTCTACTGTATGTCAAATCTTCATGTCTCTCTATGTCGAATCTTCATGTCTCTCTATGTCGAATCTTCATGTCTCTCTATGTCGAATCTTTTCTCTCTATGTCGAATCTTCATGTCTCTCTATGTCGAATCTTTTCTCTCTATGTTGACTCTTCCTCATGTCTCTATAATGTCGAATCTTTTCTCTCTATGTCGAATCTTTTCTCTCTATGTTGACTCTTCTTCATGTCTCTATAATGTCGAATCTTTTCTCTTTATGTAGAATAATATTGGACTAATAGAGTTAAGGTTAGGCACATTCGACCGCAACGAAAATGAAAATAAAGCATTTGTTTATGTCGGATCTTTCGTTTTTCGTTTTCTGTGCTTTCGTTATGGTTTGTTAAAACGATAACGAAAATACCTAAAATTCGGATGAAAATGCATTCGGACGAAAACGAATGCACATGTCTATTACTTACCTTGTCCCTGGATCCTGCGATGTGTCCCCGCTGTGTGTTCGGGCTCCTCCGCTGTGTCTCCTCGCTCGATTCACAGTGCCCCCGAGCTCCGCTCCCTTCGACGTTACGACGCACGGGGACAGAGTTCTGCGCCAAATTCAAAAAGTGAAACACACAATACACATACAGTATACTGTAATCTTACAGATTACAGTACTGTATAAAATAATTATACATCCCCTTTGTCCCTAGTGGTCTGCCCAGTGTCCTACATGTTCTTTTATATTATAAAAACTGTTCTTTCTGCCTGGAAACTGTAGATTGTCCATAGCAACCAAAAGTGTACCTTTACATCAGAAGTGCTTTTAGAGCAGCTAAAAAACAGCGATAATAAATTATAATCACTTGCAGAATTGAGCGATAGCGATTTGTGGGGAAATTCATCATCAAACAATAAAAGTAATGACAGCGACAATTCTGCAACTGAGCAAATTTCAGTGTTTTTGATTTGAGTACATTATTGAATAATTTTTATTATTATTATATTAATATTTGTTATAATTATTTATAGTTATTTTTTATATTCTAATTTATGATTTTGTGTTTCAAACTTTATCATACCCGGGATGTCTACTAGACTCTTGGTTGGACGGATTTAAGTGATTTATTCCTAAGAATTGCTGGCCTACAACACAAAACGCCAGATTTCCATGCAAAATAATTGTACCGCTTTCAGCACCTGAAACCAGAAGGAATCATACCGCCAGGGAGGTTAAAGTAGAAGTTCAGCCAAAAACTAAAATCTCCAAATTGACTTGCAGCCACAATCTAAAGGCCCATACACACGATTGGACTTTTTGACAACAACGGTCCGACGAATGTGTTTTATCGGAAAATCCGACCGTCTGTATGCTCCATCGGACAATTGTTTTCGGTTTTTCAACGGACAAATGTTCACTGTGCATGCCCTCAAACTTTCCGACTATAAATGTCCAATGGAGGATCATCCGATCGTGTGTACACAAGTCCATCGGACTAAAGTCCAAATTACAAACACGCATGCTCAGAACCAATTCTAAACATCAGACAACAATAGCAGAAGTTGCCCAATGGGTGGTGGTAAAGAGCTGAAAAACCATGTGGTTTGGTGAAAGTTGGCTGAAAAAGTTCTGCTGTGTGTATGCAGAACAAGTTCACGGCCAACGCTCCTTCAGAAAAAAATCCACGTAAAAGTCTGATGGAAGTCCGATCGTGTTTATGAGGCTTTAGACTATCCTATCTAGTTCTGTAAAGCAAAAATCACTATGCATACCTTTTCTGAAGCCGTTCAAGTCCGGTCCCACGCTGAGCTGTCAGCGGCGGCTTCTCTCTTTAAGTGGGTGCAGAAGAGGCAGCCGACAATGGAACTCCCGTAGTAACTCTATGGGTGATGTCACTTCCCAGGCAGGGGAAGGGAGCAGTTCCAGTATATGCCACCTCCGCCACCCCTCCTGTACAGGTGTAAAACTGAATGTGACAAGGAGGCTGCATGGGCCCCCTGGAACATGGGTGGGGTCACCATTGTGACCCCCTGAAGCTATGCTAGTGCTCCAGACCCCTATAAACAAAGAAATTGTGATGCCCTGTTCTGCTGGTCCATACCCAGAAAATACACAGCCTTGGAGTGAGTATCCATCATAATGCTCACAAGAAGTAGTAGTAGTCCAAATCAGGAGAGAAGCCTAGAGTGACAACCTCAGCTTAGCTTCCTCCATAGATACAGAGGAAGAGTCACATAGCCACCAAGGGACAGGAAGTGTGTTATTTTTAGGATTACTGGGTGAAAATAAAGCCAATGAAGCTTGAGAAACAAACATGAACACAGCCACCATACCAAAGACTAGTGGACAATACACTTTAAGCTTCATGGTTAATATACACTATATTGTCAAATGTATTTGGACGCCTGCCTTTACACACACATGAACTTTGTTTGTTTGAAATGGCATCCCCAGTCTTAGTCCATAGGGTTCAATATTGAGTAGGCCAACCCTTTGAAGCTATAACAGCTTCAACTCTTCTGGGAAAGCTGTTCACAAGGTTTAGGAGGTTCTCTATGGGAATGTTTGACCATTCTACCAGAAGTGCATTTGTGAGGTCAGGCACTGATATTGGACGAGAAGGCATGGCTAGTAGTCTCTGCTCTAATTCATCCCAAAGGTGTTCTATCGGGTTGAGGTCAGGCCTGTTAAGTTACTTCAATCCCAAACTCACTCATCCATGGTCTTGGTTTGGTCAACTGAGTAAAATAGTTGCACAGTAATTTTTTTGGTCACCATTGAATGTTGTTTATCAAGTTCAAGTGTTCATTGCAGACTTCCATTCCATAATTATACAACAGACCCTACACTCCACCATCAAAGAGAGCATGCTTAGTCTTTAGGGACAATTTGCCAGAAGAAGGCCCTTTGGTTGACTCAGCTAAGTGTAAAAAAGTTGTTCTGTAACTCAGTGGCGGCTGGTGCTCAAAATTTTTCGGGGGGTGCAAACGAAAATAAATAAATTAATTGCAGCCTCACTGTGCCCATCAAATGCAGCCACTGTGCCATCAATTGTCACCACTGTGCCATTCCATTAAACGCAGCCACTGTGCCATCAATTTATCACCACTGTGCCATGCCATCAAACGCAGCCACTGTGCCATCAATTGTCACCACTGTGCCATTTCTTCAAATGCAGTCACTATGCCATCAATACGCACCATTGTGCCTTGCCATCAACACAGCCACTGTCCCATGCCATCAAACGCAGCCACTGTCCCATGCCATCAAACGCAGTCACTGTGCCATGCCATCAAACTCAGCCACTGTGCCATCAATTGTCACCACTGTGCCATGCCATCAAAAGCAGCCACTGTGCCCCTCAATTGTCGCCACTGTGCCCTTTAATTGTTGCCACTGTGCCCATTGTCACCACTGTGCCCTTTGTCGCCACTGTGCTCTTTGTCACCACTGTACCTATTGATGCCACTGTGCCCTTTGTCGCCTCTGTGCCCTGTAAAATGCACTTACCTTTCTGCTTCCACGTCCCTCGATGTCTTCTCCCGCCCTCGATGACGCTTCAGCCAATCAGATTACTGATAACCAGAATTGGCGAACCTGATTGGCTGAGACGGCCGTCAGTCTTATCCAAAGAACCCACCCCCCGTAAGCTTCCGGGAGACGAGGGCTGTACTCGGAAAGCCTATCAGAGCACTTCCGCACAGCCAACCAGCTGCCGTTATTCAGGTAACCGGCGCCCAAGTTCTGCCCATTTGAATAGACCAGCGGCAGCTGGCAACAATAACATACATTCATGCAATGCATGAATGTATGTTATTTGCGAGAGCCAGAGGGGGCGGCGCTGCAGTAAGTATTAGGAAAAACAACATTTTAAGGAAATAAAAAATTCTTAAAGGGCCCTTTTTTTTTTGTGACTACAGGAGGGGGGGGGGGGGGGAGGCGGCGCCCGGGCACCCCCTATGGACGGGCCGCCACTGCTGTAACTTTATCTTCACTATTGGTTGTTCAGCAAAAAGTTGGCCCGTTCATTGCAGACTCTCATTCTATCATTGCATTACAGCAGACCCTGCCGCAGAGATTGATGGTAACCTAGGAAGATACATTTTTTTTCCAGTTTAGCACAGTTGGTATGATTACAGGATCAGGTTAGCTGTTAACTGATTGATTTTAGCAGCTGCCAAGAGTTACTTTTGAAGTTCAAGGGAATTTAAAGGACAGAAATTTTGCTGAACCTTGTTGAATATTTGAATAAGGCTAAGGTGAAAAAAAAAAAAATTACCGCTTTAATAAACTAGCCCATGGGTTAGGCTTTACTATTTAGACCAAATATTTATTTCTTTTGGGTTTCTGACCTTGTAAAAGGGCCACAACAATTTAACCATAGAATAAAATAATTTCCAAAATGATTCAAAAATCAAAGCAACACTTGTACTTCTAGGCCAATCTACATTTTCTGCATTTAAAGAGAGAGCCGTACATCTACTTAAGCATGAAAAAAAAAAAAAAAGTGTACCCTGCCCTATTTTACAATTGGCTGTTAGCATGGAAATATGTCCCTACTTTTCTGGTAATAAGATATGAACAAAGGGAAGTCTTTTCAATATTTCCTTACTACAGTTTTTTCGCAAAATGTTAAGTAAGCTTTTAAATCCAGGTTGTAATCTGCATAGTGAGACAAAATACAAAAATGTGAAGATAAAAATATTTTTCGGTATATAATTGGCATTTATCCTATGTCTATTAAGATGAAATATCACGATGATGTGAGCTGGGGAATTGGGTCATGGGCTTTGTATCCTCTTTGAAAAAACATTCTCTAGTGCAAATGAGACCTCAAGGTCTCATTTTGCATTTGACACTTTAATATGTTATAAAGGAGGTAATAATATCACCCGTGCTTTTTGGCAACATGCAAGCGGTACATAGATTTGTAGAGAATTTTTTTTTGTATTAACAGAACAGGTAAGAAAGGTTCTCTAGATCACAACTAAACCGAAGAGTGAAATTTTGCAGCTAATTTGATTAATTTGTTTCATAGTTAAAATAACTTGGCACAAAAAAAAAAGTACCAAACTGCTTTAAACTAATTTTAAAAAGAGCTAAACATAAACAGAAGATTTGCTAAATAATCTATATCGCTTAAACTGTATAAGTGACAATAGGAACCCCCACAATAGAAAGATGGAACCTTTTTGTTGAAGAATTGTAATGACTTTCAGTCAACTGAAATATTTTTTTAAAGCCTAAATTGGGGATCACTCTGGTTTCCAATTACCAGGGGGGACAAGAGTTGCAGTTGAAATTGAGAGGCACCAGAATGATATAGGTAGATTCAGAAAGAGTTAGGCCGGCTTATCAGTAGATAAGCCGACCTAACTCAGAATCTACGCCGCCATATGTTTAAGTGTATGCTCAAACAGAGATACGCTTAAACATATCTAAGATAGGCCGGCTTGCGCCGTCCAATCTTAGATTGCAATTTTTCGGATGGCCGCTAGGTGGCGCTTCCATCGCGGCCGGCGTAGATTATGTAAATGAGCTTGTACGCCGATTCACGAACATACGCCAGGCCGCCGCAGTCGAATTACGTCGTTTCCGTAAGGCCTTAGGCGGCCTAAAGTTATTCCACCTATGAGGTGGAATAACAATGTTAAAGTATGGCCGCCGTTCCCGCCGCGAGGTTCGAATTTTTTACATTGTTTGCGTAAGTCGTCCGTGAATCGGGAGTTACGTCGTTTACGTCCACGTCGAAATCAATAGGCCCGTACGGCGTACTTAGCTGCAATGCGCACTGGGAAATGTAGTCGCCCGGCGCATGCGCAGTTTAAAAAAACTTCAAAAACGTGAGGTCAAGCCTCATTGGCATTAAACACGCCCCCCTCCAACCCATTTGAATTAGGCGCCCTTACGCCCGCTCGTTTTAGGCTACACCGCCGTAAATTAGCAGGTAAGTATATTGAGAATCATTACTAGCCTAGCTAATTTACGGCGGTGTAGCCTAAACAGGCTACGCTACGCTGCCCTAAAGTTAATCCATTGTACCTGAATCTACCTAATAATGTACAGAATTAGGCCTCGTACACACGACCGAGTTTCTCGGCAAAAACCAGCAAGAACCTTGCTGGGAGATATTTTTTTGCCAAGGAAACCGGTCGTGTGTACATTTTCGTCGAGGAAACTGTCGAGAACCTCAACGAGCAAAAAAGAGAGCAAGTTCTCTATTTCCTTCGACGGGAGTCTGATTTGGCTCGTCGAGTTTCTGGTCGGGCTGGTTTTCGACGAGAAACTCGAACGTCTGTATGCTAAGAAACCCGCGCTTGCTCAGATTAAAGTATGAGACGGGAGTAAAAGTAGCATTTGTAATGGAGATAACACATTTTTAAAGCTGTAACAGACTGAAAAGTGCAAATCGTCTCTTACCAAACTTTTATTTAACACGCAAACACATGAAATTAGAAAAAGCAGCCCCAAAAGTTTAGCCAGTGGAATCGAACTTCCCCTGCCGTTGTATGTGTTGTATGTCACCGCGTTTGAGAACGAGGAGATTTTGGCTTGACTGTGTGTACGCAAAGCAAGCTTGTCGAGTTCCTCGACAAGCCTAACAAGGAACTCGACGAGGAAAACGATGTGTTTCGCCCGTCGTGTGTACGAGGCCTAACACTCTCTTCCCTACATCTACTAATACACTATATTGTCAAAAGTATTGGGACACCTGCCTTTACACAAACTTTAATGGCATCCCAGTCTTTGTCCGTAGGGTTTAGTATTGAGTTGGCCCACCCTTTACAGCTATAAGAGCTTCACCTCTTCTGGGAAGGCCGTCCACAAGGTATAGGAGGGTGTCTATGGGAATGTTTGACCATTCTTCCAGAAGAGCATTTGTGAGGTCAGGCACTGATGTTGGATAAGAAGGCCCGGCTCGCAGTGTTCGCTTTAATTCATCGAAAAAGGTGTTCTATCAGGTTGAGGTCAGGGCTCTGTGTAGGCCAGTCAATTTCCTTCACCCCAAACTTGCTCATCCATGTCTTTATGCACCTTACTTTGTGCACTAGTCCAAATCATTTGGTGAGGGGGTGGATTATGGTGGGGGGTTGTTTTTCAGGGGTTGGGTTTGGCCCCCTAATGCCGCGTACACACGATCGGTCCATCTGATGAAAACGGTCTGATGGATTTTTCCATCGGTTAACCAATGAAGCTGACTGATGATCAGTCGTGCCTACACACCATTAGTAAAAAAACTGATCGTGTCAGAACGCATGACGTAAAACACAATGACGTGCTGAATAAAATGAAGTTCAATGCTTCCAAGCATGCGTCGACTTGATTCTGAGCATGCGTGGATTTTTAACCGATGGACGTGCCTACAAACGATCGTTTTTTTCTATCGGTTAGGTATCCATTGGTTAAATTTAAAACAAGATTGAATTTTTTTAACTGATGGATAAATAACCGATGGTGCCTACACACGATCGGTTTGGTCTGATGAAAACGGTCCATCAGACCGTTCTCATCGGTTTGACCAATCGTGTGTACGCGGCATTAGTTCCAGTGAAGGGAACTCTAATGCCCTGTACACACGATCGGTTCATCCGATGAAAACGGTCTGATGGATTTTTTCTTTCATCAGTCTTGCCTACACACCATCAGTTAAAAAAACGATTGTGTCAAAACGCGGTGACGTAAAACACAACGACGTGCTGAGAAAAAAGAAGTTCAATGCTTCCGAGCATGTGTCGACTTGATTCTGAGCATACGTTGATTTTTAACCGGTGGATTTCCCCACAGACGATCGTTTTTTTCTATCGTTTTTTTAACCATCGGATAATTTTAAAACAGGTTTTAAGTTTTTTCACCGATGGGAAAAAAACTGATGGGGCCCACACACGATCGGTTCATCCGATGAAAACGGTCCATCAGACCGTTTTCATTAGACGAACCGATCGTGTGTACGCGACATTAAAGTGTAGCATACAAAGAAATTTTGGACAATTTTATGCTCCCAACTTTATGGGAAAAGTTTGGAGATGACCCCTTCCTGTTTCAATCAAGGTCCATAAAGAATGGTTTAAGCTGCAAAGGGTGGACAAACTCAATATTAAACCCTGCGGACTAAGACAGGCCATGTCAGGCTGGGTTCACATCGCAGCACGGAATGGCTCACAGCAGGGGTCCGGTGCGTCCCAGTTCACCGTTTCAGGTCAGATTTCAGCCCACATTTTGGGCTGAATTCGGACCTGAAATGGACCAGAAGAAGCACAGGACTCCGGAGCCGCTCCGGAGATGTGTGAACCACCTCCACAGAGCCGATCACAATCTCCTGACATGCAGATTGAATGCAGGGAAAACTGTGTCCAATTCGCAATAGTGTGAACCCAGCCTAATGTTCATGTGCGTGTGAAGGTAGGTGTCCCAATACTTTTGACAATATAGTGTATTTGGTATCTATTTACTCAACACAATGTCATCTTTTATATTTTACAAAAATAAATAAAAAATGAGGGTATTATATTATGCTTGTATTCTCTAATATTCATAGTTTAGTGTATTTATTCTATCGTGTATTTTTTTTTCCTGAAAAATGTGCATTTGGTAAACAGCTGCATAAATATCATGTGACGTGAAAAATTGAAACAGCCACCATTTTCTTATACAGGGCCTCTGTTTTCCGAAAATAATATTTTGGAGTTCTAAGTAGTAGCTGTCCAGCAAAAAAAAAAAAAATGCTGGGCCAGATCCAGAGAGAGAGTACGCCGGCGTATCTACTGATAACTCCGGCATACTTTCAAATTTCCCGCGTCGTATCTTTAGTTTGAATCCTCAAACCAAGATACGACGGCATCTGGGTTCGATCCGACAGGCGTGCGGCTTCGTACGCCTTCGGATCATAGATGCAATACTTCGGCGTCCGCTGGGTGGAGTTTGCGTCGTTTTCCGCGTCGGGTATGCAAATTAGCTATTTCTGACGATCCATGAACGTACGCGCGGCCGTCGCATTCTCTTACGTCGTCTCTAGTCGGCTTTTTCCGGCGTATAGTTAAAGCTGGTATTTTGCCGCGTATAGTGAGATTTGCCATGTTAAGTATGGCCGTCGATCCCGCGTCGAAATTTGAATTTTTTCTTTTTTTTTCGTAAGTCGGATCGGGATGGACGTAAGTCACATCTAAGTTTAAAAAATTACGTTGTTGCGACGTCATTTCGCGCAATGCACGGCGGGAAATTTCGAAACGGAGCATGCGCAGTTCATTCGGTGCGGGGACGCGCTTCATTTAAATGAATCACGCCCCTTAATCGCCGATTTGAATTCCGCCGCCAGAAATACACTACGCAGCCGTAACTTACGGTGCGAAATCTTTGAGAATTTGAAAGAACGGCAGGTAAGGTACGGCGGCGTAGCGTATCTCTGATACGCTGCGCCTATCCATTTCTATGTGGATCTGGCCCGCTGATTTTAACATGTGCGTAAAAAATCACAGCCGTCATGTGATGTAAATAGAGAGCCGGTTGCTAGGCGAACGTCTCTCCTCTCCTCCACACAGAAGTTGTCAGTGAGGAGAGCTGATCGCTGCAGCCGGCCGGTGATCAGTGAGTATGAGATGTTTTTTTACAGCTTTTTACACACTGATCACCAGCCTAGTGTCCCCACACATGTCCTCAAAACACATGTCCCCACACACATGTCCCCACACACAGTAAAAACACCTGTCTCCCACATATGTAACAGTAAAATCATATATCCCAATGATCATCTGCGCACATCTGTGCATGATCATCTGCATACATCTGTCCGTGATCACAAAAAAAAAACGATTATTATACACTTAACAGGATTTTTTTTACCAATGACATGTAGCAGAATACACTTTGGTTTAAATCTATGACAACATTGGATTTTATTGGATTTCTTGTAACCACTTAAGCCCCGGACCATTTTGTAGCTAAAAGACCAGGGCACTTTTTGAGATTCGGCACTGCGTAGCTTTAACTGACAATTGCGCGGTCGTGTGACGTGGCTCCCAAACAAAATTGGCGTCCTTTTTTTCCCACAAATAGAGATTTCTTTTGGTGGTATTTGATCACCTCTGCGTTTTTTATTTGTTGCGCTATAAACAAAAATAGAGCGACAATTTTGAAAAAAAAATAATATTTTTAACTTTTTGCTATAATAAATATCCCCCAAAAATAAATAAAAATATTTTTTTCCCTCAGTTTAGGCTGATACGTATTCTTCGACATATTTTTTGGTAAAAAAAACGCAATAAGCGTTTATTTATAGTTTAGCGTAAAAGTTATAGCGCCTACAATATAGGGAATAGTTTTATGGCATTTTTATTAATATTTTTTTTTTACAAGTAATGGCGGCGATCAGCAATTTTTATCATCACTGCGACATTATGGCGGACACATCGGACACTTTTGACACATTTTTGGGACCATTGTCATTTTTACAGCGATCAGTGCTATAAAAATGCACTGATTACTGTGAAAATGACACTGGCAGTGAAGGGGTTGGGCGCTGTAGGGGTTAAGTATGCCCTAGTGTGTGATTCTTACTGTAGGGGAGCGTGGCCTGGCGTGACACATCACTGATCGTCATTCCCTATGACAGGGAACAGACGATCACTGCCACTGCCACTAGGAAGAACGGGGAAAGGTTTGTTTACACTTACCTCTCCCTGTTCTTCAGCTCTGTGACCCGATCGCGGACACCGACGGCAATTGGGTGCGCCGGTCCCACGGGCGCGGTCACGACTGAGCTCTTAAAGGCAACCTGCCTGTACTTGCTTATGCCCAGCCGTGCCATTCTGCCAACGTATATTGTCGTGCAGCGGTCCTTAAGCGGTCAACCACTTAAGCCCCGGACCATTATGCAGGTAAAGGACCAGGCCCCTTTTTGCGTTTCGGCACTGCGTCGATTTACCTGACAATTGCCCGGTCGTGCGACGTGACTCCCAAACAAAATTGGCGTCCTTTTTTCCCCATAAATAGAGCTTTCTTTTGGTGGTATTTGATCACCTCTGCGGTTTTTATTTTTTGCGCTATAAACAAAAATAGAGCGACAATTTTGAAAAAAATTCAATATTTTTTACTTTTTGCTATAATAAATATCCCCCAAAAATATATAAAAAAACTTTTTTTTCCCTCAGTTTAGGCCGATACGTATTCTTCTACATAAGCGTTTATCGATTGGTTTGCACAAAATTTATAGCGTTTACAAAATAGGGGATAGTTTTATTGCATTTTTATTAATACATTTTTTTTTTTACTACTAATGGCGGCAATCAGCCATTTTTTTCGTGACTGCAATATTTTGGCGGACACATCGGACAATTTTGACACATTTTTGGGACCATTGTCATTTTCACAGCAAAACGTGCTATACAAATGCACTGATTACTGTGAAAATGACAATTGCAGTTTAGGAGTTAACCACTAGGGGGCGCTGACGGGGTTAAGTGTGACCTCATATGTGTTTCAAACTGTAGGGGGCGGGGCTGGACGTGTGACATCATTGATCGTCTTTCCCTATATCAGGGAACAGACCATCAATGACACTGCCACAGTGAAGAACGGGGAAGCTGTGTTTACATTCACCTCTCCCCATTCTTCAGCTCTGGTGACTGATCGCGGGACACCGACGGCGATCGGGTCCATGGGTCCTGTGGGCGCGGTCACAGAGCTTAGGACCGGGCGGCGAGCGCCCCCCCCCCCCCGGCTGGGCTTAAAGGGTCACTAAAGGAAAAAAATATTTTTGCTGAAATGACTGTTTACAGGGTATAGAGACATAAAAGTTAACTGATTCCTTTTAAAAATGATTAAAAATAGATTAAATTCAATCCTATAATGTGCCTCTAGTTTCACTTTCGGTTTTAAACTGGTTTCGTGTTTATGTGTTTTTAAAATGAATCTGATTGGTTCTGAGGAGTTTTAGACACACAGCTTGGACCACAGTGAGAAGCTCCCATGAGTTTTTTCATAAGGAGCCAGACAAGCAGGAAGTGTGGAGATCACAGCAGAATTACAGCTACTTCAAAGCAAAAACGAACAATGAGGACATGAAACCAGTACTGCAGTAAGGTAAAGGAAGCTATTTTTTTAAAAAAAAAAATTCCTTTAGTGACCCTTTAAAGAGACACGTACAGGTACGTGATTGTGCCCAGTAGTGCCGCTCTGCCGACGTATATCGGCGTGAATGGGTCCTTAAGTGGTTAAAATAGAAAGAAGAAAATAGTGGGCCAGATTCAGGTACCTGCGCCGTGGCGTAACATATTCCATTTACGTTAAACCGCCGCAAGTTTTCAGCGTAAGTGCTTGATTCACAAAGCACTTGCCTGTAAAATTGCGGCGGTGTAACGTAAAGGCGTCCGGCGCAAGCCCGCCTAATTCAAATGGGGCGTGTACCATTTAAATTAGGTGCGCTCCCACACCGGACGTACTGCGCATGCTCCGTTTTGAAATTCCCGCCGTGCTTTGCGTGAAGTGACGTCATTTTTTTGAACGGCAACGTGCGTAACGTACTTTCGTATTCCCGGACGTCTTATGCAAAAAAAAAAAAATTGAAATTCGACACGGGAACGACAGCCATACTTTAACATGGCTCGTCTAAAGTTAAGCCATGTAAAAACAGGCTTACCTTTGCGATGGGAAAAAATGACTAGCGACGACGTAACGAACGTGAAAACCTTTGTGGATCGCCGTAAAAGCTCATTTGCATACCCGACGCTGGAAAACGACATGAAATCCACCCAGCGGAGGCCGAAGTATTGCAGCCTAAGATCCAAAGGCGTACGAAGCCAAAAGCCGTCGTATCTTGTTTGTGAATCACAAATTAAGATACGACGCGGCAAATTTGAAAATACGCCGGAGTATCAGCAGATACTCCGGCGTATCTCTTTCGTGAATCTGGCCCATTGTTTTTTTCAAAATTTCTGCTCTTTTTTCGCTTATATCGCAAAATAAATAAATAAATGGAGTGATGAATAAATACCACCAAAAGAAAGCTCTATTTGTGTGAACAAAATGATAAATCTTTCATTTGGGTACAGCGTTGCATGACCGCGCAATTGTCACTAAAATTGCGAGAGCGCTGAAAGCTGAAAATTGGTCTGGGAAGGAAGGAGGTGAAAGTGCCCGGTATTGAAGTGGTTAAATCAGATTTAAATACTTCTGGGTTGCAGAATCCATTAAACTCATTTTAAGAAAAAGAGACTCATGACAAATAGTCAATATCTTAAACAGAAGGGGATTGTGGGGAAAATGATAGAAAATAAGGTTAAAACCAAAGTTTTCCTTGAAGTGAGCAGTAACAATAATCTTCAGGAACATTTCTGTACATTATATTTGAATCACTATCAGATGAATCACGGTAGGTCGCTGTGAGCTGCATTATCAGACATACGTAAAGCTCATCAAGTAATGATTTCCTTCTATGCTATGGCTCACTCAAATGGATTAAAGTGCTTTACTGTTTTTATATAAAAGTGGGAAAGGCGGAGGAGTGGGGGGGTTAAGACATTCTGTAAAACAGAGAATACGAATATTTGATATGATACAAAATGGCTTTTATTAATTGTTCTTATGAAGTTGGATTCAGGCTTCAAGCTCTTCTCTCTCATGCAAACAAATGTAAGAATTTACTTTTTCATTTTACTTCTTTTTTCAAAGTGCATCAGCGTGATAGCTTGAGAATCTGAAAAGCTCAAACTGGGTACTAGTCTAAAGAAAAGCCCAAATAAAGTGCAGCACTCAAAATGCTTACATAAAAAAAAAAAAACAACATTGAATTTTCCAAATGTCCCAAAAAAGAGTCCAGAAATTGTGAAGCCATCTGATGTGCCCAGAAAACAGACTTCAGTGTTTTCTTTCCACACTATCCACCCTTGGTGAGCACCAAACATGTGCACCGCCGACATTTTCTTTTATTTTTTTCCGTTTCCGTTTTAATTTTTAGTGTTTTTTTGTTTTGTTTATCGGATCATTCGTAGTGATCGGCATTCAATATTTAGATAATTTGTAACTTCAGATGCATTCAAATTCGTTACGTTCCATCCGTATAGATGCAGTATTCGTTATTTAGATAATTCTTAACTTTGGATGCATTCGTAATCGTTTTGTTCCATTCTTTTAGATGCAGCAATCATTATTTTGAATGATTCGTAACCTTGGCTAAATTCTTATTCGTTACGTTCAGTAACAGCCAAATTTGAAAGGAAATTCCAATACAATACCTATAATTTATTAATTTATAACTATTATTATAGTTTTTATTATTATTAACAAATAATAATAATAATAATAATATTAATAATAATAATAATAATATAATAATGGTTAATAATTCATTACGTTATTTAACAACCAAATTTGAAAGGAAATTCCAATACCTATAATTTATTAGTTTATAACTATTATTATAGTTTTTATTATTAACAAATAATGATAATAATATTAATAATAATACTATAATAATAGTTAATAATTCATTACGTTATTTAACAACCACATTTGAAAGAAAATTCCAATACCTATAATTTATTAGTTTATAACTATTATTATAGTTGTTTTTATTATTATTATTATTATTATTATTATTATTATTATTATTATTATTATTATTATTATTATTATTAACAAATAATAATAATAATAATACTATAATAATGGTTAATAATTCATTACATTATTTAACAACCAAATTTGAAAATAAATTCCAATATCTATAATTTATTAATTTATAACTATTATTATAGATTTTATTTTTATTATTTATTATTAACAAATAATCATAATAATATTAATAATAATAATAATAATAATAATAATAATAATAATAATAATAATAATAATAATAATAATAATACTATAATAATACTATAATAATAGTTAATAATTTATTACATTATTTAACAGCCAAATTTGAAAGGAAATTCCAATACCTATTATTTATTAATTTATAACGATTAGTATAGTTTTTATTATTTATTATTAACAAATAATAATAATAATAATAATAAATAATAATAATAATAATAATAATAATAATAATAATAATAATAATAATAATAATAATAATAATACTATAATAATAGTTAATAGTTCATTATGTTTTTTAACAACCAAATTTTAAAGGAAATTCCAATACCTATAATTTATTAATTTATAACAATTATTATAGTTTTTATTATTATTATTAACAAACAATAATAATACTATAATAATGGTTAATAATTCATTACGTTATTTAACAGACAAATTTTAAAGGAAATTACAATACATATAATTTATTGGTTTATAACTATTATTATAGTTTTTATTATTATTATTATTATTATTATTATTATTATTATTATTATTATTATTATTATTAATAATAAATAATAATAATACAAATTATATTCGAAAAAGAGGAGGAGCTCATAAAATAGGACTTTTATAGGTGTAGAGCTGTCATTGAGGTGAGCACACAAAATTGATTAAAAATAATTTATTGAAAAAAATAGAATGATAAAATCACATACAAAATATTTATGTGACATGATATAATCATTCATAGCATGATATACAAACAATGGGAATTGATATACATCGGCTTTTTGAAGAGGGATTTTTTTGTTATGGCAGCAGCTAGCTGCCATAACCCAGGTATTCTCTTCGGCCAGCGGTCCGGTTTCTGATAATAGTGGTCTCTGCGGCGGATTCACCGCAAGATCACTTTTATCGGCAGCGGGCCCCCAGAGGCAATCATGTCATTCTAGTGGCTGGGTATGGAGACGAGTGAGGGAAAGATGGCCCCCACCCATCTCCATACCATAGCAGGGCGGAATGTGTCGATTCATAACTGAAGCATAGTAAACTGTGTTTATTATGCTTCAGTTTGTGAAAGCACAGGATCCCGCTCTGTACAGAGCACTTCCCATTCATTCACTGACCCGTGCAGCTGAGGCTGCAAAGAAAGGCGTGTGTGTGTTTGAGCTTTGGGGTGACACCCTAATGCAATAAGTTGCACACACCTATGCTATTCAAAAGGTTTTGGCCATACATACACTCTAACCGCTTAAGGACCAGATGCTGTCTTTATACCGTGGGAAGTTGGTTCTCCTGGGCGAATTGCCAGCTTTTAGAGCTATAGGGGGCCCGCAGCGCGACACCGGAGCCAATACGTGTAGCCGGCAGCCACGATGTCCACCGGCCACCCGCGATCCCTCCTCAGAGAGCCAGAATGGGGATTTGTCAATAAAAACAAACCGATCCCCGTTCTGACAGGGGAGGAGAGAGAGATCTGCTGTTCCTAGTGATCAGGAACAGCGATCTCTCTCCTCCTCCAGTCAGTCCCCGCCCCCCGCTCCCTAGGGAACATTTATCCCCTTGAGCACCCCCTGGTGTTCACCCATTCCCTGCCAGTGACATTTACACAGTAATCAGTGCATTTTTTTATAGCATTGATTGCTGTATAAATGTCAATGGTCCCAAGAATGTGTCAAAAGTGTCTGATTTGTCCGCCGCAGTCCCACTAAAAATCGCAGATCATCGTCATTACTAGTAAAAAAAATGCCATAAATCTATCCCCCATTTTGTAGACACTATGGGGCAGATCCACAGAGATCTGCACCCGCGCAGCGTATCAGGCCTCGTACACACCACCGGATCTATCTGCTGGGATTTATCCGCGGATCAGTTCCAGCGGATAGATCCGGTGGTGTGTACGTCCGAGCGGACGTTTATCGGCGGAAAAAATTCCAACCGACGGATTTCCAGCGGATAAAAATTTCTTAGCATGCTAAGAAATCTATCCGCTGGAATCCTGTCCAGCGGATTGATCCGGTGGTCTGTACAGACTCACCGGATCAATCCGTCCGCTCCTCTCCCTCGCATGCGTCGTAATGATTCGACGCATGCGTGGAAGTCTTTATCTTCCAGCGTCGCGCACGTCGCTGCGGCGACGGCGCGACACGTCACCGCGGATGGATTCCGCGCGGATTTCGATCTGATGGTTAGTACAACCATCAGATCAAAATCCGCCAGAGGATTTATCCGCTGTACGGGGCCACTGAGATACGCTACGCCGCCGTACCTTACCTGGCTTTAAATCTAATCCAGAAAGATTTTGCGCCGTAAGTTACGGCGGCGTAGTCTATCTCTGGCGGCGGAATTCAAATCGGCGATTAGGGGGCGTGTTTCATTTAAATGAAGCGCGTCCCTAAATTTCCCGCCGTGCATTGCGCTAAATGACGTCACAAGGACGTCATTTTTTTTTACATAGACGTGACTTACGTACATTCCGATTCACGGACGACTTACGCAAAAAAAAAAAAGAAAAAAAAATTCAAATTAAACGCAGGAACGACGGCCATACTTAACATGGCAAGTCTAACTATACGCCGCAAAACACCAGCTGTAACTATACGCCAGAAAAAGCTGACTACAGACGACGTAAAAGAATGCGACGGCCGCGCGTACATTCGTGGATCGTCGGAAATAGCTAATTTGCATAGTCGACGTTCGTTTCGTTACAAAATAAAATTCGGACTAATTTTTGTTATTCCGAAATTCAGATGTTTTCGAATTTCCGAATTCGAATAGTACCGAATTTAAACAAATCCAAAATAACTAAATTAGAATTCGGACGAAATTCGAATAGTTTTCAAATACTTTTCGAATACTTTTTTAATTCTTATGCCGCATACACACGACCGTTTTTCGGGTTGTAGAAAATTACGTTTTTTTTTAATGTCATTAAAAATGATCGTGTGTGGGCTTCAGAGCATTTTATGGGTTCTGAAAAACAGGCAAAAAAAAATTCGAACATGCTCTATTTTTTTATGACGTTTTTAACGTTGTCGTTTTTCGGGTTGTAAAAAATGGTCGTGTGTGGGCTTTAACAACGTGAAAAACCCGCGCATGCTCAGATGCAAGTTATGAGATGGGAACGCTTGTTCTGGTAAAACTACCGCTCATAATGGAGTAAGCACATTCATCACGCTGTAACAGACAGAAAAGCGTGAATCGTCTTTTACTAACACGGAATCAGCTAAAGCAGCCCCAAGGGTGGCGCCATCCACATTGAACTTCCCCTTTATAGTGCCGTCGTACGTGTTGTACGTCACCGCGCTTTGCTAGAGCATTTTTTTTCACGATTGTGTGTAGGCAACGTCGTTTTAATGATCAAGTTGAAAAAAACGTTGTTTTTTCTAGAGCCTGAAAAACTTTGTTTTTTACAACCCGAAAAATGATCGTGTGTACGCGGCATAATAGTTTTCCATTTTCCAAAGAGAATAAAATAGAATAGAAAATAAAGGAATAGAGTAGAATATATATATATATATATTTATATTCTACTTTATTCTTTTTGAATTTGGAAAACTATTTGAATTCGAAAACTGTTCAAAATTGATTCGAAAACTTTTTGGATTCAAAATCGAAAACTTTTCAAAATGGATTTGAAAAATATTCTAAATTGATTCGAAAAATATTCAAAATTGATTCGAAAAATATTCAAAATTGACTTTAAACTAAACAAGTCTCGAAAACAAACTAAAGGAATGAAACAAATTTAACTACATTTATGTAAATAACTAATCGAAACTAAACAAAACAAAACAAATATTTACGTTCTGCACAAGGGGATGAGTCCCCTTTTCCTAAAAATATATTTTTGCCATTTTTACTCCAATTTTCTAAACAGGAACCATTTAAAACCCTTGGGCCAGATTCACAGAAGAGATACGACGGCGTAGAATGAGTTACGCATAGATAGCCCTAAGATCCGACAGGTGTAATTGACTTACACCGTCGGATCTTAGGATGCAATACTTCGGCCGCCGCTGGGTGGAGTTTGCGTCGTTTTCCAGCGTCGGGTATGCAACTGAGCTTTTACGGCGATCCACAAAGGTCGTCGCTAGTCGTTTTTTCCTGTCGCAAAGTTAAGCCTGCTTTAACATGGCTTAACTTTAGACGAGCCATGTTAAAGTATGGCCGTCGTTCGCGGGTCGAATTTCAAATTAATTTTTTTTCTGCGTAAGACGTCCGGGAATACGAAAGTACGTTACGCACGTCGCCGTTCAAAAAAATAACGTCACTTGGCGCAAAGCTCGGCGGGAATTTCAAAACGGAGCATGCGCAGTATGTCCGACGCGGGAGCGCGCCTAATTTAAATGGTACACGTCCCATTTGAATTAGGCGGGCTTGCGCCGGACGTCTTTACGTTACTCCGTCGCAAGTTTATACTCAAGTGCTTTGTGAATCAGGCACTTACGAGGAAAACTTGCGGCGGTGTAACTTAAAGACGATACGTTACGCCGCCGCAGTTCTTTCTGAATCTGGCCCCATGCTTCTTTTGTGCACGGCTAATGAATAATACTTATTTAAAAATATTTCAAAAGCATTAAGATAAAAACACTATTCGAAATTTATTCGAAAACTTTTTGGATTCGGAAACTTTTCGAATTAGAAAACTATTTGAAATTAATTCGAAAAATGTTTGAAATTGATTCGAAAATGAATAAATGAAACAAATTTCGAAAACAAATTAAACGAATGAAACAAATTTAACTAAACAAATTTATGTAAATAACTATTTAAAACACAACAAAATAAAAATTTTTTGTTGTGCACATGTCTACACAGGCTTATTTTCAGGGAAAAACAGTAGTTCCCTTTATCGTGAACATCCATTCTGATCTTTGTGGTTCCACCAAAATTTCAGAGTCCTCCCAAGGAACAGACCAGCTTCTTGTAAAATGATGCCCACCGCTTCTACTAATGTATTCCAATGTCATTTAAAAAAAAAAAAAAAAGAATTATAAGACAAAGTTGGCATGATGAGCACCGAAGAAGAAAAAGCACATTGAAGGAAATGTACTGTAATCTTGTATAATTATTATCGTATCTAATATAAATGAGAAAATGTAAGTTTTACATTTCGTTTGCGATGAAATATGGCGCGGATAAGGGACCGAGACCCATTCAGCCGGAGCTGGAATATAAGATAATAAAATGTAGAGAGTGACTTAATCACTCAGCATTATTAAAGATTAATAGAAAATCATTAACAGCATTTCTGTTAGCGTGCACGTACCTTCGCTTCTGTCTATGAGCTTTCTGCCCTCAGATACTCACCGAACACGAGTGAATTACTGACGGGTTCATTAACCCTTTCAGCTCCGCTTACATGACACATCAGAGTGCAGTTTAACCACTTGACCCCTGGAAGATTAACCCCCCCCCCTTCCTGACCAGGGGCAACTTTTTGCGATACGGCACTGCGTCGCTTTAACTGACAATTGCGCAGTCGTGTGACACTGTATCCAAATAAAATGTATGTCCTTCTTTTTTTTTTTAAACAAAAAGAACTTTCTTTTGGTGGTATTTGATTACCTCTGCAGTTTTTATTTTTTGCGCTAGAAACCAAAAAATAGCGTACATTTTGAAAAATAAAAAAATATTTTTTACTTTCTGCTATAAAACATATACAATAAAAAAAATTCTTCATAAATTTAGGCCAGTATGTATTCTGCTACATGTTTAAAACAAATAATAAGCTTATATTGGTTGTTTTTTGCGCAAAAGTTATAGCAATTACATACTATGGGATATTTCGTTTTTGCTAGTAATGACGGTGATCATGCTCAGTGACTTATAGCGGGACTGCGACATTGCGGCAGACAAATCGGACACCTAACAGACACTTTTGTGAGGACCAGTGACACCAATACAGTGATCAGTGCTAAAAATATGCACTGTCACTGTGCTAATGACACTGGCAGGGGAGTGGTTAATATTAGGGGATTGTTTACTGTAGGGGAGGTCATTTGACTGCTTGAAAACACGGATCGCTGCTCCTGCTTCACAGGATCCATCAGGGCCAGTCTGTCCACAAGGGGCGCAGGAGCACCCCCCCCCCAATCTACATGCAGGGCGCTGGATGCATAATTTTCAATGTTTTTTTTTTTTTTAAAAAGACACGTGATTAGAGCCTGAGACTCTAATTGGCTTCAAAAAAGGGTGGGCTCGGGGGCGCAGAGTTGTGTGACAATAGCAAATTAATATTCACTACTGTCTTCCTGATTCTCCTTCAGCCGAGGAGGAGCCGAGGAGGAGACACAGGGAAGGCCGGCGTGAAGCCGAGAAGGAGTTGCAGGGAAAGGTGGCTTGAAACCGAGGAGGTGACGCAGGGAAAGGTGGCGTGAAGTAGAAGAGGATGAGGAGACACAGGCAAAGCTGGCGTGAAGCCGAGGGGGAGGAGGAGGAGACGCAGGGAAAGCCAGTGTGAAGCCGAGTAGGAGGAGGAGGAGACGCAGGGAAAGCCGGCGTGAAGCAGAGGAGGAGATGCAGGGAAAGCCGGCGTGAAGCCGAAGAGGAGGAGGAGACGCAGGGAAAGGTGGCGTGAAGTCGAGCAGGAGGAGAAGACACAGGGAAAGCCCGCGTGACGCCGAGGAGGAGGAGGAGGAGACGCAGGGAAAGCCGGCGTGAAGCCGAGTAGGTGGAGGAGGAGACACAGGGAAATCTGGTGTGAAGCTGCGTAGGAGGAAACGCAGGGAAAGCCGGCGTGAAGCAGAGTAGGAGGAGGAAGAGACGCAGGAAAAGCAGGCGTAAAGCCGAGGAGAAGGAGACGAAGGGAAAGCCTGCATGAAGCAGAGGAGGAGATGCAGGGAAAGCCGTCGTGAAGCCAAAGAGGAGGAGGAGACACAGGGAAAGCCGGCGTGAAGCGGAGGAGGAGACACAGGGAAAGCCAGCGTTGAAGGCGGAGGAAACACAGGGAAAGCCGGCGTGAAGCCGAGTAGGAGGAGACGTAGGGAAAGCCGGCGTGAAGCCGAGTAGGAGGAGGAGGAGGAGACGCAGGTAAAGAAGGCGTAAAGCCGAGGAGGAGGAGATGCAGGGAAAGCCGGGTTGAAGCAGAGGAGGAGGAGGAGATGCAGGGAAATCCGGCGTGAAGCTGAAGAGTAGGAGGAGACGCAGAGAAACCCGGCGTGAAGCGGAGGAGGAAGAGGAGATGCAGGGAAAGCTGGTGTGAAGCGGAGGAGGAGGAGGAGATGCAGGGAAAGCCGGCGTGAAGCTGAAGAGGAGGAAGAGACGCAGAGAAACCCGGCATGAAGCGGAGGAGGAAGAGGAGATGCAGGGAAAGCTGGCGTGAAGCGGAGGAGGAGGAGATGCAGGGAAAGCCGGCATGAAGAGGAGGAGACGCAGGGAAAGCCGGCGTGAAGCCGAGAAGGAGCACCAGCTGCCACTGGGATCTATGTCTTCTGTGTTCGTAGAATGACAGTCTGCCTTGTTTACATACTTCTGTCAGAGTATCGAGCGATCGGCGGATCCCAGGGGACATCAGAGACCCTCTAAACAGCTCCTGCTGTGTAAAATCACAGCGGCAGTGAGCCTCTGGCGGTGTGCGGCTCGTGCCTGAAACCCGGAAGTGCAGAATCACGTATATATTCTGTGCAAAGTGAGTAAATCTGCTGTAGGGCAGTCGGGAAGAGGTTGATGTAAATACATAATGTGATGTGTTTCTGTTTATAAAAAAAATTCTAAATGAAAAAAATATTTATGCGAGGTGTTACGCGTGTAAATTTATTTTCATGCCACTAAGAGATTGGGAGCTTTTTAACAGCTTAATTGTGCTACTAAAACTGGTACTGGCGCTTTCACACCTTGCATTGCGCTAATGTAACGGTTTAGCCTGAAGTTTGCTGCCTGGGAAACTCTTACCTCCTTGCTCCAGTGGTTCTGCTAGGATCTGTTATTCCACTCACATGTGCCCCTGGCTTCTGTTTTCACCTATGGGCGTCGCTGGCTCTACTGTGAAATGTTCTTATCATTTTATCACTTCCTGGCCAACCTCCCAGTTTGCTTCCCTATGATAGCTTGCTTATGGTAGCCCGTGTTGCCCGAGCAACTTTCCCAGTTTCCCTGAGCTCCTGGTTTGCCTTGCATTACTTGTGTCTGACTTCCTGTGTACTAACCCCGGTTTCGTCAACCATTTTTGCTTGCTTGCTGCATGCCCTGACCTTGGCTTGTTTCCTAGAACCTCTTCTGCCTCCTGCCATCTGTACTGCTTACGTGAGTGGTCTCCGTATCATCAGCTGGGTGTTCCTGGGGGCCATGACCTGGTTTAAGCTTGCAAAAAAGTCCATGCTTAGGCTTAGACTCCGTGAGATGGTATTCTGCATACCTTGGGCTAGATTCAGCATTGATTTACGCCGGCGTATCTATAGATATGCCGCGTAAATTCAAAGCTGCGCCGGCGTATCTTTTTTCTGTATTCAGAAAGCAAGATACGCCGACATTAGCCTAAGATCCGACTGGCGTAAGTCTCTTACGGCGTCGTATCTTAGGGTGCATATTTACGCTGGCATCTAGGTGGCGCTTCCGTCGTTTTCGGCATAGAATATGCAAATTACCTAGATACGCAGATTCACAAATTTATGTACGCCCGGCGCTATTTTTTTACGTTGTTTACGTTAGGCTTTTTCGGCGTAAGGTTACTCCTGCTATTAGGAGGCGCACGCAATGTTAAATATGGCCGTCGTTCCCGCGTCAAAATTTAAATTTTTTACGTCGTTTGCGTAAGTAATTCGCGAATAGGGCTGGACGTAATTTACGTTCACGTCGAAACCAATGACGTCCTTGCGGCGTACTTTGGAGCAATGCACACTGGGAAATTCCACGGACGGCGCATGCGCCGTTCGGGAAAAACGTCAATCACGTTGAGTCACAAAGAATTAGCATAAAACACGCCCCCTCATCCACATTTGAATTATGCGCGCTTACGCCGGCCCCATTTACGATACGCCGCCGTAACTTAGAAGGCAAGTGCTTTGTGATACAGCACTTGCCTCTCTAACTTACGGCGGCATAGCGTTAATACGATACGCTGCGCCGCCGTAACAATGCACGCCCCTACCTGAATCTAGCCCCTTGGGTGTAACGAGTGGTTATTTGAGTTACTGTTGTCTTTCTATCATCTGGAACCAGTCTACTCATTCTCCTCTGACACCAACAAGGCATTTTCCTCCACAATGCCGCTCACCGGATATTTTCTATTTTTTCAGACCATTCTCTGTAAACTCGAGAGATAGTTGTGTGTGAAAATCCCAGTAGATCAGCAGTTTTTGAAATCCTCGGACCAGCCAGTCTGGCACCAACAACCATGCCACGTTCAAAGTCACTTAAATCCCCTTTCTTACCCATCCTGACTTTAGCAAGTCATCTTCACCACGTTTAGGTGCATAAATGCATTGAGTTGCTGCCGTGTGAATGGCTTGTTAGCAAGTTGTGTTACTAAGCAATAGAACAGGTGTACCTAATAAAATACCCGCTGTAATTCACGCCCCAGCGTCCTGAAAGGAGCCAGACGCATGAATAGGGGTTGGCGGTGTCCTGTCAAAATAGCGGCCGTGGATAGAACATGGGGGTGGCGGCCGTGGATAGAGGGGGGCGGTACTCCAGCGCCCCTAATGGATGGGCCGCCACTGCCTATGACTGTCAAGGGCAGGCGTTGGACATGGCAATCTGGATTTATAAGGAGTCTAAGGCCCCGTACACACGAGGAGACATGTCCGATGAAAACGGTCCGTGGACCGTTTTCATCGGACATGTCTCCTGGGAGCTTTTGGTCTGATGTGTGTACACACCATCAGACCAAAATCCCCGCGGACAGAGAACGCGTTGACGTAGAAGACACCGACGTTCTCAAACACGGAAGTGCAATGCTTCCACGCATGCGTTGAATCAATTTGACGCATGCGCGGGATTTCGGGATGCTGGTTACACGTCATAACCAGCGGACATGTCCGATTAGGTGTACTAACAACGGACGGACAGGTTTCCAGCGGACAAGTTTCTTAGCTGGAAACCTGTCCGCTAGGCCGTACACATGGTCCGCGGACCAGTTTCAGCAGACATGTTCGACCGTGTGTACGCGGCCTAAGTGATTTTTTTTTATCCAGTTTAATGAAAAATAAAACAAAACACAAGCAGATGTTTTTTTTACATAATACCCAGATGATACATACAATTTTTGGTAGGGTTTAGGAATACTTAATGTAGAAAGAGTCACTTAGATTGATCTGGGGACATGTTACAAACAATACCCCCTAGACACGATTCCTTTTTGCGGTGAAATATGATTGCACAGGAACAACACCTGAAAAATGTACCATGAAATATTCAACCTAACCTACAGTTCATCTGTTTATTAATGAGCATACAAGAGGAATGTGAATTCTAGGGCAATAATCAATATAAACTATGAGACTCTTCAGTGGGAAACTGGGACACTTGGGAATAATAGTGCAATTATCTAGAAGATAATGATCTGTGTTCTACTCTCCTCTACCAACTCAGATCTTACATAGGCTTAAAGGTACCGTGTCACTTTTTTTTTTTGTCAATGTATCCATCATCTGAATATGTTAATAAAAAGATATAGGCAAAAGTGCTAAAAGATTATATTCACTCTGTTAAGCAGAATCCTGTTTTAAGGAGAGACAGAGGGGGCAGAAATAATAAAGCTATGATCCTCTGGGCTTGGGATCCTCCCCCGTAAAAACACCACTGCACCGTTAAAAAGAACTGCATACATACCTCTTTTTAAGGTGTCTTCTTTCCGGTTACCTGGTGTCCTCTTAATCTTTTTCCATGTAATGATTGACATCACTCTGCAACATTCTCATTTGAGTCCAAGGCAGGCCCATGAGCTGGGTCTTTAAATTCCAAGCTGGAGCTGGCCCTTAAAGGGGTTGTAAAGCTTAAATTTTTTATTGATTTTTTAAATAACAGACATGTCATACTTACCTCTTCTGGGCAAGGGTTTTGCACAGAGTGGCCCTGATCCTCCTCTTCTGGGGTCCCTCAGTGACGCTGGTAGCTCCTCCTCTTCTCGAGTGCCCCCCCGTCAGAGAACCGCTCTCCTTCGGGACACGCGGGCGTGCTCCCGAGTCCTGCTTCTGTGTCATTTGACACAGAAAGCAGGACTCGGCCCCGCCCCCTGACACCCGTGTCATTGGATTTGATTGACAGCAGCGGGAGCCAATGGCTGCCCTGCTATCAATCTATCCAATCAGGACCTGAGACACTGGCTTTTGCTGGTGTGCTCGTCCCCGGCGTGAGAAAGAGAGGATACAGGTAAGTAAAGGTCTGCTCTAAGGTCTGCTGAAAAATGAAATCAGCATCTCCATAAAGCTGGTCAGCAGAGGGAAGCATGAGTTTCCTGGTAGAGGGGTGCACTGACTTTGGACTTGATAAAATACAGTGGACCAACGCCAGCAGATGACATGACTGCAAGGTACCTGTGATAGGTAGTGTCCGAAGTAGAGCTTGTGTTCTGAGGATTCAGGCAAAAACTTAGTCAGGCAGATCAGGTCAGCAACAGATCAGGCAAAGCGGTACACGATCGAAATTCAGAGAGTGGTCAGGCAGCCAAAGGTCATACACGAGCTGGCAGTGAGGTACAAAATTAGCAGACTAGAGAGTAGTCAGGAATTCAGGCTGAAGTTCATATACGGTATTCAAAGTCACAAAGTAGTCACAACACCCAGGGAGCTAGTCCACACACAAACGGACACTGAGAGACAGAAAGTGCTGCTACTGTAGGTGCCGCCGATTTTGTGTCAATCTCGCCTCTGCTAGCGGCGAGATTCATCACCCGCGATCCCCGACGCGGTAGCCAGCGCCGAGCTATGTCGCTCCTTCCGCTCGCCGCTCCCAATGGATTCCTATGGATACGCGGCATCTCGTGAGGGCAGCGAGTGCGAGAAGCACAGCTTCCAGCGGCGATATCCAGCGCGATCCCATCGTGCTGGATATACAAAATCGGAGGCACCTACTGTATGATTGTAGATTGTCCACAGCTGGCAGCAGATGGGGCTAGTGAGTCCAAGGTAATGCATCAAACTGAGAGAACATAGCCATAACTCCAGAGCTCCTCCGTGGCACAACAAGTAAGACTGCAGATGTGGGACCAGGAATATCCTGGTTCGAATACATGACAAAGTACATGACAATGACTCCCCTGATCATCACAGACTGTGGAAACTTTACACTGGACCTCATGCAACTTGGATTCTATGCCTCTTCACTCTTCCTCCAGACTCTGGGACCTTGATCTCCAAATGAAATGCAAATTTTTCCACAATCCGTAATGATTTGGGGAGCCATGTCATGTGCTGGTGTTGGCCCACTGTGTTTTATCAAGTCACCTGACCTAAACCCCATAGGGTATCTGTGGGGTATTGTCAAGAGGAAGATCAGAGACACCAGACCCAACGATGCTATCAAAGCAACCTGGGCTTCCATAACACCATAGCAGTGCCACAGGCTGATATACTGCTTCATGCTACGCTGCAATGATGCAGAAATCTATGCAGGAGCCCCGACCAAGTATTGAGTGCATACTTTTCAGTAAGTCAACATTTCTGTATTCAAAATCCTTTATTTTTATTGGTTTTATGTAATATTCTAGTTTTCTGAGATACTGAATGTTGAGTTTTCACTCGCTGTAAGCCGTAATCATCAAAATTAAAAGAAAGAAATGCTTGAAATATATCACTCTGTGTGTAACGTATCTATATAAAATATACAAGTTTTACTTTCTGAATTGAATTACTCCAATAACTTTTGATGATATTCTAATTTTATGTAATGCACCTGTATATATGTAAAGTACTGCATAAATTGACAGTGCTATAAAAGCTCCTATAATAATACATTCTCTGACCTGCCAGACCACAGCTATTTTACTCACTGCCATTCTCACCCTTACCACAGCCCGTCTCTGACCCGACAATTACATTGAGATTCCGGCATGACTGGGCTATTTCTGGCAAGTTCCCCGATTATGGTTATAGCAGTTGCTATCCTGTTTAACCACTTGCTGCCCGAGGCACCCTCATATGACGTCCTCGGCTTCCCGGCATGGTAGAGAGCGCATACCCGGCGGCCGCTATGTCCGTTGAGGGACCCGCAATTGCCCTTTAGCACAGCAGGACCATGCATCTGGGTGTGTAGACACACACAGATCCACGTCCTGTCAGGTGAGAAGAGACCGATCCGTGTGTTCCCAGTATAGAGGAACACTGATCGGTCTCCTCCCCTTGTGAGTCCCCTCCCCCTACAGTTAGAATAACACCCTAGGATACACATTTAATCCCTTGATCGCCCCCTAGTGTTAACCCCTTCCCTGCCAGTCACATTTACACAGTAATCAGTGCATTTTTATAGCACTGTTCGCTGTATAAATGTGATTGATCCCAAAATAGTGTCAAAAGTGTCTGATGTGTCCGCCGCAATGTGGCACTCCCGATAAAAATCACAGATCGCCTCCATTAATAGTAATTTTTTTTTATAAAAATGCCATAAATTAATAACCTATTTTGTAGACGCTACAACTTTTGCCCAATCCAATCAATATACGTTTATTGCTTTCTTTTTACCAAAAATATGTAGAATACATATCGACCTAAACTAAGGAAAACATTTTTTTTTTTCTTTTAAATGGCATATTTATTATAGTAAAAGCAATAAATATTGTGTTTTTTTCAGAAATATCGGTCTTTTTTTTTTTTTGCGCAAAAAAGAAAAAACGCAGAAGTGATCAAATACCACCAAAAGAAAGCTCTATTTGTGGGGAAAAAAATATTCAAAATTTAATTTGGGTATAACGTTGCACAATTGTCATTCAAAATGTTACAGCGCTGAAAGCTAGCCTGAGCAGGAAGAGGGTGAAAACCAAGAATGAATGAAATGCTGCCCCCCCCCTGCTTTACCTTTGTTTTAGCTGTACTTTTCGGTCGCCAGCGGGGAGCTTTGGTGGTGCGGTTACAGCGGTGCTCTCTCTCTGGTGGTGCGGGTACAGCGTGACTCCCTCTCTGGTTGGTGCGGTTGCAGCGTGGCTCTCTGGTTGGTGCGGGTACAGCGTGGCTCTCTGGTTGGTGTGGGTACAGAGTGGCTCTCTGGTTGGTGCGGGTACAGCGTGGCTCTCTGGTTGGTGAGGGTACAGCGTGGCTCTCTGGTTGGTGCGGGTACAGCGTGGCTCTCTGGTTGGTGCGGGTACAGCGTGGCTCTCTGGTTGGTGCGGGTACAGCGTGACTCTCTGGTTGGTGCAGGTACAGCGTGGCTCTCTGGTTGGTGAGGGTACAGCGTGGCTCTCTGGTTGGTGCGGGTACAGCGTGGCTCTCTGGTTGGTGCGGGTACAGCGTGGCTCTCTGGTTGGTGCGGGTACAGCGTGACTCTCTGGTTGGTGCAGGTACAGCGTGGCTCTCTGGTTGGTGCGGGTACAGCGTGACTTTCTGGTTGGTGCTGGTACAGCGTGGCTGTCTGGTTGGTGTGGGTACAGCATGGCTCTCTGGTGGTGTGGGTACAGCGTGGCTCTCTGGTTGTGTGGGTACAACGTGGCTCTCTCTGGCTTCCCCCAGCATGAGCACAGTTTTCTCTTTTTTCCTTTTGTAACCCCCCCCAGCAGAGTGCTTGCATGCTGGGGGCTTTAGCATGGTGTCTGTGGACACGCTGGGGCCGCAACTCTTAAGGGACTACATTTCCCATGATGCCCCCAGTCCCCAGAGTCTTCTGATTGGCCCTCTGCTGTGGCCAACCATGGCGAGGAAAGCAGGAAGCAAGGCGGTGGCATGGCGAATCCAATTAGAGCCGCTCTCTTTCTTCTAGCTCCAGCTGACAGAAAGGGGGAGGGGGCGATTGGGGGAGATATACAGTACAGACAGCCAGCGGTTCTCCTCTCCCTGTCACAGTGCCGCTGCCGAGTTCTCTGGTAAATGGACCAGCGGCCCCCTCTCTGTCACCGTGGCCTGCCACAGCCGCACAGGCAGCTCTCCTCAGACCCACACTTCTCTCACGCAGGAGATGGAAGAGGTGTGCGGACCAATTGATTGGCGCGGAGGCTGAGCGCTGTAAATTCTGGGGCGGCCGCGGTCTCTGACATCACTGGTTGCTAGTTGACGGTCGACCAGCATCTGCTCCGCTCTGCTCTCTGCTACGAGTCTCCTCTCATAAAAAAAAAAACATCTTGCCGGCCGGGCTGCCGCCCCCTCCTATATGCCGCCTGGAACCATGGTCCCATTTGGTCCCATGGTAGGGCCGGCCCTGCTTCCAGTGCATTACAAGTCTGAGCAAGGATCTTTGTGCTGAAGGGTGTGGCCAATACTCACCTATGTCAGCATAGAGCACTGCAGTGGGAGACAAGGAGTACACTTTTTCTAAAGTATTTTAGAAATTTTCCAGCTTGCAAATTGATTTGCTGATCAGTACCATTGAGGTTGTCACCCTGGTGAGCTGAACAAGCCTACATGTCATATAAATGGGCATCCTAATGAATTGGGCAAGCTGCCCAGTAAAGGAAATTGCTGCCTCTGGCGAGACCCGGCTTGGCAAGATACAACAGATCTGCCAAATCTGCAGTGAGTTCGGCAGCTCGCAAATTGATTTGCTGATCAGTACCAATGAGGTTGTCCCCCTGGGGGCCGAACAAGCCTGCATGTCATATAGATGGGCATCCTAATGAATTGGGCAAGCTGCCCAGTAAAGGAAATTGCTGCCTCTGGCAAGCCCCGGCTTGGCAAGAAGCAACAGATCTGCCAAATCTGCAGTGAGTTCGGCAGCTCGCAAATTGATTTGCTGATCAGTACCAATGAGGTTGTCCCCCTGGGGGGCCACACAAGGCTACATGTCATAGAGGAGGGCATCATAATGAATTGATACACACTAGTCCCTCTGCACTCCACAGGTTCTCTTTAAAACAATATATTGCTTTTCAAAGTTCTTTCATTTACAGCAATTATTTAGAGGGGAGGGTACGCTTGAGTTATATTGAGTTATATTTAGATATACAATACCCTGACATGCCCTCACTCTCCGTCTAGGCTGTTGCCCTGTCTATTCCTAAAATCGATAAAACAAAAGTTGCATTTCTCCCTTTAATCATTTAAAGATCAAACTGGTGCTGCAATGTAAATACGGGCGAAATAAGAAACAAACTGTCTACTGAATGCCATTTAATGGTACACAGAATCACGGACTCCTACATTAGTCTGCAGCCATGGCTATTTTTGCAACATCAAGTAAAAGACATTAGCGTGTCGGAGAAAGGGTCAGCATAGGAATATAGGAACTCAGGACTGCTAGGAGCCAAGTGTTTGTCTACTGAGTCTCCCTCTCCATAGTTAAACCTTAGCCTTTATCGCTATTATTTCATGTCATGGGACAGGTGGACCACCATTGGCTGATTTCTCAATTTTTATGCCTTTAGAGCACGGGTCTCAAACTGGCAGCCCTCTAGCTGTTGCGAAACTACAAGTCCCATCATGCTTCTGCCTGTGGGTGTCATGCATGTAACTGTCATTCTCGCAATGCCTCATGGGACTTGAAGTTTTGCCACAACTGGAGGGCCACCAGTTTGAGACCCCTGCTTTAGAGCAAAGTGACACATTCTCTAATAAAATTGCCGCCCCCTCTCATCCTCCATACTTACCGTGCTCACCTCCACTCCATTGCATTGACATAGGAATCTGAAATAAATTAAACTTGGATTTGCTTTTGGCAATTTGGCATTTTAGCACTGGATGACCCGATACTGCTAGATGATGCTGGACGTCCTCTAGCCAGGAAATTAGGTGGGTGCTTTCTGACTTTCTGCACAGGAGCTCACAGTGTGGAATGAAATCAGAGTAATTAAATCTAGTAGAGGAGAGGAGCCTGTACAACTGTGCTATATTGAGGGAATTTTGTATTAAAGCTGAATTTTTTCCTACCCAAATGCTCACCTAAATCTTTGGTCATGTGAGACACTCAGTCTTTTTTCTTCTAGAGCAGCCTTCCTCAACCAGGGTTCCTCTGAATATTGCTAGAGGTTCCTTGCGTAATGAGTAATGTCTGCCTCTTAAGTAATCTCTAAAACCAAAAATCCTTTTAGCTATTTGTAAAGAAGGGGATTCTTCCTACTTACCACCATTGTAAGGAACAATCTTACCACCAACCACCAATGTAAAGAGCATTCTTCCCACTGACCAACAATGTAAGGAACAGGCGTGTTACGGCCCATAATTCACTGTGGCATCGCAGGGCATTGCTGGCTGATGATTGGACAAGCATGCCCGCATGCTTGGCCAATCACAGCTTGCTAAAAATGGAGAGCCATAATTGGCCAAAGCCAGGGTGGCTTTGGCAATTATGGCTCGGTTTTTAGTACACGCACCACACTATATAAGGCCGCCTCCCTGGCAGCCTTGTGTAGTGTGTTACGGTGGTTTACAGAGACGAGAGAGGGAGAGAGAGAGAGAGAGTGTCATTTTTTGCAGTTAGCTAGAGCAGGCAGGCTGGCAGGCAGGCAGGCAGGCTAGTCAGTTAGAGTTACAGTGTGTAGAGGATATATATGCATCCCAGGTGTTGTATATATATTTATACACTGTATTGAGTTTAGCTAGATCCGCTCTTCCTAATATACTGACAGGCAGGCAGGTGATTGTGCTAGCTGCAGTATTCTCACGTGGTGTACTGTCTGTGTCCTCTGTACAGTGTGCACCTATCAGGACACGTACTTACCGAGACCGAGATGCTGCGGACGGCTCACCTTTGCGGACTGGCGCTAACCTTCCTCTGAGGGTGGAAACAGAGAGAGGGAAGCACCAGAAGGCACCGGCACCGGAGGGTAGCTGGGTAGTAGCCGAGGTGAAGATCACAAGTGTGGGATCCGGAATCCACAGGATACGTTAGAAGCCGGAAGCCAATGCGAAGTCAATCAGGAGCAGGAATAAGGAAGTCCAAGAAGCAAGCCAGGTTCAGGGAATGGAGACAGCAGCAAGTCTGAGATTCAAGCCGGGATCAAGGTTCACAGAGAGAAGCGAGTCCAAAGTCCAGAGCCGGGGTCAGGGGTAAGAGAAGGCAGCAATCCGATAAACAAGCCGAGGTCAGGTATGTAGTCAAGCAATCAGGTAATCCAGGTCAAGAGGTTAGTTCAAGGGATAAAGCACATACAGGAACTGATGACAAACCAGCAACCAGCAAAGGGGAAGGGGCTGGCTTAAATAGGCCGCACTGGCCACTGATTGGTCCACAGGAGTACAGCCACTGATTGGTCCACAGGAGTACAGGTTCAGGACCAGGTTCCAACGGACAGCACACAGAATAGTACTGAGCAGTGGCTCAGAGACAAAAGAGCTGGACCTTCAATGGAGAGATCCTGGGTTCGATTCCACCCAGGACCAACTGGGGAAAGAGACCGTGGAAGGTCTGCGCCCTGACAGTGCCCCCCCCCTAGGGGCGGACTCTGGACGCCCAAACTGTCCATTAACTCAGGATGTTCGCGTTGAAAGGACCGAATCAACCGAGGGGCATGAATGTTTCTGGAAGGCTCCCATGAACTGTCCTCCGGGGGATAGCCCTTCCATTTAATTAAGTATTGGAGTTGTCTCCCTCTTTTCCTGCAGTTAAGGATAGCTTCCACTTCAAACTCTCTTTCTCCTTCAACCTCTATTGGTGGAGGTGGAGGCTCCGCTCTCCCTTGGAAAGGATCCGGGACCAGGGGTTTAAGAAGTGAGGCATGAAATACGGGGTGAATCCGGTAAGAATCAGGTAAGGCCAGTTCAAAGGCTACAGGATTAATCTTGCGTTTAATCTCGAAAGGACCAATGAATTTCGGGCCCAATTTTTGTGAAGGAACAGGTAATTTTAGATTAGAGGCGGACAGCCAGACTTTCTCTCCCACCCCAAAAGTGGGACAGTCCCTTCTACCTTTGTCATAAAATTTCTTAAAGTCCTCCTGAGCCCGCTGCATCACCTCTTGTAAGTTTGAGAAATTCTGTTGAATGGATACTAACCGTTCTTGGACGGCTGGAACAGAAGCTTCGGGAATGGAGTCCGGTAAGAAGGGAGGATGGAAGCCATAATTTGCCCAAAACGGTGTTTGATTTGTGGAGGCATGAATGGAGTTGTTATATGCAAATTCTGCAGATACTAATAGTGAACGCCAGTCATTCTGGGAGACTGAGCAGAAACAACGGAGGTACTGCTCCAAGGTCTGGTTAGTTCTTTCCGTTTGGCCGTTGCTTTGCGGATGATAGGCCGAGGACAGACAAATCTTCACTTCCAGGGACTTACACAGTTCCCTCCAGAACTTGGATGTGAACTGTGTACCCCTATCGGATACGATACTCTTGGGGACTCCGTGAAGTCTAACGACCTCTTTAAAAAAAATGTTTGCCGTATCGGAAGCTGAGGGCGTGCCAACCATGGGCAAAAAATGTGCCATTTTTGACAACCGGTCAACCACGACTAGAATCGTGGTGAACCCTTCAGAGGGTGGTAGGTCAACGATAAAGTCCATTGAGATGTCTGCCCATGGACGTTCCGGAATGGGCAGTGGCTTGAGAAGACCCCAGGCCCTGGTGTTAGGACCCTTGTTGCGTTGGCAACGGACACAGGAGGCCACATAAGTTTTGCAGTCACGCCGCCACTTAGGCCACCAGAAGGATCGAGCAATTAGTTCGGAGGTCTTACGTGTTCCAAAATGGCCTGCCATCTTGAGGTCATGGAAGGTACCCAGGAGTAGCTGTCTTACTTCCCTTGGCACGAAGATCTTATCTCGAGACCACCACAAATCTTCCCGTTTTACAAGTGAAGAGGTTTCCGGATCTGTACATTGGCGAGATGCCAATTTAAGAGAATTGAGGAAGTCTGATTGAGCGATCAGAAAAAAGTTTTGAGGGTTCAGGATAGTGCTGGGTTCTGAAGTATTAGGTGTTTCCGGGAACATTCTTGAAAGAGCATCGGCTTTACCGTTCTTTGAACCGGGTCTATAGGTTATGTGGAAGTTAAACCGCGTGAAAAAGAGGGCCCAGCGAGCCTGCCTGGGTCTTAGACGCTTAGCGGAACGCAAATACTCTAAGTTTTTGTGGTCTGTAAAAATTATGATAGGGTGAGTAGCTCCTTCCAGTAAGTACCGCCATTCCTCCAATGCGAATTTGATAGCAAGCAACTCCCTATCCCCAACATCATAGTTCTTTTCCGGCGGAGTAAGTTTCCGGGAGGCGTAAGCAACTGGGTGCAAGAGGGATTTTGGCCCCTGTCTCTGAGATAAAACAGCACCAGTGGCGGACTCTGAAGCGTCAACTTCCAGGATGAATGGGAGTGTTGGATCTGGGTGATGTAAAACGGGTGCCGAAGAGAATACTGACTTAAGTTTAATGAAGGCTTCCTGAGCTTCCCGTGACCAATGGAACCGATTCCCTTGACCTGTAAGCTTGGTGATGGGGGAGACAATGGAGGAGAACCCCACAATGAACCTTCTATAGAAATTGGCGAAGCCAATAAAACGTTGGACACCTTTTCTATCTGTAGGAGCCGGCCATTCCTGAATTGCCTTGACCTTTTGGGGGTCCATGGCAACCCCATCAGTGGATATAAGGAAACCTAGGAATTGTATTGAAGTCTTCTCGAACTCACATTTCTCTGCTTTGAGATATAATTTGTGTTGTCTGAGGATCATAAGTACTTTTTTAACGTGGTTCCGGTGTAATTCTAGCGTAGCTGAAAAGATTAAGATGTCATCTAGGTAGACAACAAGGAAGTCGTCCAGGTACTGACGAAAGATGTCATTGACTAAATGTTGGAAAGTGGCCGGGGCGTTACAAAGCCCGAAAGGCATCACTAAGTATTCGAAATGTCCGAATCTAGATCTGAACGCTGTCTTCCACTCGTCCCCTTCCCTGATCCGGACAAGATTGTAAGCTCCTCTGAGGTCGAGTTTTGAGAAGATGCGGGCCGAGCGGAAACGCTGGAACAGCTCTGGGATGAGTGGTAAGGGATACCGGTTTTTAATGGTGACCTTATTGAGCTCCCTATAGTCTATACAAGGTCGGAGTGAGCCATCCTTCTTCTCGACGAAGAAAATCCCAGCCCCAGCGGGAGAAGAGGAGGGGCGAATAAATTTTTTCTCTAAATTCTCGTCGATGTAGGCCTTGAGGGCCTTTAATTCAGTTTCTGAAAGGGGAAAAATACGGCCGAAGGGAATCTCAGAGCCTGGCAGGAGATCGATAGGGCAGTCATACGGCCGATGTGGGGGTAAACAATCTGCTTGTTGTTTATCAAAAACGTCTTTGTACCCCAAGTAGGCAGGAGGGACGTGTAGAAGGTTTTCCGGTGGGCTAATGAGGGTGGAGCAAGAATCAGGAGGAGGTAGCAGGCAATGCTGAAGGCAAAAAGAAGACGTGAAACTGATGTCTCTGGTGAGCCAATTGATACATGGTTGATGGAGCTGAAGCCAAGGGAGTCCCAGGATGATGGGGAACATGGGAGATGGGATGAGGTCCAACCGAAGATGTTCTTGATGGCCAAGATCAGAGATGACGTGCAGGGGAAGTGTTTCATGTGTAACCAATCCAGAACGGGGAAGTGACCCATCCGCTAGGTGGACTTGAAGGTGAGTATCTTTAGTGCGGTGAGGGATGCGCAGCTTTTGGGCCAGGGCCAAGTCCAGGAAGCTGCTGCATGCTCCCGAGTCAATGATCGCCGGTAGGCGGGTTGCCCCTTCCGGAAGCTGCAGGGAAAGGAAAAGCACAACGTAAGTCTGTGATAGATGCGAGACATGGTAATTGAGGGTTGGTGCAGGTTTCAACTTACAGGGTCTCACCGGACAGGTGCGCAAAAAGTGGCCGTCCCCACCGCAATAAAGGCAAAGGTTGGCTCGACGCCTGCGTAGTCTTTCTTCCGGAGTGAGGGGCGGACGTACTAAGCCAAGCTGCATAGGCTCTGGATCAGGTAATGAAGAAGTTGGTGAAACCGAAGAAGGTGTGGGCACCGAAGGCAGACGTGGCGGAGGGTAGCTGGGTAGTAGCCGAGGTGAAGATCACAAGTGTGGGATCCGGAATCCACAGGATACGTTAGAAGCCGGAAGCCAATGCGAAGTCAATCAGGAGCAGGAATAAGGAAGTCCAAGAAGCAAGCCAGGTTCAGGGAATGGAGACAGCAGCAAGTCTGAGATTCAAGCCGGGATCAAGGTTCACAGAGAGAAGCGAGTCCAAAGTCCAGAGCCGGGGTCAGGGGTAAGAGAAGGCATCAATCCGATAAACAAGCCGAGGTCAGGTATGTAGTCAAGCAATCAGGTAATCCAGGTCAAGAGGTTAGTTCAAGGGATAAAGCACATACAGGAACTGATGACAAACCAGCAACCAGCAAAGGGGAAGGGGCTGGCTTAAATAGGCCGCACTGGCCACTGATTGGTCCACAGGAGTACAGCCACTGATTGGTCCACAGGAGTACAGGTTCAGGACCAGGTTCCAACGGACAGCACACAGAATAGTACTGAGCAGTGGCTCAGAGACAAAAGAGCTGGACCTTCAATGGAGAGATCCTGGGTTCGATTCCACCCAGGACCAACTGGGGAAAGAGACCGTGGAAGGTCTGCGCCCTGACAGCACCTAAAGCTAAATAAAAAAGAAATCATTTGTCATTGGGACAGAAAGTGAATTGCAATCTTCTGAACAGATGCGCACAGACAGCAAAACAAATGTTACAGGGGTGATAACCCTTCTCTATGTTTTCCGAAAAATAGATTTTTTTGGCTGGAGCTACACTTTAAAAAAGTACCAGTTCAAAATTACAAACAGATTCTACTTAACAACAAACCTACATTCCCTGTCTTGTTTGCGCCGCCTGTATACTGCTGTTCAAAGTATATAGGGCCAAAGGGGCTGGTAATGACCTGGGGGGAGGGGAGGAAACCCATGCTATTTTTCTCAATGATTTTCATCCATATTGCAGGGACCAGACATTACATTAAAGCCACAAGCAGTTTTAAATGACTTTTTTCTTATAGTAATGTAATTTTGTGCAGGGACAGTTCTAAACATGTGCCACTTCACAGGCATACTATAGACACCCAGCAGGTACGATATTTAAAGGAATTTTTTTTAAAAAAATTCACTTTAAGCATCATTAAAATCACTGCTCCTAAAAAAAACTTCAGTTTTTAAAACTTTTTTTTTGCATTAATACATGTACCCTGGGGCAAAACCCGGGTCCCCAAACCCGTTTTAGGACAATAACTTTCAAATTAGCCTTTAAAATTAGCACTTTTGAATTCGAACGTTCGAGTCCCATAGATTTCAATGAGGGGTTCTAAAGTTTGTGCAAACGTTCAGTCCGTTCGAAGGTTCTGGTGTTCGGCTCATCCCTAACCACCAATATACGAAGGATTTTTCCCAGTGACCACAAATTTAAGGATAATTTCTCACACTGACCATCGTGCTATTGTGCTGGGAACTGTAGATATAGTAATAGTAGTAGATAGTAATTACATATAGTAATAGGGGTTCCCTGAGAATCAAAAAAATATTTGAAGGGTTCCCCATGTTAAACAGGCTAAGAAAGGCTGTTCTAGCCTGCACAATGTAGGTGTCCCACTTTGGACGTTCATGGCGGTTGGAGGAAGGTGATTGTACAATGAATATAAAGCTGCATGTTGTACAACATGCAAATTCTATATTGCAGTTATGAAAAAATATTTGATAAATCGACAAATAACTTAAAAAAATCTATTTAACACAATAATCCTTCTTTACATTTTTTAAGATAGTTTTATGCTTATATTTCTTCTTTTTTTTTTGGCTGCAAATTGTAGATATAACCATTTATTATTTTATGAAATATGTATTCATCTTGAGCGTGCAACGTTTCAATACATCCCACAGATGTTTCCATGTCTTTATTTTTTAATTGTTTATGCTGTTCTCTGAACTGTATAGTTGTTGGTTTTAAGACAGCTAGTCCTCATTAGAATGGATTCTGTGGAGGAGAGAGTAGGTATCGCTCATTCACTGTGGATCTAAAATCCAGCTGATTGAGCTGGCAGCTGTGGGACTTCATTATCCTCTCAAAGGCGGCGTGTCACACCAGCTGGTCCTCATTGGAAGGGGCCATGACATCACTTTCACTAGACTAGTCATAAATGTAACAATGGCCTATCTGCAAAAGTTCTCGTGGAGTTGTCAGTTGCTTTCAGAATGAACTAACTTAAAGTTAATGTATAGTTTCATATATTATATTCTTTTAAAGCAGTGGCTCTCAACCTTTCTAGTTCTGTGACCCCTTGATAACATTTCTCAAGTTGTGGGGACCACTAAGGCCGCGTATACACGATCAGTCCATCCGATGAGAGCGGTCCGAAGAACCGTTTTCATCGGTTAACCAATGAAGCTGACTGATGGTCTGATGTGCCTACACACCATAGGTTAAAAAACGATCATGTCAGAACGTGGTGACGTAAAAAACAACGACGTGCTGAAAAAAACAAAGTTCAATGCTTTCATCGGTTCAATTTTGACCGAAGGTTAACTGACCGATGTGGCCCACACACGATCGGTTTGAACCGATGAAAAGGTCCTTCAGTCCGTTTTCATCGGTTTTGACCGATCGTGTGTACGCGGCCTAACAGTAAAATGTTCATAGCGTGGGTTGTTGGCACCCAAGGCAAGACAAGTAATTTGTTCCCCTAACCCACAGACGTTTAACGCTCCCTGAGTCCCTTCCACTTGTACAGTATTAAAACCACTCTCTCTCTGTTCTCCTTTCTTTCCCTTTTATCTCTCTCTATCCTAATTTCTTGTTTTCTTTCCCCCCATTCCTCTCTCTAGCTGCGTTTCATGTTTTTTCTCTTATTCTTTCTCTCCTTTTTTCTTTGTTCCTCCCCCTCTTTTCCTTTCCCTTCCATGTATTCTCTATTTTTATTCCTTCTCTTACTTCTTGGTGGGGGGAATGGGATGAGTGACCATGCTGGTGGGAAGTTGGGATGAGTGGCAGTGCTGGGGGGGGGAGTTGAGATGAGTGGCAGTGCTGGTGAAGAGTTGGGATGAGTGAAAGTGCTGGGGGGGGAGTTGGGATGAGTGGCAGTGCTGGCGGGTAGTTGGGATGAGTGGCAGTGCTGGTGAAGAGTTGGGATGAGTGAAAGTGCTGGGGGGGGGAGTCGGGATGAGTGGCAGTGCTGGGGGGAGTTGTAATGAGTGGCAGTGCTGGTGGGTAGTTGGGATAAGTGGCAGTGCCAGCAGGTAGTTGTGATGAGTGACAGTGCTGGGGGGGAGTTGGGATGAGTGGCAGTGCTGGGGGGAGTTGGGATGAGTGACAGTGCTGGGGGGGAGTTGGGATGAGTGGCAGTGATGGGGGGGGAGAGTTGAGATGAGTGGCAGTGCTGGTGAAGAGTTGGGATGAGTGGAAGTGCTGGGGGGGGGAGTTGGGATGAGTGGCAGTGCTGGCGGGTAGTTGGGATGAGTGGCAGTGCTGGTGAAGAGTTGGGATGAGTGAAAGTGCTGGGGGGGGAGTTGGGATGAGTGGCAGTGCTGGGGGGAGTTGGAATGAGTGGCAGTGCTGGTGGGTAGTTGGGATAAGTGGCAGTGCCAGCAGGTAGTTGTGATGAGTGACAGTGCTGGGGGGGAGTTGGGATGAGTGGCAGTGCTGGGGGGAGTTGGGATGAGTGACAGTGCTGGGGGGGAGTTGGGAAAAGTGACAGTGCTGGGGGGAAGTTGGGATGAGTGGCAGTGCTGGGGGGATTTGGGATGAGTGACAGTGCTGGGGGGGAGTTGGGATGAGTGGCAGTGCTGGGGGGAGTTATGATGACTGGCAGTGCTGGGGGGAGTTGGGAAAAGTGACAGTGCTGGGGGGAAGTTGGGATGAGTGGCAGTGCTAGGGGGGGGGGTATCTGAACAGCCAACTTAGGTGCTCTTGATCAAGGTCATCTGCTGATCTGAGAACTGTAGTGGGGACTTTTTAATGGCAACTCTAATCACAGGTAGTGTTACTCATTGTGTCTCCGGCTTCACTGTGTCTCTGACTTTGTGGTGTCTCACAGCAATGACACCTATGCCGAAATCAGGAGATAGGGTCTCCTCCAGCCCCTCCCACTTCACATTCCTCACCAGTCAGCTGACCTCTAGCCTCTGCCCCCAGCCATGCTGTGAAGTGAATGGGTGGCTGCGAAGAAGCTGAGTGGGCGGCCACATGCTACAGGGACAGCCCTGCTGGTCGACCGTGAAAAGGTTTGGAGAGCGGTGCAGGCTTCAGGAATAGCACAGGATTCGGTGACCCCTGGCAAATCGTCATTCGACCCTCAGGTAGAGAACCACTGCTTTAAAGCAAAGCTAAACACAAGAATAAAAATTTAACACGTTGCAGCTTACCAGGGCTTAGATCATGGGTGCTCAACCTGTGGCCCTCCAGTTGTTGCAAAACTATAAGTCCTACCATGCCTCTGCTTCTGGGAGTCATGCTTGTAACTGTTAGTCTTGCAATGCCTCATGGGGCTTGCAGTTCTGCAACAGCTGGAGGGCCACAGTTTGAGCACCCATGGCTTAGATGAATGTGAAGGTTCTCATTTATCCAAGTTGTGGTATAGCCCAGCGATGGCGAACCTTGGCGCCCCATATGTTTTGGAATTACATTTCCCATGATGCTCATGCACTCTGGAGTGTAGTTGAGCATCATGGGAAATGTAGCTCCAAAAAACATCTGGGGTACCAAGGTTCGCCATCACTGGTATAGCCAGTAGTAGTGATGAGCTGAACTTCCCTGGGTTCGGTTCAGCGAACTTCAGAGGAAATCGTATTCCAAACCTGAACCCAATGGAAAATAATAGTAGCTGAATCTGTCAAATAAAAAATTCCCATTTTCCGAGCTAATAGGCAAGGGGCAGTGTTGTCAACCGTCAGTATTTTTACTGGCAGCCCGTAAAAAACAGGCAATTTTCTCCTGCTAGTAAATGCCAGTAAGCCCTCATACACACGGACGTTTTAACAGAGGCTTTTTTGAGCTTTTTTTTGCTGCTTAAGAACACCACTCCATGTTATTCAATGGGCATACCCACCATGGCGTTTTTGAGCTGTAACAGGCATGGTCGTTTTTAAGCTTAAAAAAAAAACAAGGACCAACGCGTCCTGAGGCTTCAGCGCTAGAGCTGTTTTGACGCTAAAGCCGAAAAAAGCTCAAAAGCGTGAATTAGTGCTATACCGACGTTTTTTAGCGTCAGCGTTTTTAAGCTGTAAAATGTTTATTATGTGATATTGCGCATTGTTTTAGACTTTTCCTTGGCATCGTGGGTAATTTGGAAGTGGAAAATAGCAGAGGGATATTTTTTTTTTAAAAACACACCTTAGCGATAACGCTTACGAACGACATTTAACTTGCATTGACGCCAAGTCAAAACGCTAATAAAATCGACCGCGGACCGTTTTCATCGGACATGTCTGCTGGGATCATTTGGTCTGATGTGTGTACACACCATCAGACCAAATTCCCCGCGGACAGAATATGCGGTGACGTGACGGCGACGATGACGCAGCGACGTGCGCGAACCCGGAAGTTCAATGCTTCCACGCATGCGTCTAATCACTTCGACGCATGCACGGGATTTCGGGCCAGCGGACATGTCCGATGAGTCGTACTGCCCATCGGACATGTCCGACGGACAGGCTTCCAGCGGACAAGTTTCTTAGCATGCTAAGAAACTTTTGTCCGCTGGAAACCTGTCCGCTAGGCCGGAAAACTGTCCGGTAGGCCCTACACACGGTCGGACATGTCCCCGGAAACTGGTCCGACGGACCAGTTTCAGCGGACATGTTCGGTCTTGTGTACAAGGCCTTAAAGCGGAGGTTTACCCATATATATTACTTTTTTCCCTTAGATTAATGCTCGTTTTGTCTAGGGGAATCGGCTAGATGTTTTAAAATATGAGCCATACTTACCGTTTACGAGATGCATCTTCTCCGTCGCTTCCGGGTATGGGCTGCGGGACTGGGCGTTCCTTCTTGATTGACAGTCTTCCGAGAGGCTTCCGACGGTCGCATCCATCGCGTCACGATTTTCCGAAAGAAGCCGAACGTCGGTGCGCAGGCGCAGTATAGAGCCGCACCGACGTTCGGCTTCTTTCGGCTACGAGTGAAGCGATGGATGCGACCGTCGGAAGCCTCTCGGAAGACTGTCAATCAAGAAGGAACACCCGCTGACCGAGCAATACAAGTTCACACTGCCACATAAGGTTTATTTTCTCTTCTTCTTTTTTTTTTTTCTATCTGACTAACGGTTTCAAAACCCCCACTAGGGGCCGACTACGTGTCGTAGTGGACTCTGTTATTAATCGCCGCTCCACTGGCGCGACACTAATGATCCCATAAGGGGTGTCGCTCCACGGGAGTGGAATGAACGTATGTTTTAAGTCCACTGCGTCCCTATCTCATGTGTTATTTCATGATTTATGTTGATGAACACGATTTGTTTACTTAATACATGTTTCCCGACGTCGTTGCACGACGTACAAGTTTTAACTGTACCTTGTAATACCACGTGAAACTTTAATAAAGAAACATTGAATAAAAAAAAAGAAGGAACACCCGCTCCCGAAGACCCATACCCGGAAGCGACGGAGAAGATGCATCTCGAAAACGGGTAAGTACGGATCATATTTTAAAACAAATAGCCGATTCCCCTAGACAAAACGAGCATGAATCTAAGGGGAGAAGAGATAAAAAAAACGAATTGGGTGAACTCCCGCTTTAAAGTAAAAAGGTTGGCAGTAAAAAATAAGGCTGTGAGGCTTGGCTTGGTCCAAAGCCGGCTGAGACCATCCAAGTGCCTGCTAAAGTGTGATCAGGCAGCTCTGGCGGAGGCGGTGCCTGAGCATGTCGTGTGATGTCATGGTGCAATGGAGCCAAGCAGAGCAGCCAGAGCGAGTCTGCGGTATAGGAGCAAGGCAGGCTGGAACCGGGACCATCAGTGCTGTTTAGACTGGAGTGGACTGGAGGGATTTCTTGGCTTGGAGAGAAACTGTCACTGTCACTCAGGAGGGGACGTGTTGTGTCAGTGAGGTCTCATCATCATCTGTACTGCTGCACATTGCTGTCAGTGTCACTATGAGAGTCAATTTTATGTGTGTGTGCCGCCCATTCTAATTTCTTGCCCTCGTATGGCCGTCGTTCCCACGTCGCAATTTGAAAATTTTCCGTTGTTGCGTAACTCGTCCGTGAATGGGGCTGGACGTAATTTACGTTCACGTCGAAACCAATGACGTCCTTGCGTCGTCATTTAGCGCAATGCACGTTGGGAAATTTTAGGGGCGGCGCATGCGCAGTACGTTTGGCGCAGGAACGCGCCTAATTTAAATGCTCTACTCCCCCTACCCGGCTCATTTGAATTACGCGGGCTTGCGCCAGAGGATTTACGCTCCGCCGCGCAACTTTACAGGCAAGTTCTTTGTGACTAAAGCACTTGCCTGTAAAACTTGCGGCGGCGTAACGTAAATGACATGCGTTACGCCGCCGCAATTTTGCGCGATTCTACGAGAATCTGGGCCAGTGGGTGGAGGGGGCTGGGGGCGTTGGTGCCGCACCGTGCCGCCGGAGGGGGGGGGGGTTTGGGGCAGTTGTGTTAGTGCCGCTCTACCAGCGGCCTGGGGAGGGGGGGTGTTTGCCGCCCCCCCCCCCCCAAAAAAAAACACCAGCCGCCATTGGTAATGCTGTATGTCAGAGCAGTGGAAATCTGTGTATCTAGATGCTTGCCTGGCATTTAGCTTTGAAAAACAAATGTCTAGAGTTCTACTTCAACATGTATTGATAAGAATGTTTACATTAAGCTGATCAATCTCACATGTGAACATTTAAAAGGCCATAGTTTCCCTTTTAAGTCTAACCACCATAGCAGTATAGAGATTGATCTGAAAATAATGTTGTCAGTTATACGGTAGAGTGAAAAGCCGCGCTCGTGTTGCAAGTTGTCCTTAATAATCTATGTAATTTGCTCACAAATCTCCAGCGCAAAAAAACGCTTCCTGTTTCGTAGACGGTGTATTAATAAGAAATAATTCATGAATGAAAAACTTCCTTTGTCTGGGAAGCAACGGCTGTGCAGGGAATAGCGATATGGATTTTTAGTTGCAATTGATGCTGATGCTTTTGAAGGAATATTTTCAGGCTATTTGTCTTAAAGTTGAAGTTTAATCTGCTTATTTTTTTTTTGTCATCTCTGGTTCATCTTTTCCCTCCTCATCAATATGCTAATCACATTTTCAAATAAATTATTTCCGTTTTCATTGCATGCCTTATTTTATACCCATTGGAATAAGCACTGGGTCGCTGTGCCTCTCTATGCACTGCAGGCAAATCAAGAGTAGTGGGTGGCAGGGCTGGACTGGGACAGAAATTTGGCCCTGGACTTCATCCAGACTGGCCCACTTTGACAGGTCTCTCCCATGGCGGCCGGACAACTGCCACCCAAGCCCCCTCCCCCCCTTCACTAGCCACTAGCCGTTCTACTTTATTAGAGTAGAATGGCTGGTACTGGTACTCTTATAGGCAGTACCAGTGGGAAAGCTAGACATTATTTCACCCGGGGCAAAGAATTAGTTTGGTGCCCCCCTTTATGGGACAAGATTAGTGAGAAACTCACAGCCCATAGCTGTTGAGTCAGCTGTCTGTCCCCTCCCCCCATGCTCCTCTGTCGTCGTCCTCTGGTCCTCCCCCTACATCTTTGTTCCCCCCAGGTAAGCGCTGCGGGGAGGGAGAGACAGAGGAGCGGAGGGACGCGGCAATCCGCTGTCACTGAAGCCGGCCCATTGAGCCATCGGTCCACCGGGAAACTCCCTGTAGTCCCAATGGCCAGTCCATCCCTGGTGGGTGGGGTTGGCAGGGTGTTGTACAGAGCTTCCTGAAAACATCTGTAGCACACACCCTAAAGCAGAGGTGTCAAACTCATTTTCATCATGGGCCACATCAGCATTATAGTTGCCCTAAAAAGGCTGGTTGTATCTGTAAAGCCTTGTACACACGATTGGACTTCTATCTGACTTTTCTGTGGATTTCTGTCCGAAGGACGTGGTCCGTGAACTTGCTATGCATACACACGGCAGGACTTTTTCAGCCAACAAACACGGACGCGGTGACGTAATAGACGTACTACGTGGTTTTTCTGCTCTTTACCGCCACCCTTTGGGCAACATCTGCTATTGTTGCCTGATCTTTAGCATTGGTTCTGAGCATGCGTGTTTGTACTTTGGACTTTAGTCCGATGGACTTGTGTACACACGATCGGATTAGCCGACGTAGGACATTTGTTCCTGGAAAGTTTGTCTGTTCTCACAGCGAACATTTGTCCGATGAAAAAGCAAAAAAGTTTGTCCAATGGAGCGTACAGACGGACCTGTTTGATCACACAATCCTACCGTATATACAATCCGACAGAGACCTGGGGGACCCCGCTTTCCACACCGGACCATTTTGAGTACTCCCCATTTATCACCACCTTCTGAACGTGCCCTTGTAGCCAGTTTTTAATCCATGTACTCGCCCTATGGTTTATGCCAACGGACCTTATTTTGTACAGTAAACATTTATGTAGAACTGTGCCAAATACTTTTGCAAAATCCAGATACTCCACGTCTACCGGTCTTCCTTTATCTAGATGGCAGCTCGTCTCCTCATAGAAGGTTAATAGATTGGTTTGGCAAAAACAATTCTTTATGGTTCCATACTGATTACTGCTAATGATTCTGTTCTCATTACTAAAATCTTGTATATAGTCCCTTATCATCCCCTCCAAGAGCTTACATACTATTGATGTTAGGCTACTGTACAGTAACTGGTCTGTAATTCCCAGGAATGTATCTTGGCTCTTTTTTAAATATTGGAGCTACATTGGCTTTTCTCCAATCAGCTGGTACCATTCCACTCAATAGACTGTTCGGAAAAATTAGGAACAATTGTCTGGCAATTACTTGACTGGGTTCCTTAAGGACCCTCGGGTGCAAGCCATCTGGTCCCGGTGACTTATTAATGTTAAGTTTATCAAGTCTAATTCTAATTCTGTCCTCTGTTAGCCATGAGGCTGCTTCCTGTGATGTGTCATGAGGATAAACATTGCAGTTTTGGTTACTGAATCAACCCGATTCCCTTGTGAAAACCAAGGAGAAGAATAAATTCAATACCTTCTCCATCTCTCCATCCTTAGTAACCAGATTCCCGTCATCATTCTTTATGGGACCAATATGATCTGACCTCCCTTTCTTACTATTTATATACTTAAAAATATTTCTGGGGATCTTTTTTACTCTCCTCTGCTATGTGTCTTTCATGTTCTATCTTGGCTGCCCTGATTGCACCCTGCCTTTGGCCAATCATGGCTCTCACAACACATTGCACTGTGATTGGCCAAATGATACAGGTCAGGTGTATGCTTTGGCCAACCAGCAGCTGTCAATGCACTGCGATTTCTCAGTGCATTATGGGGCGCTCCTCTACAGGCGAACGTCCCACGAGCGCCTAATATGTTTGTTTTACGAACAAATGAACATGCAATGTCCATCCATAGTAATTACTCAATGGAGAAACTGTTGTATGATGCTGATACTATGTACAATAGTAGAAGAAGCGTGATGCAGTTGGGGGGGGGGGGGGGCGCTATGATCAGGTTTGGCGGCCAAATCAGGAAATTGAATGCTCTCTTTTATGGCATCAAGGCAGCACTCGTGTGCCACTACGATCTCCCATAATACAGTGTTGCTCTTAGGCCTCGTACACACGATAGGTTTACCAGAGGACACCGGTCTGATGGACCGTTTTCATCGGTCAAAAACGATCGTGTGTGGGCCCCATAGGTTATTTAACCATTGGTTAAAAAAAAGCCAACTTGCTTTAAATTTAACTGATGGATTCCTAACCGATAGGTTAAAACTGATCGTTAGTAGGCACAACCATCGGTTAAAAATCCACGCATGCTCAGAATCAAGTCGACGCATGCTTGGAAGCATTGAACTTATTTTTTTTCAGCACGTCGTTGTGTTTTACGTCACCGTGTTCTGACACGATCGTTTTTTTAACCGATGGTGTGTAGGCTCGACGGACCATCAGTCAGCTTCATCGGTAAACCGATGACAACGGTCCTTCAGACCGTTCTCCTCAGATGGACTGATCGTGTGTACGAGGCTTTAGTGCTTCAGTAAAGCCCTGTACACACGATCAGATATCTAATGGAATCTAATCCAATGGATTTTTTCGTCAGATATCTGATGAAGCTGACTTTCATCAGTCTTGCCTACACACCATCTGTCAAAAATCCGATCGTGTCCAAATGCGGTGACGTACAACACTACGACGAGCCGAAAAAAAATGAAGTTCAATGCTTCCAAGCATGCGTCGACTTGATTCTGAGCATGCGTGGATTTTTGACCGATGGAGTTCCATACAGACGATCGGATTTTTCTATAGGTTTTTTATCCATAGGAAACATTTAAAACATGTTCTATTTTTTTTACACCGATGGAAATAAAACCGATGGGGCCCACATACGATCGGTTTGTCTGATAAAAACAGTCCATCGGTTGGTTTTCAGCGGACAAACCGATCGTGTGTACACGGCTTCACTGCCACTATAGGTCACAGCCTAATTCAGGCTGCAGAACTTGAGGAACAGAGGGAAAAACATTGGGCTAGATTCAGCAATAATTTACGCCGGCGTATCTATAGATACGCCGCGTAAATTCAAAGCTGTGCCGGCGTATCTTCTTTCTGTATTCAGAAAGCAAGATACGCCGAAATTAGGCTAAGATCCGACTGGCGTAAGTGTCTTACGCCATCGTATCTTAGGGTGCATATTTACGCTGGCCGCTAGGTGGCGCTTCCGTCGTTTTTCGGCGTAGAATATGCAAATGACCTAGATACGCCGATTCACAAACGTACGTGCGCCCGGCGGAATTTTTTTACGCCGTTTGCGTAAGGCTTTTTCCGGCGTAACGTTGCTCCTGCTTCTATGAGGCATACGCAATGTTAAGTATGGACGTCGTTCCCGCGTCGAATTTTAACATTTTTTACGTCGTTTGCGTAAGTCGTTCGCGAATAGGGCTGGACAGAATTTACGTTCACGTCGAAAGCAATGACGATTTGCGGCGGAATTTTGAGCATGCGCACTGGGATTCTTTCACGAACGGTTTGTAAAAAACGTTTAAATACGCTGGGGTCAACAATAATTTAAATAAAACATGCCCACATCATTCCCATTTGAATTAGGCGGGCTTACGCCGGCCCACATACGTTACGCCGCCGTAACTTAGGGCGCAAGTTTATTATAAATACGGAACTTGCGCCATAATTTACGGCGGCGTAACGTATCTGAGATGCATTACGCCCGCACTAAATTACGCCGGGCTATCTGAATCTAGCCCATAGTGTAGAAAGAAAAATAAAAGCAATAACTTTGGTGCCTCGCTTACTGACACGCTTGTTTTTATAGACAGCGCAGATAAAAAGTGGTGAACTTAAGACAATAGCTTCACAAATGCTGCGGCTTTGTACAAGCACAATGCAAAAGATGCTACTCTCGTCCCGAAGCCTTACATGTGTTCCACCATTGTCTGAAGTTGTGCATTTACGTCATTGACTGCATAATGAGTGTAGGGTTAATGTATGTGGGAACATAGCACTTGTAGCTTATACAGATGTAGCTATGATTGTAAGAACAAATGTTGGATGCAAGCTCATCATTTATGCAATGCTTTGATAATTTCTCCATGGGATGAAATATTTCAGTTTATCCTAATTTCTGTAACGCTGAACTCAAGGCAAACAGCTAAATACATAAAAAAAGAAAGAAACAAATACCGTGCTAATGTCCAAGAACAAAAAAAAGCAGCCAGCACCACAAAGGACAAATATGTGTATACAAGTAGTAAAAAATAAGTGCAGCGCTTATTCAATGAATATAAATATATGGGGATCCTACCCAAAGGGTACCACTATAGTTCTAGTTGTTGATATGACAAGTGATGCGTGTGTTAATGTTGAAACAAAAACTAAAAAAACGTATTGCAAATAAAAACATTCACTGCAAAAAAGAAATGCAGAAAAATTTGCATAAAATATTGGAAAATCTATGTTGTATCGATATTAAATGTTAAAGAAACGTTTTTTAGTGACTATGACATTCATATAGAAAAATATATGACATCTTTGGAAACAGAATAACTTGCATAAATTGTGGTATGGTTATAATACCCAGGGCCGCCATCAGGAAGTATGGGGCCCCTTACACAGCTTCAGGCATGGGCCCCCTGGAGCACCGGGGAGGGGGAGGGGGAGGGGTGTGCTGCCGCCTGAAATTTAGAGGCGGGGGGGGGGGGGTGCCGCGATTTGAGAAGCGGGGGGGCCCTTTACAAAAAAAAGTAGAAATAAAGAAAAATATATATATATTAAAAAAAAGGGGGGGGGGTAGCCATCCGGGGCCCTGGGGACTTCTGGGTCCTTTAATAAAAAGAAAAAAAGAAAAAATATATATATAAAAAAATATATGTTTATTTTTATTTTTTTAAAAGGGGGGTTGCCATCTGGGGCCCTGGGAACCTCCGGACCTCTAAAAAAATAAAATTAAAAAATTAACCCCTTAATAAAAAAAAATATATATATATATATATATTTTTTTTTTAAGGGGGTTGCCATCCGGGCCCCTGGGGACCTCCAGGCCCCTTACAGGTGTACTGCCTGTACCCCCCTGATGGCGGCACTGATAATACCTATAACCTTAAATTATAGTGAGTGTGTCATATCCACAATAGATGAATTGTGCTAAGAAAATGTGCAATCCAATCAGAAAAAAAGTTGGGAAAAAGTCCAAAACTGGTGGGATGAAGCAAAATGTCAGGACAGTGATCCAAAAGAGATTGATTAACCGCGTAAACCCCGGACTATTATGCAGGTAAAGGACCGGGCCCCTTTTTGCAATTCTGCACTGCGTCGCTCTAATTGGCGTCCTTTTTTTCCCACAAATAGAGATTTCTTTTGGTGGTATTTGATCACCTCTGCGGTTTTAATTTTTTGCGCTATAAACAAAAATAGAGCGACAATTAAAAAAAAAAATCTCTAGGGAGCTGCGGTGGCTCAACGCGATTGGCACTGTGCTGATAAGCCATTCACCTCTGCAGCTAGGGGTTCGGATCCCGGTCTCGGCTTCATGTGAATTGAGTTTGGTGGTCTCAGCCCGGCTCCCGGTGGGTGTGCTATGCAAGGTAAGCCTGTGCTTAGTACGCCCACCCCCCTCCCACAAAAACCACCACACCTACACACGCACTCTAAATTGGGTTAACACACGCACTTTGACCACGCGGTCTCTAAAAGAGAGGCGAAGGACTGATGGGGCTGGTTGAGCGGGCTAATCCTCTCACTCCCTTATAGGGAGTCCCTCTGCCCCGTTGGGCTTCAAAGCGGAGCAGGTAGGGCGGGCTGTGTGGGAGGACCCCCTCACACACCCGCCATTGCCACCCGGGGCATGGAGAAAGGTGGCAGATTGCCTCTGGGGGAGGCCTGCCTACTCCCAACTCCTTCAGTCCGGCTCCTAAAAAATTTAAAAAAAAAAGAAAAAAAAAAAATCTATATTTTTTACTTTTTGCTATAATAAATATCTCCAAAAAAATATATAAAAAAAATATTTTTCCTCAGTTTAGGCTGCAAAAAAAATCACAATAAGCGTTTATTGATTGGTTTGCGCAAAAGTTATAGCTTTACAAAATAGGGGATAGTGTTATGGCATTTTTATTACTAATTTTTTTTTTTACTAGTAATGGAGGCGATCAGCGATTTTTTTCGTGACTGCGACATTATGGCTGACACATCGAACACTTTTGACACATTTTTGGGACCATTGTCATTTTCACAGCGAAAAGTGCTATAAAAATGCACTGATTACTGTGATAAGGACAATGGCAGTGAAGGGGTTAACCACTAGGGGGCTCTAAAGGGGTTAAGTGTGTCCTATTGTGTGTTTCTTACTGTAGGGGGGCGTGGCTGGATGTGTGACATCACTGATCGTCGTTCCCTATAACAGGGAACAGACGATCAGTGACAAGCCACGGAGAAGAATGGTGAAGGTTTGTTTACAGTCACCTCTCCCCGTTCTTCAGCTCCTGTGACCCGATCGCGGGACACCGGCAGCGGGTCCCGCGGGAGCGGTCACAGAGCTTAGGACTAGGTTGCCATGCGCGCCGCCGACGTATATCGGCGTGAAGGGGTCTTTAAGTGGTTAAAAGAATTGTAAAGGCAGAAGGATTTTTTTCCTAATGCATAAAAAACCTTTTGTGTGTAAAACCCCCAAATTACTTACCTGAGCCCTATCTCTCTCCTGCGTTGTTCACGAATGTCTAAGACACCCGGGACACTCCTCCTAATTGGCTGAGACAAAGCAGCTGTGTCATTGGCTCCCGTGGCTGTTGTTCAAAGTCAGTTAGCCAATCAGGGGAGAGAAGTGGCGGGGTTGGGTCGGGGCTCCATGTCTGAATGGATATATTCAGAGCTGTGACTTAGCTAAAGTGCCCCCATAGGAAGCTGCTGACTGTGGGGACACTCGATAGGTGGGAGGGGCAAGAAGCAGCCAAGAGAAACCTGAGAAAAGGAGGATAGGGCTGCTCTGTGCAAAACCAACTGCACAAAGGAAGTAAGTTTAACATATTTTTTTTTTAAAAAGACTTTACAATCACTTTAATCCAAGAGCCACAACTGGAGGTCACCGCTGTGAGGGGTTCCACCACCACGAATAAATGAGGAGGCTTACCGGAACATGTGGACCCAATTGGCGTATGCCTAATGGATCTATACAGACAGGGGGGTAAAAACGCTTAGTAAGCGTGAATTTCCACACCACTCTCCACAAAACTCTCCTTTAGCGATTAGAAGGTCCAATCCACTTCCACCATCAATTCCACAGCTTAGTAAAAGGCTAGTACACTGGAGGCCTGAGCTGCAAAATATTGGTTGGTAGCATGCTGGGAGCCTAGACCACACAGCATCCTAATCCGCACAATAACATTGGTTGCTAGTACAGTGGTTGCCTGGGCCTCACAGTGCAACTGGTTGATAGAATGATGGCAGCCTTTTCCGCCAGGGACATTGGTTGCTAGAATTATGGTGGCCTAGGCCACAGAGTGCCATTGGTTTCTAGGATGTTGGCGACCCAGACTGCACAGCGTCCGTGGTTGCATGGATGCTGGCAGTCTGGGCTGCACAATGTTATTGGTTGCTATATTTGTGGTCTGGACTGCACAGTGTCATTGGTAGCTAGGATGCTGGTGCCTGGGTTGCACAGCATCATTGGTTGCTAGTGAGATTGATGGCCTGGGTTGGGCTGCACACTGGTGGCCCGAGCTGGCCTGCACAACGTCATTGGATGTTGTGGAGCATGCGGCCCAGGGGATGAACATACACATGGCTAAGAATGCACTGAAGACAGAGGCCCGGATTCACGTAGGAGAGCGCATCTTTGTGCAGGCGTAACGTATCCTATTTACGTTGCGCCTCCGCAACTTTGACAGGCAAGTGCAGTATTCTCAAAGCAAAGTTGCGGCGGCGTAGCGTAAATAGGCCGGCGTAAGCCCGCCTAATTAAAATGTGGAAGATATGGGCGTGTGTTATGTAAATTTATTGTGACCCCACGTATATGACGCTTTTTTACGAACGGTGCATGCACCGTCCGTGAAAGTATCCCAGTGCGCATGCTCCAAATTAACCTGCAAAAAAACAATGCTTTCGACGTGAACGTAAATGACGCCCAGCCCTATTTGCGAACGACTTACGCAAACGATATAAAACATGAAAAATTTTACGCTGTTCCAACGTCCATACCTAACATTGGTACGCCTCATCTACGCCTCATAGAGCAGGGGTAACTTTACGCCGGAAAAAGCCTTACGTAAACGGCGTATCTGTATTGCGACGGCCAGGCGTACATTCGTGAATAGGCGTATCTAGCTGATTTACATATTTCTAGGCGTAAATTAGCGTACACGCCCCTAGTGGCCAGCGTAAATATGCAGTTAAGATACGACAGCGTAGGAGACTTTCGCTGGTCGTATCTTATACAAATTCTGGCGTATCTGATTCTTTGAATCAGGTGCCAAGATACGACAGCTCAGACTCAGACATACGACGGCGTATCTGGAGATACGCCCTCGTATCTCCTATGTGAATCTGGGCCAGAGTGTCTAATATTGACATGACTCTCTGGTCTTAGTGCCACCTTGCCCTGTGCTGCATTAGTACACACCATGATGTTTGTGGTTATATCAGGTCAGTCCACCTTTGCTGAAGATTCTGCATAATATGAATCCACAGAATGAATGTGATAGATTCCAAGTATGTAAATCATCATTATGTAGTTAAATTGCATGACAACACCACCTTTCTACTAGAAAACGTAAAAATTATTGTAAAAATACCTTTTATTTTTCATTTCTTTTTTTTATAGGATGCATCAATAGCTCACAGATTTCACATAATGCGAGAAAAACATCCAGAAAAGTTCAACAGCAGGTAAGACTTGAAGATACTTGAGTGCTATGAATGGTTCTTGTAATGGTTCTTTTATATTTACCTGAGGGTGTCCAGTTCAATGTTTACCAACCTTTTTTCAGTCACGGCACCCTTTAAAAGTGTGCAAAATATTAAGGCACTCCAGTCTAAATGGTAAATGGTACTTATCAATGGGAAACCTGAGCCTGGGATGATGCACACAACCACCTTGATGAGAATAACTTCACGTCAGAAGCCTCTCTTCAGAGGTCCTGGTATAACATCAGTGGTCCCCCATCACATCAGTGCCCCCCCCTTCACATCAGAGGTCCCCCATCCCATCAGTTCCCCCCTCCCCCTTCACATCAGAGGTCCCCCATCCCATCAGTGTCCCCCCCTTCATATCAGAGGTCCCCACATCAGTGGTCCCCTATCGCATCAGTGCCACCCTTTATATCAGAGGTCCCCCCATCACATCAGAGTTCTCCCCTACTCATCAGAAGCCCCTCTTCACATCAGAGGTTCCTCTTTCAATTCAGAAGCTCCCCTTCACATGAGAGGTTCTCCTCCATCATCACATCAGTGCTCCACTTCACATCAGAGGTCTCCCCCTTTACATCAGAGGTCTCCCCAACTCATCAGAAGCCCCTTTTCACATTAGAGGTTCCCCTTTACATCAGAGATCTCTCCATCATTTCCCCCCAAGTCATCGGAAGCCAGTGGCGGCTGGTGCTCAATTTTTTTTTGGGGGGGGGGGGGGGGGGGGGGGGCGCAAACAAACTGAAAAAAAAAACATAAATTGCAGCCACTGTGCCCATCAAATGCAGCCAATGTGCCATCAAACGCAGCCACTATGCCATCAAATGCAGCCACTATGCCATCAAATGTAGCCACTGTGCCATCAAACGCAGCCACTGTGCCATCAAACGCAGCCACTGTACCCATAAATTGCTGCCACTGTGCCATGAAACGCAGCCACTGTACCCATAAATTGCTGCCACTGTGCCATCAAACGCAGCTACTGCACCCATCAATTGCTGCCAGTGTGCCCATCAATTGCCGCTACTGTGCCCCATCAATTGCCGCTACTGTGCCCCATCAATTGCCGCTACTGTGCCCCATCAATTGCTGCCAATGTGCCCATCAATTGCTGCCAGTGTGCCCCATCAATTGTCGCTACTGTGCACCATCAATTACTGCCAGTGTGCCCATCAATTGCCACTACTGTCCCCCATCAAATGCTGCCAGTGTGCATCACCCGGGACTTACCTGTTTCACAGCGGGTCACGGTGGCGTCCTCCACGTCCACGATCCTCGATGTCTTCTTCCATCCTCTCTATCAGGCGTCCAATCACAGCGCCTGTTGTTTCAGCCAATCAGGTGACAGGTAACAGACCCGAGCACCTGATTGGCTGAGAGGCGAGTCAGTGTTAGGAAAGCAATTTATTTGCTTTCCTAACACAACGCTGAGTGAACAGCGAGCACCCAGCATGATGCCCGCTGTTCACCATTTTGGATGCCTATTCGAGGCTACGGCTCTAATTAGGCACTTCCAAAAAAACGCTGCTGTAATTCAGGCCGGACACCTGAATAGGGGGCGGCAGCGGCTACGATAGATTCATTCAATGCATGAATCTATCTATGGTGAGAGAGGGTGGCAGGAGAGAGGGGGCCGCGCCCATGTGCCCTTTATGGACGCACCGCCACTGTCAGAAGCCCCTCTTTACATCAGAGGTTCCCCTTTCAATTCAGAAGCTTTTGTTCACATCAGAAGTTCTCCTCCATTACATCAGAGCCCCCTATTTTACGTAAGTGGCCCCCAAAGATATCATAAATCCCACCTATACATCAGAGTCCCCCAACACATCAGATTTCCTCCATCACAGAGTTCCTTCCATCACAAAGCCCCCATCACACAGTGTCCTCTTTACATCAGAACCCTACTTTTTGGCTCCAGTAGCATGGCAGAAGGTGGGAGGTAGAGCAGGTTAGGAGGAGCCCGACTTCCAGGATTTTTTTTCAGTGGGAACGTGGTGGAACGCAGTTCTGAACGTATTAATGGCAAGGGGTTTTTAGGTGTGCTCGAGGGTCTATTAATGCTGGCTACTGGAGGATCTATTGTTGCCGTGGGGGGTTCAATAGCTGCTGGGAGGGATCTAGTGTTGAGAGAGTGGTCTATTTTTGTTGGCTGCTGGAGGCTCTATTGATGCTTAGGGGGATAGTAAATTGTTGCTGGGAGGGTTCTACTTTTGAGGGAGGGGTCTATTGTTGTTGGAGGGCTGCTGGAGGGTTTATTGATGCTGACCTCTGGAGGATCCATTGTTGCTGGGGTAGGGGGGGGTTCAATTGCTGCTGGGAGGAATCTACTGTTGTGGAAGTGGTCTATTGTTGAGGGTCTGTTGATGCTGCCTGCTGAAGAATCTTTTATTGCCGGTGGGGGTCTACTAATGCTGGGTGGATCTATAGTTGCTTGTTGTGGGGGGGGTTCTATTGTTGCAGGGGCAAACTATTGTTGAAAGGGGGGGTGTATTCAGGGGTGGACTGACAACTCATGGGGCCCCTGGGCAATAGAATATTATGGGGTCCCCGGGCTTACAGATGGGCACCACGCCAGAAGGCATTGCATAGGCAGGGCAGCTAAAATCTCAGGATTTTAACATCAAAAGCATGTCGGTTTTGGACATATCAGGGACAGATGTAAAAAAACACAGATTTTTACATACTGTCCCTGGTTTTATTGAGCCTGGCAACTCTGATGGGGCCCCCTAGCGGCATGGGGCCCTCGGGCAGTGCCCGAGAGTCCCAATGGTCAGTCCGCCCCTGGGTGTATTGTCTCTGGCTGCATGGGATATATTTTACAGCTTATCATTAACAAATTCCATTCAAATTACTTAGTACCATAAAATCATACTTAGTTCTGTATTCTCTAAAAGGGGTGGTACTGGGAGGTAGATAGGGGGAGGAATCAAGGGAGGGTGCTCGGGGGTGGGTAGGGGGCGGAGACAAGAAGGGACTTGAAAGGAGGCATTCCTGCACCTATGCTCTGAGAAAAAAAGCCCTGCCGACTTCTTCCATCCTCTAATGAATGCGTGGGGTGGCGGTGCAAGCTGCCTGCCTTGGATCAGCGCCATGAGTTGCCATGGTGCGGAGGGGCTGGTCACAAACACCATAGCAAAGAATGACGCCATGTGTACTGCCCTAGAGCGTCATTGGTTGTTATGGCCCTGGCGGCTGGCCCATCCGCGCCATGCGACTCATGACACTGATCCAGGGCAAACTGCGTCCCACAATCGCGGCACCCTGGGGGAACCCAAACGGCACCCCATTTGAGAAACACTGGTCTAGTCCCACCCATATATGTAACTTCTAAGGCCGGGTACACACGAACAAACATGTACGGTGAAAGCGGTCCGTCAGACCGTTTTCACCGTACATGTCTGCCAGAGGGCTTCTGTACGATGGTTGTACTAACCATCGTACAGAAGTCCGCGCGTAAACAATACGCGGGGTGTGTCCGCGTCGTCGCCGCGACGATGACGCGGCGATGACGCGGAGATGTGGGCGGGCCTGCCATTTAAAGGCTTCCACGCATGCGTCGAAGTCATTCGACGCATGCGGGGGACGGCGGGCGCCTGGACCTGTACGGTAGGTCTGTACTGACGACCGTACATGTCCGAGCGGGCAGGATTCCAGCGGACGGTTTTAAAACACGTCCAGGAATATTTGCCAGCTGGGAAAAGGCCCGGCGGGCAAATGTTTGCTGGAATTCGGCCCGCTCGCGCCCACACACGACCGAACATGTATGCTGAAACTGGCCCGCGGACCAGTTTCAGCATACATGTTTGGTCGTGTGTACGGGGCCTAACAGCCATTTTATGTCTATGGGGCGTTGGTGACACAGTTTAGATTGCGAGGACTTGGTGAGAACAAACAACTTATTACATCAGATGATGTTTTTTGGGGTAAAGTTACACACCTGTGACATGTAAATGACTTGATTTCCATTGAAACAGAAGACCAACATTTCAGAGTTGACATCTAGGTCTCTTGATTAGATTTTGCATAGGCGAAACTCATTTTTATTTGCTCTTCTAGACTTGTATCAATTCAATGCAAATGACCCGCAGTGATTTTCGCGGCAGCAATTTGATCACAAAACACTTAATAATAGTTTATAGTTTATTGTTTTGCATTTTGATGTTGGGCAGGCAAATGTCCTCTTCCTCTCTTACAGTGAAATCATTCTATCATACTATAATGATTAGCCTGATGTGGCAGCATTAGAGAACATGGCAAGCGCTCAATCCATTTTCAATAGGAAAGTAGGTTGTTTGCAGGCGCTGAATAATTTTTTTTTTCTTAGAAATATTACATTTTTGGGGGGGATTTTAAATATGAACATAGAAAAGATACAATTTCTGGGGAAATTGTGTGACGTGGCCTCCACCAATACTCCTGACTGGAGACAGTGCCCCTGGAGATGTAAATGTGATCCAACAGTGTGTCGATCCAGTTCGATCCATTGCCCCATCAAAACCTGCCCCATCAAAACCTGCCCCATCAAAAACTACCCCATCAAAACAGCCCCATCAAAACTGGAGATGTAAATGTGATCCAACAGTGTGTCGATCCAGTTCGATCCATTGCCCCATCAAAACCTGCCCCATCAAAAACTACCCCATCAAAACAGCCCCATCAAAACTGGAGATGTAAATGTGATCCAACAGTGTGTCGATCCAGTTTGATCCATTGCCCCATCAAAACCTGCCCCATCAAAAACGACCTTATCAAAACGGCCCCATCAAAACTGGAGATGTAAATGTTATCCAACAGTGTGTCAATCCAGTTCGATCCATTGCCCCATCAAAACCTGCCCCATCAAAACTTGCCCAATTTAAAAACTACCCCATCAAAACAGCCCCATCAAAACTGGAGATGTAAATGTGATCCAACAGTGTGTCGATCCAGTTCGATCCATTGCCCTATCAAAACCTGCCCCATCAAAACCTGCCCCATCAAAAACTACCCCATCAAAACAGCCCCATCAAAACTGCCCCATCCTATTTTCCCCATTCTATTGCTCCATCAAAAATGGGTTGCTATGGAGGGTTTCTATGGACTGGTTGCTATGGACTGGTTGCTATGGACTGGTTGCTATGGACTGATTGCTATGGACTGGTTGCTATGGACTGGTTGCTATGGACTGGTTGCTATGGAGGGTTGCTATGGACTGGTTGCTATGGACGGATTGCTATGGTCGGGAACAATCCGCATGTTTCGGTATATTACTCGTCTATGTAGTGTAAAAACTGTGGGAGGAGTTACCGTTTAAAATGTGGCTATAATAACATATATGTGAGATAACAATAAGTAATCTTGCTATGCAAGAACACCTAAATTGTATATTAGGGCTGGCTGATGGGTTGTGGCAATATTTCGTATTAATATTTCTGTGGTATTTAAATTGTGTGACCAAATGCCAAGACTGGGGGGGGGGTGCATTTTTGCAGTTAGTGTTTTTCATATTTGTTTTTTTATGTATTTGATACTAAAGTATAAATAAATAAATGCACAATTCGTTCCGCATTGACTTCAATGGCATGCAATACCGTATGTGGCCAGAGGTGGGGGGGGGCGTCAGAGAGCCAGAGAGCCTCGTAAATGATCGGGGACAGCTCGGCTTACCTCGGAAAGGCTCGGAAACACCTGTGGGAACGGAGTATTTCCCAGTATTTCCAAACGGCTCTGCTCTGTTTGGCTCCGGCGCCCCCGCACCTCAAGCCAAATGCGGTACTGCACACCACATTAGCTTGAATTCTGCTTGTTTTGCGAGACAACACTCGCAAACCGAGTAAGGATTTTTTTTAAATACAGCGCTCGTATTGCAAAACGCTCGTTAACCGCGTCACTCGCAATCCGAGGTTCCACTGTATATGTTTATGATACACGGTGCTTTACCAAATTAAATATTTTTAAGTTAGGGCAACCATACACAATCAAGGTTCCACAGAACCCATCTTATCAATGCAGCCTTATCAATGCCCATCTCATTAATGCAGCCTTATCAGTGCAGCCTGATCAATGCCCATCTCATCAATTCAGCCTGGTCAATGCCCCTTTTTAGCCTCAATGTTCATCTGCAGACGATCAGCGCCGTTCGGAAATGCACGGAAAGGCCTGAGGACAGCTCGGCTGACCTTGGCAGACCTCGGGAACGGGGTATTTCCGAGGTTTGCCGAGGTCAGCCGAGGTGTCCTCGGGCCTTTCCGGACGTTTCTGAGGCTCTCTGGTGCCCCCCACCTCTCGCCACATGTGGTATTGCATGCCGTTGAAGTAGTCAATGCGGAACAAATTATTTTCGTTTCCATTGACTTCAATGGGGAAACTCACTTTGATATGCGAGTACTTTGGATTACGAGCATTCTCCTGGAACAGATTATGCTCGTAATCCGAGGTTCCACTGTAGTTTGTTTTTAAAAAATTACCTTTTTCACATCTTTTCATTCTTTGTTGCATTTCAGTGTTGCTGATTCTGCAGCACATTTGCATCCGCTCACTGTCTACATGTACTCCAACGATGCCTGCGTGGTATTTCTCAATGCAGGCTGATGGTGACAACAGTGAACCATACCTCCATATTGTTTGTTAAAATGGCCACTTGTTTATTGGACATATTTCCAAAATATGCCACTTCTTACAAGACATTGATCGTTCTTCCTCCGTTTCACGCCCGTTCACCCCATTCAAATCATTGTGCACCCAAACATCACCCCAAAGGCATGTGATCTCTAAAATACACAACATGCTCTTTGCATCCATACCTCCTTATTCATAGTTACATAGTTAAGTTCAAACGTAAAAAAAAAAATATATATATAATGGGCCGTCGTATCTCTGAGTTCGGCCGGTCGTATCTATGCAACTGATTCATAGAATCAGTTACGCATAGATATGCCTAAGATCCGACAGGTGTAAGTGACTTACACCGTCGGATCCTAACTGCAATTTTAAAATGGCCGCTGGGGGCGTTCTAGCTGATTTACACCGAGAATATGTAAATCAGCGAGATACACCAATTCACAAACGTACGCGGGCCCGACGCAGTCACTTTACACCGTTTACGTAACGGTTTTCCCGGCGTATAGTTACCCCTGCTTCTATGAGGCGCAGCCAATGTTAAGTATGGCCGTCGTTCCCGCGTTAAATTTTGAAATTTTACGTCGATTCACAAAAGCGCTGGACGGAAGTTACGCTCACGCCGAAACCAATGACGTCCTAGCGACGTCATTGGGAGCAATGCACGCTGGGAAAATTCATGGACGGCGCATGTGCAGTTAAATCGGCACGGGGACGCGCCTAATTTAAATACAACACTCCCCCTAGCCGCGGAATTTGAATTCCGCCGGAGGATTTACGATACGCCGCCGCAAGTTTTGAGGTAAGTGTTTTGTGAATTACCCACTTGCCTAAAAAACTTGCGGCGGCGGATCTTAAATCACATAGATCCGCTAACCTATGTGAATCTGGCCCAATATCATACAATCCCATATACCCAATTCTATACCCACAGTTGATCCAGAGGAAGGCGAAGAACCCCAGCAGAGCATGATCCAATTTGCTACAGCAGGGGAAAAAATTCCTTCCTGATCCCCCAAGAGGAAATCGGGTTTTCCCCGGATCAACTTTATCTATAAATATTAGTACTCAGTTATATTATATGTAAAGCATGCCTGGCATGGGAAAAGGGTTTACAACTCTCCAACGATCACTGGGAACATATCTTCACTATCGCACACAAAGGGTCAAAGAATGTTACCAATACAAGAAAATAACTATGAGCTCTTGACTCGCTGGTACTGAACGCCAGTCTTGCTTAGCAAAATTAACCTTGAGACATCCAACAGATGCTGGAGATGCTCCAAAGAACCCAGAACGCTTCTACATATCTGGTGGACATGTTTATTACAAGAGTTCTGGGATCAAGTTCACGGAATAATGGCACAAGTCTCCACTTATTCTTTGGAGCATACACCAGCCCAACTCCTTCTTCATTACTCAGCCATACCTGCACACTCATATCGTAAATCATTAGCTAGTCACATGATCAATGCTGCTAAACTATGTATTCCAACACACTGGGGCTCGCCTCATACCCCGACCATACCTGAATGGCTTAAACGTATAAGCAAAGTCGCAGGTATGGAAGAACTGATTCATATAGCACATGATACCCCTGACAAATTCTCACACATTGGGGCATGCTGGACCCAATTCCGAGCCACAAAACTTTAAGGCCTTGTACACACGAGAGGATATCCGCTGGAAACGGTCTGCCGGACCGTTTTCCAGCGGATAAATCCTCTGGCGGATTTGGATCTGATGGCTGTACACACCATCAGATCGAAATCCCAGCGGAATACATCCGCGGTGACGTGCCGCGCCGTTGCCGCGACGATGACGCGGCGACGTGTGCGACTCTGGAAGGTAAATACTTCCACGCATGCGTCGAATAATTATTCGACGCATGCGAGGGATGGGAGCGGACGGACTGATCCGGTGAGTCTGTACAGACGACCGGATCAGTCCGCTGGACTGAATTCCAGCGGATAGATTTTGTAGCATGCTAAGAAATTTTTATCCGCTGGGAATCCGTCGGCTGGATTTTTATCCGCCTGAAAATGTCCGCTAGGCCGTACACACGACCGGATCTATCTGCTGGAACTGATCAGCGGATCAATCCCAGCGGATCGATCCGGTCGTGTGTATGGGGCCTAATGGGTCTAGACTCCACCAACTCTCCAAAATAATTGCAGACTTTGAGGCATTTAATCCCGAAACAGACAGGACTTCCAACTATAGATGTGGGGCCCCCTCCCCTACCCAAGGGATGAGTCTGGGAGGACCCCACGTCAAGGAAGACTACTACTACTACTAATATTATCACTTTAGTTCACAACTCTCTAACACGCCTTCCTTATTGTACAAGTATGTTGATACCTAATAGACAGAGCTTTGTTGACCGTGGAGACCAAGGAAGGAGGTGAATCCACTTTCTTCCCTTCCACCACCTCTAATTCTTTCCTCTCTCTTTCCCTCTCCTGTACCCATTGCCGGCCCAAGACATTGTGCTGCCTGGGACCAAGAATGGAATGCTGCCCCCCCCCCCCCCCCCCGCTGCCACACGTTGCAGATTGTCACTTGCCACACGTTGCAGATTGTCACATGTCACACATTGCGGATTGTCAATTGCCACACGTTGCGTATCGTCACATGCCACACATTGCGGATTGTCACTTGCCACATGTTGAGGATCGTCACTTGCTGTGTTTCAGAGTGAACATCATCTCTCTGCTCCCCTGCCAGCTCACTCACTAACTCCACCCCCCCCCCGGCTGCGAGTGTTCTGCCTTCCCGCCACCCACCACTAACAGCAGCGGCGCCGGGCTTCTCGCAGGCAGCGGCGCCTCACTTGCTGACTGCCCCCCCCTGCAAGTGTTCTGACAGCCCGCCACCCACCACTAACGTCAGCGTCGCCGGGCTCCTCGCAGGCAGCGGCACCCTACTGCTTCCCACGGGCTGCTAGTGTCCTCAAAGGCTGGGCTCCTCACAGTCACAGACAGCGGCGGAACAAGGGGGCTGAGGGGCGTCGGTTTGTCGCCCCCCTAAAAGTGCCGCCTGGTACCATGGTACCACCCGGTCCCATCATAGGGCCGGCCCTGCCTGTACCTTCCCCTACGCCCCTCATACCCTTCAGATAACCCCAAACCATCCCATTATTTTTCATATCAATATTTCGCAACATCGGGTTGTACCAAATGGAACTCTTAATAGATGATTTACAGATGCGTTTAAGAACCGACCTTTTTCCAATCACTTAATTAGTTTGTTTCATTCATCCCTCTCCCAAGCTTGACATTTCACAGAAATGGGACTCCAGCTCTACATTTAGTACCATTTATACTGCCTTTGGCTATGGAAGAATACATCCTAAAAACTTTTGTTACATGTTCCATCTGGAAGTTCAGACCATGGCTGTTTAAGATTTTATTGTATGCTTACCATACGTACACAATATGGTAAGCATACAATAAAATATTCTCTTCACTATAGACGGATGGGCCGGATTCAGATACTTTGGAGCATCTTTAGGTGGGGCGTAACGTATCTCAGATACGTTGCGCCGCCGTAAATTAGGGCGCAAGTTCCGTATTCAGAAAGAACTTGCACCCTTAGTTACGGCGGCGTAACGTATGTGTGTCGGCGTAAGCCCGCCTAATTCAAATGGGGATGATGTGGGCATGTTTTATTTAAATGAATGGTGACTCCGCGTATTTGACGTATTTTACGAACGGCGCATGCTCGAAATTACGCCGCAAATCGCCATTGCTTTAGACGTGAACGTAACTTACGTACAGCCCTATTCGCAAACGACTTACGCAAATGATGTAAAATTTTCAAAACTCGACGCGGGAACGACGTCCATACTTAACATTGGCTACGCCTCATATAGCAGGGGTAACTTTACGCCGGAAAAAGCCTAACGTAAACGACGTAAAAAAATTCGCCGGCCCGACGTACGTTTCTGAATCGGCGTATCTACCTAATTAGCATATTCATCTCGTAACTATACGGAAGCGCCACCTAGCGGAAATATGCAGCCTAAGATACGACGGTGTAAGACACTTACGCCGGTCGGATCTTAGGGAAATCTATGCGTAACTGATAATATGAATCAGTTGCATAGATACGACGCCGCACACTCAGAGATACGACGGTGTATCCGGAGATACGCCGTCGTATCTCCTTTCTGAATCTGGCCCAGATGTACTTAGAGTATGTCACTACTGTGTACTATGCTTTACTTACTTACAATAAAATATTGTTGGAACAAAAAAAAATGGCCATTTGTAATATACATTGTGTGACAGGGTGATAGCCATGAGCACAATTAAGAGACAGTCGTGTCATCTTATAATAGGAAGTGCCTAAACACGGACCCTCATGGTAGGATCAAAACATATTATTTTGATGCAAACTGGAGATACTGTATAGAAATATTGAAAATTACTTTTGAAATAGCAATTGTGACGGGAATCACTTTGGACGGGGGGCCCGGTAAACACAGAATCCCTTGGAGAGGTTGGGAAATCCTTGTTTCAGCTCCCGATGCACCGCCTATGTGAAAGTAACCCCATGTGTATTAGGGGCACAGGGTAGCCTACAACCCTAGTCTGATCTGTTCTAATTGGACTCGCTGTACAACCACACTGGAATGTTGTGTGTGTATATATTATGTATCTATTGTATATTGTCTTATACTATGGTGTGCTCTCTGCTGGGGCAGTTGGGGTGTGGCTATATTCCATTGTTCTATTGTGCCTGTCTGCCTTGGGAGAAAAGTATTATGTGATGTGTATTTGCTGTGAGGAGGGAGGGGGGAATTCCTCCAACAGCTCTCCCTGCTGATTGGACAGTCTACCCTGCCCTGAATGCAAAGGAAGGGGGGATTGCCCTGAGTGTTACCTCTGTGTACCTGTGTTTCAATACACAGTTCATGTTCAGCAGCCAAAACGAGTACTGCCTAGTTCTTGGTTGTCAGTGGTTGGAATATCTAATATCTATATTCAGACTGGAGGAAGCGGTGTATGACAAAAGCAGTCAAGCAGAGTGTGGGGCATTTCGTTACAGCAATAATATCTTAAAGTAGTAGTAAACTCTGAATGTTTATTTTAAAGTGGTTGTAAACCCTTACAACTCACTTTATGCTACAGGTAAGCCTATAATAAGGCTTACCTGTAGCTACCCAGGATATCTCCTCGACCTGCACGGTTTAGGACAGGGATAAGCAATTAGCGGACCACCAGATGTTGCAAAACTACAATTCCCATCATGCCTCTGCCTTTGGGTGTCATGCTTGTGGCTGTCAGAGTCTTGCTATGCCTCATGGGACTTGTAGTTCTGCAACAGCTGGAGGTCCGCTAATTGCATATCCCCGGTTTAGGAGATATCCCCCTGTGTCTGCATGTGCTGAAGAGAATGGCACATGCGCACTAAAGCAATGGCACGTCGTGCATCAGCTAGACGTGCCATTACCGGCGGCTCCGACGCGCAGGGAGTGAAGTCATCGCGGCTTCAGCCAATCAAAGCGCCGGAGTCGCGATACCCGGAAGAAAGCCCTGGGCAAGATGTCGGCCGCCGGAGGGGGGGGACGAGGACCGCTGTGGGGGCTTCGATCTGAGGTAAGTAATACATAATGAACTAGTATGCTATGCATACTAGCTCATTATACCTTTGTCTTGCAGGTTTTTTTTTTTTTATTATTACATGTTTGGGGTTTTCCTTGCTCTCTAACCTACAGGTAAGCTTATATTAAAGCTTACCTGTAGGTTAAATGGGTTGTAAAGGATTTTTTTTTTTTCATAATAAGCATCCTTTACCTGCAGACATTCCTCTTTTCACTTCCTCATTGTTCGTTTTTGCTTAGAAGTTGCTCTATTTCTTCTCTGTTCTGTTCACTTTCTGCTTGTCTGATTGTTACTCACCACCGTGAATGGAGGCTTTACTGCGGTGGTCAGTGACGTTCTCACCCCCTCCTGGGAACTACATCTGTGTGGCAGGACGCTCTGTACGTGTTAGGGCCCTTTCACACGGGCGGATCAGTAATGATCCGCTCCATCTGTCCGTAAAAGCTCAGCGGGTATCCCCGCTGAGCCGTCGGCTGACAGGGCGGTCCCCACACACTGTGCAGGGACCGCCCTGTCTTTCCTCTGCCCCCCCCCTATGGGGGATCGGATGAACACAGAGCGTATGTCCGTGTTCATCCGATCCGCCAGACGGAAGAAAAATAGGATTTTCTTCCGTCCAAAAAATCGTATCTTTGCGGAGGCGGACGATTACGGGTGTCAGCGGATGTTCACCTGCTGACACCCGCAATCACATAGGGACCAATGTATGTCCTGTTTTCATCCGCAACGGATGGATAAAAATGCGGACATACGGTCCGCACGTCTGAAAGGGCCCTAAGAGACTTCAAGGAGGTGTGAATTACTGGGCGTGCCGCAATTCATACTGGGAAATGTAGTTCTTAGGCCGTGTACAGACGAGCAAACATGTACGATGAAACCGGTCCGCCGGACCGTTTTCACCATACATGTCTGCCCGGGGATTTCTGTATGGTGGCTGTACTCACCATCATACAGAAATCCGCGCGTAAACAATACGCGGGGCGTGGCCGCGCCGTCGCCGCGACGATGACGCGGCGACATGGGCGGCCCTGCCAGTTCAATGCTTCCACGCATGCGTCAAAGTCATTCGACGCATGCGAGGGATGGCGGGCGCTCGGACATGTACGGTAGGTCTGTACAGACGACCGAACATGTCCGACGGACAGGATTCCAGCGGGCATGTTTCTAAACATGTTTAGAAATATTTGCCCGCTGGAAAAAGGCCCGGCGGGCAAATGTACGCTGGAATCCTGTCCGCTCGGGCCTACACACGACCGAACATGTCTGCTGAAACTGGTCCGCGGACCAGTTTCAGCAGACATGTTCGGTCGTGTGTACGGAGCCTAACATGAACGAGCAATGCAAACCAGGAAGTGAATGAGAGAGCAGAAACTAGAATGCCGGAGGTGATATAGATGAAGGAATTTAATAGGGATTTACTCTTTTTTTAACAAAATCATTACACTATTCTGTCTGTCTACCTTGCAGACATTAATTTTAGGCAAAAAATGTTTTTCCTTTACAACTCCTTTAAATGAATATTTCCTAAACGTGCACCGTTTAGGAGATATTCTAGGGAGCGGCACTCAGTGATGTCACAAGCGCATGCGCTCTGAAGAAACAGCATACCCATGCCTTTCATTCAGAGCCCTGTGCCGTAAACAGTGACTCCCGTGCGCATGCTCAGGAGTGACGTCCTTGTGGCTCGGCCATTCAAGCAGCCGCAGCCCGCAAACCAGGAAGTAAGACTAAGTGAAGATGGAAGCCTCTGCGGCATTGACTGCGCGATGCTGGAGGGCTTCATTTCAAGGTAAGTCTTTCATAATGTGCTAGCATGCAATGCATGCTAGCACATTATGCCTTTACCCTGCAGGTGTTTTTTTTTTTACATTTACTACCGCTTTAAGGCTTATATGAGATTTTAGTGATTGGGTTAGCATCTCCTTTAACCACTTAAGGACCGCCTAACGCCGATATACGTCAGCAGAATGGCACGGCTGGGCACAATCACGTACCTGTACGTCCTCTTTAAGTGCCCAGCCATGGGTCACACGGGCGCGCGCCCGCAACCCGGTCCGAAGCTCCGTACCCGCGGACCCGTTCGCTGCCGGAGTCCCGCGATCGGTCACAGGAGCTGAAGAACGGGGAGAGGTGTGTGTAAATACACCTTCCCCGTTCTTCACAGTGGCAGTGTCACTGATCGTCTGTTCCCTGACGTCACAAGTCCAGCCCCGCTCCCCTACAGTTAGAAACACACATGAGATCACACTTAACCCCTACATCGCTCCCTAGTGGTTAACTCCTAAACTGCAATTGTCATTTTCACAATAAACAATACAATTTTATAGCACTTTTTTGCTGTGAAAATGACAATGGTCCCAAAAATGTGTCAAAAGTGTCCGATTTGTGTCCGCCATAATGTCGCGTTCATGAAAAAAATCGCTGATCGCCCCCATTAGTAGTAAAAAAAAAAAATATTAATAAAAATGCCATAAAACTTTCCCCTATTTTGTAAACGCTATAAATTTTGCGCAAACCAGTCGTTAAACGCTTATTGCGATTTTTTTTTTTTACCAAAAATATGTAGAAGAATACGTATCGGCCTAAACTGAGGGAAAAAAATTTTTTTATTTCTTTTTTGGCGATATTTATTATAGCAAAAAGTAAAAAAATATTGAATTTTTTTCAAAATTGTTGCTCTATTTTTGTTTATAGCGCAAAAAATAAAAACCGCAGAGGTGATCAAATACCACCAAAAGAAAGCTCTATTTGTGCGAAAAAAAGGACGCCAATTTTGTTTGGGAGCCACATCGCAAGACCGCGCAATTGTCAGTCAAAGCGACGCAGTGCCGAATCTCAAAAAGGGGCAAGGCCCTTTACCTGCATATTGCTCCGGGTCTTAAGTGGTTAAACACCGTTTTCAAGAATTCTGAAAAATAATAAGGAAACTGTAATAATGTTTGCTGACGATGCTGTAAGTATGCACCAGAGAAAGCGGCTGAGAAAATGAGGGGACGTCTTTAAGTTGGGAAAAAAATTACTTTTCATCTCCAAAGTTTAGCCACTTAGAACTCCATCAGTATATGCAAAATATGAAGCATACAGACGCACAATGAGATGATGAATGTACAGTATGTATGATAAACATGGAATAGAATGAATGCATAATAGACACCTAATTACGATCGCACGCTTCACAATCAAAATGTATTCATCCGAAATCATTGATGACCTTGCATACAAAGTGAGTCTGAAAGTGGTGATCATCATGTAATAAAAGAAGAACAAAAAACAATGTAGGGATTCCCAGTTCAGATGTTACCAGTTAAGAAAAATTGGGTCTGATTAGCATCTACAGAAAACGCTGAATAATGTCAAATAGGATTTTTTTTTTTTTTAAGTTCAAATGACAACTTGGCAATAATCGAGGATCTGCAAGTTCATTTCGTTTTTAAAACTTGAGAAATAATGCCTCGTTTCCACTGAGCAGGCATGTACTGGCCATTGGGACTACAGGGAGTTTCCCGGTGGGCCGATGGCTCAGTGGGCCGGTTTCAGTGACAGCCTGTCAAAGTAATGGCTGCGCGGCTCGCCCTCCACTTCATGCACTGATGTGGGAAGGATGAGAAAAATACAGAGGAGAATAAGTGAAATAATAAGAGGTGAGTGAGGACTCCTTATGTTATGCTACTTATGTTTTTTTGCACAATTGCGTATACCGTATTTATCGGCGTATACCGTGCACTTTTTTGCCCTGAAAATCAGGGCAAAATCGTGGGTGCGCGGTATACGCCGATACCCGCTTTCCCGCGCCGAGTTTGAATACTGCGCCGGCATATACCGAGCGCAGTACACTCGTGTATAGTCGGGCAGTCTCGGCTCCTCTCGCGCTGCCGTCCTGGACGTACAGGACGTGAGCGCGAGAGGAGCCGAGCCTGCCCGACTATACACAAGTGTACTGCGCTCGGTATATGCCGGTGCAGTATTCAAACTCGGCACGGGAAATGAGCGGGGAGGACGCCGGACCCGACGAAGAGGACACCCGAAGCCGCAGACGGACGCCGGACCCCGACGAGGCCGCCGATGGACGCCGCGCAAGACACCAAAACTGTAAGTACAAAAATCTTTTTTCCACAGGAATGCGGGTCCACTTTAGGGGTGCGCGCTATACGCCGGAGCGCGCAATACCCCGATAAATACGGTAGTTTATATACTGTTTTTGTGCTTGTTTACAAAATTAAAGTGGGCTGGTCTGGATGAAGTCCAGGGCCAAATTTTTGTCTCAGTCCAGCCCTGCCACTGAGCGGATCGGTGCGGTACGGTACGGTTCGGTGCGCTATTTTGGGTGTTTCCATTATGTAAGTGTGCCATAAAACCGAACCGTACCGAAACATTCTGGGTCCTGCTTCAGATGTGGGGCCATAGAAAATGGAACGGTTCGGTTAGGGCGGAGCTACAATACATTCCACTGATTGGTGGACACGCTAGGCATTTTTTCTAAACCCTGCATGGCCCCCGACGGTCCGACTTGCAGTGGAAATGTTTACCAGAATAGACCGGACCATTCTAAGCGTTCCAAACTGTACCGACCCGAACCGTTCCGCTCAGTGGAAACGAGGCATTAGTCTGTAGACTAAACTATGAACTATGGGCCAGATTCAGGTACAATTACGTAACGCTGCGGCGGCGTAACGTATCCCATTTACGTTACACCGCCGCAGGTTTACAGCGTAAGTGCCTGATTCACAAAGCTCTTTCCTGTTAACTTGCGGCGGTGTAACGTAAATCCGCTTGGCGCAAGCCCGCCTAATTCAAATGGGGCGGGCACCATTTAAATTAGGCGCGTTCCCGCGCCGAACGTTCTGCGCATGCTCCGTGTGAAAATTTCCCGATGTGCTTTGCGCGAAATTCCGGCGCCCCAAATTTTTTTTTGAACGGTGACGTGCGTTGCGTCGTTTCATCTTCCCGGACGTCTTACGCAAAAAAAGAAAAAATTGAAATTCGACGTAGGAACGACGGCCATACTTTAACATGGCTGTTCTAAATGTAAGCCATGAAAAAGCAGGCCTAAGTTTGCGACGGGAAAAACCGACTAGCGACGACGTAAGAGATTGCGACGAACGTGCGTATCTTCGTGGATCGCCGTAATCAGCTAATTTGCATACCCGACGCTGGAAAACGACGCGAACTCCACCCAGCGGCCGCCGGAAAATAACACCTAGGATCCGAAGGCGTACGCAGCCGTACGCCTGTCGGATCTTAGCCAAAAGCCGTCGTATCTTTTTTGTGAATTACAAATAAAGATACGACGCGGCAAATTTGAAAGTACGCCGGAGTATCAGCAGATACTCCGGCGTACTTTTTCTGTGAATCTGGCCTATGAACATATCTTTCAGCAGGTTGCCAGGCATTAAGAGTCATCATCATTATTGTAATAATGAAAATATTTCAAACTTAATTAGCTGGATTCAGGTAGATGAGCCTAACGTTAGGCAGGCGTAGCGTATGCGGGGTAAGCCTGCGCTTAGTACGCCCACCCCCCTCCCACAAAAACCACCACACTTACACGCACTCGAAATTGGGTTAACATCACGCACTTTGACCACGCGGTCTCTAAAAAGAGAGGCGAAGGACTAACAGGGCTGGTTGAGCGGGCTAATCCTCTCACTCCCTTATAGGGAGTCCCTCTGCCCCGTTGGGCTTCAAAGCGGAGCAGGTAGGGCGGTCTGTGTGGGAGGACCCCCTCACACACCCGCCATTGCCACCCGGGGCATGGAGAAAGATGGCAGATTGCCTCTGGGGGAGGCCTGCCTACTCCCAACTCCTGCAGTCCGGCTCCTCTCTCGAGTACACGCACAAAATACACTTTAAAAAAAAAAAAAAATACCACCAAAAGAAAGCTCTATTTGTGGGAAAAAAAGGACGCCAATTTTGTTTGGGTACAGTGTAGCATGACCGCGCAATTGCCATTCAAAGTGCGACAGTGCTGAAAGCTGAAAATTGGCTTGGGCGGGAAGGTGTATACGTGCCCTGTATGGAAGTGGTTAAACAGAAAACGTGTTGGTCTCCATTTGTTAATATCTTTTTTTTTTTGGGTACAATACTTGAACTTTAAGCCGTGGCAAAGTTGGCATCTACAACCCTTTGATGAAATAGGCAAATGATATTTCACAAATGTCTTCTATGAAGTTTGCATACTGACTTCATCATATACTCTACATTGTGTTATTAAGCAAACTCAGCGATCCAGTCTACAGAAGAATATTTGATTGCATTTACATAAAAAGGGGGCGGTCTTCTGCTTATTTATTTTTTATTGAATGTCTCCAAAAATGTATTTTTGTCTATCAAAATAATGATTTAATCACTTTATATATTTCTATCATGTAAGCGTACTTAAAGCTAAATTCCATGCAGATATAAAAGACACAAATTAATGCAACTCTTTATTATCAACACATCATTAAAGTGTATTTCCACCTTCACAGTTTGAGACTCCCCCCCCCCCCCCCATGTCTTGCTTGTTTCCATTCACACTGCATAACTCTTTTTATATATATATATACACAGGGCCACCATCAGGGGGGGTACAGGCAGTACATCTGTAAGGGGCCCGGAGGTCCCCAGGGCCCCGGATGGCAACCCCCCCTTCTTTTTATTTTATTTTTATTAAAAATATATATATATATATATATTTTTTGTTTTTATTAAAGGGCCCAGAGGTCCCCTTTTTTTATAATATAATTTTTTATTTTTTATTTTTATTAACCACCCCTTCACGCCGATATACGTCGGCAGAATGGCACGGCTGGGCACATCCACGTACATGTACGTGACTCTTTAAGCCCAGCCATGGGGACGCGACCCGGTCCGAAGCGGCGTGACCGCACCCGCGGGACCCGCGGACCCGATTGCCGCCGGTGTCACGCGATCGGTCCTCCGGAGCTGAAGAACGGGGAGAGGTGTGTATAAACACACCTTCCCCGTTTTTCATTGTGGCACTGTCATTGATCGTGTGTTCCCTGACATAGGGAAATGCGATCAATGATGTCACACGTCCAGCCCCGCCCCCTACAGTTTGAAACACATATGAGGTCACACCCGTTCAGCGCCCCCTTGTGGTTAACTCCCAAACTGCAATTGTCATTTTCACAGTAAACAATGCATTTTTTGCTGTGAAAATGACAATGGTCCCAAAAAGGTGTCAAAATTGTCCGAAGTGTCCGCCATAATATCGCACTCACGAAAAAAATTGCTAAACGCCGCCATTAGTAGTAAACCGATAAACGCTTATTTCGATTTTTTTTTTACCAAAAATAGGTAGAAGAATACGTATCGGCCTAAACTGAGGAGAATTTTTTTTTTAATATATTTTTGGGGGAAATTTATTATAGCAAAAAGTAAAAAATATTGTTTTTTTTTCAAAATTGTCGCTCCATTTTTGTTTATAGCGCAAAAAAAAAACAACGCAGAGGTGATCAAATGCCACCAAAAGAAATCTCTATTTGTGGGGAAAAAAAGGACACCAATTTTGTTTGGGAGCCACGTCGTACGACCGCGCAATTGTCAGTTAAAGCGACACAGTGCCGAATTGCAAAAACTGTCCGGGTCCTTTAGCTGCCTAAAGGTCCGGGTCTTAAGTGGTTAAAGGGCCCCGCATGGCAACCCCCTCTTTTTTATTTATAAAAAACAATTTTTTTTTTTTTTTATATATATATTTTTTTTGTTTTCATTAAAGGGCCCTGGATGGCAACCCCCCTTTTATTTTTTGCTAAAAACATTTTTATTTATTTTTATTTGTAATGGGCTCAGAGGTCCCCAGAGCAACACCCCCCAATTTGTGGCAACCCCTGCTTCTCAATTCAGGGCCCCCTTCTCAATTGTCTCAATTAGTGGCAGCACCCCCCCCCCCCCCCCCCCCGTTTTCTGCAGATTTGTGGAGAGCGTCACTAAAGCCCTGTACACACGATCGGATATCTGATGGAATCTAATCCGATGGTATTTTTCATTGGATATCCGATGAAGCTGACTTTCATCAGTCTTGCCTACACACCATCAGTCAAAAATCCGACCTTGTCCAACGCGGTGATGTAAAACACAATGACGTGCTGAGAAAAATGAAGTTCAATGCTTCCGAGCATGCGTCGACTTGATTCTGAGCATGCGTGGATTTTTCTCCGATGGAGTTCCACACAAACGATCATTTTTTTCTATCAGTATTTTATCAATAGGAAAATTTTAAAACATGTTCTAATTTTTTTCACCGATGGAAAACAAACCAATGAGGCCCCACACACGATCGGTTTGTCCGATGAAAACGGTCCATCGGTCCGTTTTCATCAGACAAACGGATCGTGTGTACAGGGCTGCTCTCCTTGCCCGGCCCGGTCAGTTTAGGTGGACGCCCATGTCTTGGTAGGTTTGCAGTTGTGCCATACTCTTTCCATTTTTGGATGATGGATTGAACAGAGCTCTGTGAGATGTTCAAAGCTTGGGATATTTTTTTTATAACCTAACCCTGCTTTATACTTCTCCACAACTTTATCCCTGACCTGTCTGGTGTGTTCCTTGGCCTTCATGATGCTGTTTGTTCACTTAGGTTCTCTAACAAACCTATGAGGGCTTCACAGAACAGCTGCATTTATACTAGGATTAAATTACACACAGGTGGACTGTCAGGTATGTACTCACCGAGGCCGAGATGCCGAGAGCGGCTCACCTTTGCGACTTGGCGCACTCCGCCCCCTGGAGGTGAGACAGAGGGAGGATGGCGCGAAGAGGCACTGGTTACCAGCAGGGATGGTGAAGCTTGCTAGCAGATCAGGTGGTGCTGAACAGAAGGAGCAAGGCTGGAGAGAAGTCGCTGAGACAGGCAATGGGTCAGGTACTGGAGACAGTTCAATGGATCCAAACGAGAGTACAAGGGGCTAAGACTGGTAGGCAGATCTGGGGCACAAGCAGGAGGTCAGGGGCTGGAGAGAGTAACAGGTCCCAGGTGCAGGCCAGAGGTCAGGGGTTGGAGATAAACAGCAAATCCGAGGAGACAAAGCCAAGGGTCAGGTCCAGGAGAGAGAGCAGAGTCGTCAAGCCAATCCTGGGTCAAAGCAAGTTCAAGTACATGTACAGGAAGTCTTGATAAGCAGGAGCTGACAACAAACTAGAAACCCGTCATGGGACTTGGGCTGTTTTAAATAGGCTGGTCAGGATTCTGATTGGTGGGTGTGTGCGTGCATGCGGCGTGCGTGCGCAGAAGCGCCGTTCCACCGCGCATGCGTGCCGGACGGCGGCTGGAAATATTGATTCTCTGACATGGACTCTACTTACTAATGATGTGACTTCTGAAGGCAATTGGTTCCTCTAGATCATGGGTCTTCAAACTACGGCCCTCCAGTTGTTCAGGAACTACAATTTCCATCATGCCTAGTCATGTCTGTGAATCTCAGTGTGAGTGAGAAACTTATATAGCGCAACACATGCGAACTGAATCGCCTCTGGTCGCTAAGTATCCTTACCCTACTGTACTTTTGCCCTCAGAAAAGATGTGTTTTTTTCTGAAGGCCAGGTGATTCACCTCCAATCGGATGGTGGTTGGTAGAGCGTTCCATAGTCTGGGTCCTTGGACTGCAAATCTTCGTTCTCCTTTGGACTTGTATCTGGCTTTGGGTATCTGGAGTAGATTTTGGTTGGTGGATCGCAGAACGCGATTGGGGTTGTGACATTTACATTTTTCGCATTGATATTGGGGGGCAATTCATTGAACACACTTATGTGTTAGACAGAGTGCCTTAAAAGTGATTCTGTCTTTTACTGGCAACCAATGAAGGGATCTCAGTGAAGGTGAGATTGATTCCCATGGTTTTTTCCCAGTCACGAGTCGAGCGGCTGTATTTTGAACGACTTGCAGACGGGTGATTTGGTATTTTGGGAGTCCGAGATAGAGGGCATTTGCATAGTCAAGTCTGGAGTTGATAATTGTTCCCACCACGACTGCTACGTCTTCTTTCGGGATAAAGGGGGTGAGTCTGCGTAGTAGGCGCAGCAGATGGTGGGATCTGCTGACTACTGACCCTATTTGTGCATCCATTGTCATGTAGGTGTCAAAAATGACTCCGAGACTTGACTTTGGTGCTAGGGGTGATGGTTTGTCCCAGAATGGGCGGCGGGAGTGGTATATCTAGGGTATGGCAGCCATGGAAAGTGCCATGGGCGCCATGGGGAGGGGGGGCGCCAAAAATCTACCCCCCGCACGAAAAAAAAAAAAAACACTCGTCCTCCTGTGGCCACCCCCCACACTAATGTAGCTCCCGGCATCGCAGCCGGCCTGCTGAAGTGCGGCTCCGGCACAGCAATTGCTAATATTGCTACTTGGCCTGGGGAGGGGAGTGACAGGTGCCCATATGACGGCCAATGACAGGCCATTAATGGCACAGTGGCTGCGTTTGATTGGCACAGTGGCTGCAAATTATTATTATGTTTGTTCAGTTTGTTTGCGCCCCCCCCCCCCCAAAAAAAATTCAGCACCAGCCGCCAGTGGTCCACAGTGTGCCTCTCTGTCCTCGTCGCACTTTGTCCATCTTTGTCCCTGGTTATCTGAAAGGTTTAAAATGTTTCGACAGGAGCGCAGTTTCAGTGCTTTTGCCATAGGTACCATTTTCACTAGATACGCCTCTGGGCGGCGGTGTCCATATTGGTGTGGGAAGTCTCTTTCGGTTAGCGTGAAATAGAAGTTCTGTTTTTGAGCCGTTGAGTTTAAGGTAACTCACCGTCATCCAATTTTCTATCAAAGTAAGGCATTTCTCTAGTCCGAGACAGTGGTGTAACTACCGGGGGGCAGCCGGTGCGTCTGCCCCGGGCGCTGAGCTGAGGGGGGGCGAAATCCTGCGCCAGTATGTGTCACCGTCCGAAAGTTCCGTAGTTCCGTCCGACGCCGTTCTCCGGCTGCCATGTTTGGTCTCAGGCCGGCCCCTGGCACCCCGTGATTGGTTCAAGTGATCACGTGCGGCGGGCGGGGCTGGCCTGGCCTATTCTCAACCGCGGGGAGCGAGGCTGGTCTACGATGCAAGCTGTGACTGTACGCTCGCTGTCTCAGCCTCCACGGAATGGATCATCAGGGCGGCCCGGGCATGCAGTGTGACCGGCGGCGCAGAAGCAGAGTAGGAAGAAAAAAAAACAGGTTAGAGACTCGTCTCCCTCGTGATTTTTGCTGCTGGCCTGGGGGGGGGGTAGGTATTGGTCTGGGGAGACTAGGAAGGGAGCACCCGGAAAGTCTATGTGCCCAGCATTTTACTTTAGGATGGCTTTGGTGGACTACATGGCCCAGCATTTTACTTTAGGAGGCATTGGTGGCCTACAAGGCCCAGCTTCTGGGCCTTGTAGTCCACCAATGCCTCCTATAGTAAAATTCTGGGCCTTGCAGTCCACTAAAGCCTCCTAAAGTAAAATGCTGGGCCTTGCAGTCCACCAATGCCTCCTATAGTAAAATTCTGGACCTTGTAGTCCACCAATGCCTCCTAAAGTAAAATGCTGGGCCTTGTAGTCCACCAGTGCCTCCTATAGTAAAATGCCGGGGCCCAGCATTTTACTATAGGAGGCATTGGTGGACTACAAGGCCCAGCATTTTACTTTAGGAGGCTTTAGTGGACTGCAAGGCCCAGCATTTTACTTTAGGAGGCATTGGTGGACTGCAAGGCCCAGCATTTTACTTTAGGAGGCTTTGGTGGACTGCAAGGCCCAGCATTTTACTTTAGGAGGCATTGGTGGCCTACAAGGTCCAGCTGCTGGGCCTTGTAGTCCACCAATGCCCCCTATAGTAAAATGCTGGGCCTTGTAGTCCACCAATGCCTCTTTAGTAAAATGCACCAATGCTGTAGTGTCATTGTGTATTGTATAGTGGTCTGTGGGTAGTGTATTGTGTAGCGTTCAGTCTGTGTATTGTGTAGCGGTCAGTCTGTGTATTGTGTAGCGGTCAGTCTGTGTATTGTGTAGGGGTCAGTGGGTAGTTTGTGTAGCGGTCAGTGTGTGTGTGTATTGTGTAGCGGTCACTGTGTGTATTGTGTAGCGGTCAGTGGGTAGTTTATTGTGTAGCGGTCACTGTGTGTATTGTGTAGCGGTCACTGTGTGTATTGTGTAGCGGTCACTGTGTGTATTGTGTAGCGGTCACTGTGTGTATTGTGTAGCGGTCACTGTGTGTATTGTGTAGCGGTCAGTGGGTGTATTGTGTAGCGGTCAGTGGGTGTATTGTGTAGCAATCACTGGGTGTATTGTGTAGCGGTCAGTGGGTGTATTGTGTAGCGGTCACTGGGTGTATTGTGTAGCGGTCAGTGGGTAGTTTGTGTAGCGGTCAGTGTGTGTGTGTGTGTGTATTGTGTAGCGGTCACTGTGTGTATTGTGTAGCGGTCAGTGGGTAGTTTATTGTGTAGCGGTCAATGTGTGTATTGTGTAGCGGTCACTGTGTGTATTGTGTAGCGGTCAGTGGGTGTATTGTGTAGCGGTCAGTGGGTGTATTGTGTAGCGGTCACTGGGTGTATTGTGTAGCGGTCAGTGGGTAGTTTATTGTGTAGCGGTCAATGTGTGTATTGTGTAGCGGTCACTGTGTGTATTGTGTAGCGGTCACTGGGTGTATTGTGTAGCGGTCAGTGGGTGTATTGTGTAGCGGTCACTGGGTGTATTGTGTAGCGGTCAGTGGGTAGTTTGTGTAGCGGTCAGTGTGTGTGTGTGTGTATTGTGTAGCGGTCACTGTGTGTATTGTGTAGCGGTCAGTGGGTAGTTTATTGTGTAGCGGTCAATGTGTGTATTGTGTAGCGGTCACTGTGTGTATTGTGTAGCGGTCAGTGGGTGTATTGTGTAGCGGTCAGTGGGTGTATTGTGTAGCGGTCAGTGTGTATTGTGTAGCAGTCTGTGGGTAGTGTATTGTGTAGTGGTTAGTATAGGAATAAGGTAGGTTTGTGGGTAGTGTAGTGGTTGATCAGATGGGTTAGTGTAAGGGTCAGTATAGGAATAAGATAGGTCAGTGTATAGTGTAGTGGTCAGTCTAGAGGTTAGTATAGTGGTCAGTATAGGAATCAGGCAGGTCAGTACTATTGTAGGAAGGGAATGGACTCGGGGCGTGCGAAAAGTCAGCGGATTAGGGGGGCGCAAATTACTTACGCTGCCCCGGGCGCTGACAACCCACGCTACGCCACTGGTCCGAGATAATGATCCTTATTGTTGCAGATGCGAAAATATAGTTGTGTTACAATGCCTCATGGGATGTGTAGTTCTACAACAGCTGGAGGGCCGTAGTTTGAGGATCCCTGCTTTAGATGTTAGTTAGGGGTATCAGAGTAAAAGGGGATAAATACAAATGCCCCCCCACACTTTTCACATATTTATTTATAAAAAAAAATGTTGGAAACCATTTATCATTTTCCTTCCACTTCACAATTATGTGCCACTTTGTGTTGGTCTCTCACATAAATTCCCAATAAAATACATTTACATGTTTTGGTTGTAACATGACAAAATGTGAAAAATTTCAAGGGGTATGAATACTTTTTCAAGGCTCTGTAAATACCTGCCAGCAGAACAGATGTAAATAATAATGATGTTTTTCTTCCAAGGCTTCTCTAATTGGTAGCTGTGCTCGGGGGTCAGCATGCGCAGTCTATTGTATTCCCTGACACAGACACCCAGAAATATTCATGAATGGTGACAGAGGACAATTACTATTAATGCGGTCCTGTTGCCTCGGGACGGGTGCGTTCTGCACTTCGCTTCCTGCTGTGTTTTGGGAAATACAATAAATGCCTCTTTATAATTAAAGACTTCGAGGGATCCGCCGTCCAAAGGCCACTTTCAGCAGAAAAACGGCTTCTTTCCTCTAAAGACCAACATTACATTTTTTATTTGTGTTGTTGTTGTTGTTTTTGATGATTACATATTAAAGAGGCTGTCAACTTACCTGAACTTGTTTCCAGTATCCAATCCCTAAATCACTTCCTAATTAACCACTTAAGACCCGGACCTTTAGGCAGCTAAAGGACTTGGCCAGTTTTTGCGATTCGGCACTGCATCGCTTTAACTGACAATTGCGCGGTCGTGCGACGTGGCTCCCAAACAACATTAGCAACTTTTTTCCCCACAAATAGAGCTTTCTTTTGGTGGTATTTGATCACCTCTACGTTTTTTTTTTTTTTTGCGCTATAAACAAAAATAGAGCGACAATTTGGAAAAAAATTCAATATTTTTTCCTTTTTGCTATAATAAATATCCCCAAAAATATATAAAACAAATGTTTTTTTCCCTCAGTTTAGGCCCATACGTATTCTTCTACATATTACATACATACTACATAGGGGATATTTTTTTTTGCATTTTTATTAATTTTTTTTTTTTTACTACTAATGGCGGCGATCAGCGATTTTTTTCATGTCTGCGACACTTTGGACAAATTTGACACATTTTTGGGACCATTGTCATTTTCACAGCAAAAAATGCATTGTTTACTGTGAAAATGACAATTTCAGTTTGGGAGTTAACCACTAGGGGGCGCTGAAGGGGTTAAGTGTGACCTCATCTGTGTTTCTAACTTTAGGGGGGTGTGGCTGTAGGTGTGATGTCATTGATTGTGTTTCCCTATATCAGGGAACACACGATCGATGCAGCCGCCACAGTAAAAAAGGCGGAAGCTGTGTTTACACACAGCTCTCCCCGTTCTTCAGCTCTGGGGACCGATCGCGGGACTCCAGCTGCGATCGGGTCTGTGGCCGCGGTCACGGAGCTTCGGACCGGGTCACGGGCGCGTGCCTGCAACCCACGGCTGGGCAATTAAAGAGGACGTACCTGTACGTGCTTGTGCCCAGCCGTGCCATTCTGCCAACGTATATGTGCAGGAGGCGGTCCTTAAGTGGTTAATATATAAAAGATTGTTATGTGACTCCCTGCCAGTGTTTTACCTGATTGTTGTTGATCTGCAGGGCAAATCCTCTGAAGTGAGGAATTTAGCAGAGCGGGAGAAATAAAGAATCCACATTTAAAGCGAGAGTAAACCCAGAACCAAAAATGTTATATATTACAGCTTAACCACTTGACCACCGCCCCATGTCAAAAAGACGTCCTGTTTTTAAAGTTGAATATCTCGATAACGGCAGCAGCTGCTGCCACAACCGAGATATTCATCTTTTCAGGGGGCGGCGGTGTACACGATAACGGCGGTCTCCGCGGCGGATTCGCCGCGAGATCGCCGTTATCGGTGGCGGGAGAGGGCCCCCCCCCCTCCCGCCGCTCTCCCGCGCTCTCCGCCGCTTACCGGAGCCGTCGGTAGCGGCGGAGGGGATCGGATGTGTCCGGCAGCTGAGCGGGGACGGGACTGAAGGAGAAATCTCCTTCACCCGTCCTCACAGCTCTGCTGGGCGGAAGTGACGTTAAAACGTCAGTCCCGCCCAGCCTCTTTTTTTTTTTTGCATTTAAGTCTAAATATGAGATCTGAGGTCTTTTTGACCCCAGATCTCATATTTAAGAGGACCTGTCATGCTTTTTTCTATTACAAGGGATGTTTACATTCCTTGTAATAGGAATAAAAGTGATCAATTTTTTTTTTTTTTTTATTTCAGTGTAAAAAATTATAAAACTAAATAAAAATAAATAAGAAAACCAAAAAAAAATTTTTTAAAGCGCCCCATCCCGACGAGCTCGCACGCAGAAGCAAACGCATACGCGAGTAGCGCCCGCATATGAAAACGGTATTCAAACCACACAAGTGAGGTATCGCCGCGATCGTTAGAGTGAGAGCAATAATTCTAGCCCTAGACCTACTCTGCAACTCAAAAAATGCAACCTGTAGAATTTTTTAAACGTCGCCTATCGAGATTTTTAAGGGTAAAAGTTTGACGCCATGCCACGAGCGGGCGCAATTTTTAAGCGTGACATGTTGGGTATCATTTTACTCGGCGTAACATTATCTTTCACAATATATAAAAAAATTGGGCAAAATGTATTGTTGTCTTATTTTTTAATTCAAAAAAGTGATTTTTATCCAAAAAAAGTGCGCTTGTAAGACCGCTGCGCAAATACGGTGTGACAAAAAGTATTGCAATGACCGCCATTTTATTCCCTAGGATGTCTGCTAAAAAAAATATATAATGTTTGGGGGTTCTGATTAATTTTCTAGCAAAAAAATTGTGATTTTCACATGAAGGAGAGAAGTGCCAGAATAGGCCTGGTGGTCAAGTGGTTAATTAAGTCACGTCTAAGTTCAAAAAATGACTTCGTTGCGACGTCATTTCGCGCAAAGCACGGCGGGAAATTTCGAAACGGAGCATGCGCAGTTCAATCGGCGCGGGGACGCGCTTCATTTAAATGAAACACGCCCCCTAATCGCCGATTTTAATTCCGCCGCCAGAACAGTGTCATCTTAAGAGCATTATAGGCCCCAGGGCAATACAGCGCAGTGGGGCCCTGTCTACACAATCACGCACGAGAATTTACTGACAAAAATCATAACATTTACTGGCAGAACCACATTTTTTACTGCCACTGCAAAAAAAAGTACCTAAAATTACAGTTTTCAGTGCCGAACAATGCAAATGTCAGTATTTAAACTAGAAACATATAGCTAGTGCTATTAGCAATGTGTTTAAGTTAAACAAAAGTAACAAAAAAAAAAATGTTTTCGTTGACATGAAGGTCAGGTTACTATAACCCAACCAGCATAGAGTTTCCTCTTACATCAGAGTCTGCAGGATTTCCCCTTACAGTGAAAGGGGGACTCTTATGTAAAGGGGAACGCTGCAGATCATGATCTAAGGGGGGGGGAACTCTGATATGGAGGGGGGCTCTGGTGACCAGAGACCACCTTATATCAGAGTCCACTGCTTTCTCTTTCCCACTTACATCAGGGTCCGCAGACTGAGTTCCCCCTTGCATTGTAAGGGGGAATCCTGCAGACTCTGATGTAAAGGGGAACTCTGATGTGGGGGGCACTCTGGTGACCAGAGACCACCTTCCGTAGAGTAAATACACTAAGGTAGAGGGGGTCACTAATATAGGAGGGGGAACCTTTATATCAGTGCCCCCTTACATTTTTGCATTCACTCCCCCCTTACATCAGCAACCCCCCTCACTCGTGGAGGACCGGATCTTCTCTGTGATTTCCGCAAACTGGGCATAGGCAGTTCTAACCAGTCACTCTCCACAATTTTTTACTGGGGTTGCTGGGCAGCCGGGGGGGCCCCTCAGGCAAGCGGGGCCCCCGGGCAACTGCCCAGCGTGCCCAATGGAAAAGATGGCCCTGCGCCAGAAATACACTACGCCTTACGGCGCACAATCTTTCAGGATTCGAACCAAAGCCGGAAAAGTTAAGGGCGGCGTAGCGTATCTCTGATACGCTGTGCCGATCCATTTCTATGTGGATCTGGCCCTAAGTATTCTCTTTTTTTTTCTATTCTTTTATCTTGTCTGTTTTACTCTATTGTAGTCTTTTATTTTCTATTATATTCCTTTCCAAATTTTTTCTATTCTATTCCTTTATTTTCTATTCTATGTTATTCGCTTCAGAAATTTGAATTTGATTCACAAACTATTCAAATTCGATTTGAAAACTCTTTGAATTTTTGTTATTTCGTATTTTTTTAAATGTGTTACTATTGTAATTTGGAATTTCGGACACATCCGAATTTCCGAGTAACAAAAAATGTGTCCGACTTTCAATTCGGAACAAACCGAACACGTGTTCATTTGTGTGTATAAAAACAGACTAAGAGGGTCTGTTATACTCAGAAACCTTCACCTTTTAGCCCACCCTCCCCAACCCCAATACAAAATTGCAAAGTTTCAATTTAAAAAAATAAAAAGTAAAGTTAATAAATAAAAAAATAATAAATAAAAATAAATAAAATATAATAAAAAGAAAAGTTAATAAATTGCTTAGAGTGCTGATCGTAGCACTCCGGTGATCCACTGAATCCAGATGTCAGCGTCTGTAGTGCTCATCCAGGCCTACTGTGTAATTTTGAATGCAAAGACCATGGGGCAGATCCATGTAGATCGGCGCTTCTCTCCGCCGTGCGTAGATTATCTAAGATACACTACGCCGACGTAACTTATTTTTATTTTTTTCGAATCCTCAAAGAATTTGTGCCGTAAGTTCTGGTGGCGTAGTGTATCTTTGGCGGAGTAAGGGCGCTGAATTCAAATGGCTGTGATGAGGGCGTGTTTTATGTAAATACGTCGTGACCCGACGTAAACAACGTTTTTTTTTGAACGGCGCATGCGCCGTCCATGGGGGTATCCCAGTGCACATGCTCGAAATTTAACCGGAACAAGCCAAATGCTTACGACGGTTACGTCATTCTACGCAAATCCCTATTCGCGAACGACTTACGCAAACGACGTAAAAAATTCAAAATTCGACGCGGGAACGACGGCCATAGCAGGGGTAACTATACGCCGGAAAAAGCCGAGTGCAAACGACGCAAAAAAATGCGCCGGCCGGACGTACGTTCGTGGATCGCCCTAACTAGCTAATTTGCATACTCGATGCGGAATTCGACGGAAACGCCACCTAGCGGCCGGCGGAAAAAATGCACCTAAGATCCGACGGCATACTAAGACATACACCTGTCAGATCGATCCCAGATGCCGTCGTATCTTGTTTTGTAGATACAAAACAAAGATACGACGCCGTCGTAAGTCCTAATCCGAACCGTCGTATCTATGCGCCTGATTCTTAGAATCGGTTACGCATAGATATCCATTAGATCCGACAGGCGTAAGTCTCTTACGCCGTCGGATCTTAACTGCATTTTTTTTTGACCGCTAGGTGGCGCTTCCGTCAAATTCCGCGTCGAGTATGCAAATTAGCTAGATAAGAGAATTCTTTGAATGTACGTGCGGCCGACGCAGTAAAGTTACGACGTTTACGTTAGGCTTTTCCTGGCGTATAGTTTCCCCTGCTATATGAGGCATAAGTGCGGCGTAACAATGTTAAGTATGGCCGTCATTCCCGCGTCAAAATTTGAAAAAGTTACGTCGTTTGCGTAAGTCGTCCGTGAATGGGGCTGGACGTCATTTACGTTCACGTCGAAACCAATGACGTCCTTGCGGCGTACTTTGGAGCAATGCACACTGGGAAATTCCACGGACGGCGCATGCGCCGTTCCGCAAAAACGTCAATCACGTCGGGTCACAGTAGTTTTACATAAAACACGCCCCCCTGATCCAATTACCGGCCGATTTACGCTACGCCGCCGCAACATGCTTTGAGAATACAGCACTTGCCCGCGTAAGTTGCGGAGGCGTAACGTAAATCAAATACGTTACGCCCGCACAATTTTAGGCGGCTGTACGTGAATCCGGCCCAATGTATTTAGAAATGTTCTGCGAATTGGATGCTTTTAAGCCGCACTCAATTCGCATAGGTGTGAACCCGGCCTTAAAGCATCGCTTATGGAAAATTTGGAGTACCGAAGTTTGTCAACGTTTCACAGAAGTACACAATTTTAAGGGTTGACATCTTATTTTTTGCAAAAAAAGTGCATAATATATTGTGTTTGTGTGCACCAATATTAACATATTAAGTGTATTTGTTGCTGAAAATATGGATCTGAAAAACAGTTGCAACCCCAGGGTCTCTTTCAAAAAATATATAATTTGGGGGTTTACCTAATCTTCAGGCACTATCAGTGACCCGCAGCAATATTTTATTCTTTCTTTCCCTTTCTTTTAATTTCCTTATCCTTTACATTTTCCAATTCCTTTCATTTCCTTTTATATTCTTTTTATTTTCCTTTTTCATTTCCTTTTCCCTTTTCCTTTCCTATTCTTTTCCTTTTTCCCTTTTCTTTTTCTTTTTCTTTTCCTTTCCTATTCCTTTCCCATTTCCCCTTTCCTTTTTCTTTTCTTTCCTTATTCCTTTCCCTTTTAATTTTTTTCTGTCATTTTCCTTCCTTTTCCTTTTTCTTTCCTTTCTTTTCCATTTTCTTTCTTTTTTCTTTCCTTTTCTTTTTACTTTCCTATTCCTCTTCCTTATTTCTTTTCCTTTTTTCCTTTCCTTTTTCTTTATTTTTCCTATTTCCTATTCCTATTTCTTTTCCTTTCCTTTTAACTCCCTTTCCTATTACTTTCCCTTTCCTTTTTTTTCTTTTCCTTTTCCTTTTTCCAATCCCTTTTCTTTTCTTTCCATTCCTTGCCTTGCCTTTGCCTTTTCCTTTTTCCTTTCATTTTATTTTTATTTTCCTTTCCTTTTTCCTTTCCTATTCCTTTCCTTTTCATTTCCCTTTTCTTTTTCTTATCTTTCCTTTCCTTTTCTTTTCCTATCCTATTCTTTTCCTTTATTTTCCCTATTCCTTTCTCTTTTCTTTCCTTTTTCCTTTTCCCTTCCCTTTTCCCGTTTCCTGTCATTTTCCTTCCTTTTCCTTTTTTCTTTCCTTTCTTTTCCGTTTTCTTTCCTTTTTACTCTGCTTCCTATTCCTTCCCTTTTTTCTTTTCCTTTTTTTCCTTTCCTTTTTTTTACCTTTTCCCCTTTCTTTCCCTTTTCTTTCCTTTTCCTATTTATTTTCCTTTCCTTTTCACTCCCTTTCCTATTACTTTACCTTTCCCTTTTTTTCTTTTTCTTTTTCCTATTCCTTTCCATACCTTGCCTTTGCCCTTTCATTTTATTTCCTTTTTCTTTAATTTTCCTTTTCTGTTCACTCACTTTCCTTTTTCAGTTTCCTTCCTTTTTCCTTACCTTTCCTTTTTTTTCCCTTCATTTCCGTTTTTTCCACTTTCCTTTCCCTTTCCCTTCCTTGCCTTTATTTTGCCTTTTCCTTTAATTTTCTCTCCCTTTTCTTTAATTTTCCTTCCTTTTCCTTTTCCTTTCAATTTTCTTTTTGTTCCTTTTCCTCTCCTTTCTTTTCCTTTTTCTTTTCTTTTCTCTTTCATTTCCTATTCCTTTCCCTTTTTCATTTTCTTTTTTCCTTTTCCCTTTCCTATTCCTATTTACTTTCCCTTTCCTTTCCTTAGCCAGTCAGTTTGCATTTTCAGAAGTCACACAGTGTAGTACAAGTACAGTAGTGGTGTATATTTCCCTGCACACTTTCCCTTTTAAGTTTAACACTCCCTGTTTATGTCTCACTTTATCGCAGTCTTCTTGGTTATTCTTAAAAAAAAAAAAAAAGAATAAATGGAACAAAACAATTGTTAAAATACCACAGATAACAGATTGTTTAAAATACAAAAGGTTGAAACTGAAAATTTTTCGTCCTGTAATTAAGGCTTATACCAATTCTTTTTGAAGTGAAGATCATTTATGAAAGTAGCAAACTGCCCCACTGATCGGAGACGTTAATTTGCTTCCAAAGCTTTTCCTTCTACTTTATAAGAAGGTGATAATTAGGTTTGCAGATTAGAATATAATCAGAAAGCTTGTGTGTGTCTGCTTGTTAAAATTTATTTTTTTCTTCTTTTGGGAGGTTTAGAAATAATTAACCTGTGTTAAAAAAAAAAAAAAGCATTATATATAATGCTAATTTCATAGATGGCAGTCAGGGGGGGAAGAAAAACATTTTGACGGTTAAATAAAATAAAAAATGTAAATCAAACATGGTATAAACAGATGCATTTACGTAATAACAGCAGGTTTTTTGAGAACACCTACAAACAGTTCTCATTCATATCCTGATGTAATTTAGTTCTCTGTCATTACCAGTTCTGCATTTAATCTCCTATAAATCACACATAAATATCCCATGCGTGTTATTTAACACCCAGGATTTGCAATGTTTCTGACAAGTGGCTGAAAAAAAATAAAAGGTCTACTTTAACGAAAAGTGCAAACTAGTACTTCCCTGCAAAGTAACAATTCAGCCGGTGGCCCCAGCTTGGCAGATGGGTCCCAATCGGGGCTTTTTTTCAGCGGGAACGCGGAAGAACGCAGTTCCGGCACCCCCAGCTCTGAAAATATATTCATGTAATGGCAAGGGGTGCTGGGGTGTGCGGCAGGGTCTATTGATACTGGCTGCTGGGGGGTCTATTGTTGCTGGCAGGGGGGTCTATTGTTGCTGGGGGTGGGTCTTATGTCGCTGGGGGTCAGTGGTTGCTAGGAGGAATCTGCTGGCTGCCAGAGGGTCTATTGCAGTGTTGCCATCCCACCAGATTGAAATTTACTGGCACGACACCCGAAAAGTTACTGGCGCAGCCACGTTTTTACTGGTATTTTACAAAAGTTACTAAATTACATTTTTAGGTGCAAATTTCAGTATTTAGGCTACAAACAAGTACACTAGGCAAATAGCAATGTGATTTAAGGTAGATATTAAGGTAAAAAAAAAAAAAAATTGTTATTTTCGATATAATAAGGGCAAATTATTTAGTCACATCACCCCCTGTCTTCACCCCCTCTGCAGTGCCACAATCTTCCCCTGCCTCCAATCCCCCCCTGCCTCCAATCTCCGCCAGGCCCTCTGCCTCCAATCACCCCCTGCCTCCATCGTCCCCTGCCTCCATCATGCCCTGCTTCCATCCCCCTCTGCGGTGCCACCAACAACCCCTGTCTCCATCCCCCACCCTCTGCGGTGCCACCATCCCCCTCTGCGGTGCCTCCAATCACCCCCTGCCTCCAAACTCCTCCTGCCTCCATCCCCCTCTGCGGTGCCACCGCAGCCACCATCACCCCCTGCCTCCAATCTCCATGCGCAGTTCCAAGCCGAATCAAACTCGGCTATTTTTACTGGGGCATTCCCACAACCACGGACATTTACGAACGGGGGAAAATGTACCCGTTTTTACGAACTGTCCGTAAAAATACAGACGTTTGGTAACACTGGTCTATTGATGCTGGCTGCGGGGAGATTTGTTGTTGCTGCCTAGGGCCTATTGTTGCTAGGGGGGTATATTGTTGGAAGTGGTCCATTGTTGCTGGGGGGGTATATTGTTGGAAGTGGTCCATTGTTGCTGGGGGGGATCTGTTGTTAATGGGGGGGGGGGGGTTAATGTTGCTGGCTTCAGGGGATCTATTTTACTGCTTTTTTTGCTATCATTGAGTAAATTCCATACAAGTTACTTAGCACCACAAATTTTACTTGGTTCCAGTGGCAGCCGCTCCATTAGAGGCGCAAGGGCGCCTCTAATGGGATGGCACTTGGAGGTGGGTAGGGGTTAGAACCAAGGGATGGCACTTGGAGGTGGGTAGGAGTTGAAGCCAAGGGATGGCACTTGGAGGTGGGTAGGGGTTTGAACCAAGCAATGGCAATTGGAGGTGGGTAGGGGTTGGAACCAAGGGATGGCACTTGGAGGTTGGTAGGGGTTGGAACCAAGAGATGGCACTTGGAGGTAGGTTGGGGTAGGAACCAAGGAATGGCACTTGGAGGTGGGTAGGGGTTGGAACCAAGGGACAGCACTTGGAGGTGGGTAGGGGTTGGAACCAAGGGACGGCACTTGGAGGTGGGTAGGGGCTGAAACCAAGGGATGGCACTAGGGGGTGGAGACCAGGGGTGACTCTGAAAGGGGGAGTTCCTGCACCCATTCTCCAAATAAAAAAGTCCCAATAATGGAGGACATTAAAGCTGCTTATATGTTTCCTCCTCTGATTCCACCCACTCACAAACACTTAACCCCATCAACATGCTAAATATGTTTTTTAAATAAAGCCGTTTTCATTACAGGTATTGTTATGGGCCCAGTGATGTCATTACTCAGTTTCTTTCTGTACATCTCCATGCAATGCAGGTAGATCATGGCTGGTAGGCGGGGCTGTCATGGCGTGCAGAATGCATGTTGTATCATTAAGTAACAAGCACAGTACTTAAAGGATCTTGAGAACTTACAATCATTTATGAATCATGTTTTAATAAAAAAATGTAAATGAGTGAGTGAGTGAAAAACTTATATAGCGCAACACATGCGAACTGAATAGCCTCTGGGCGCTGAGTATCCATTCCCTGAGTGGACCTTTTGCCCTCAGAAGAGAAGGGTTTTGATTTTTCTTCTGAAGGCCAAGTAGTTCACCTCCAATCGGATGCTGGTTGGTAGAGTGTTCCACAGTCTAGGTCCTTAGACTGCAAATCTTCGTTCTCCTTTGGACTTGTATCTGGTTTTGGGTATCTGGAGTAGATTTTGGTTGGTGGATCACAGAACCCGATTGGGGTTATGAGCGTTTAGTTTTTTGCATAAGTATTGGGGGGCATTTCCATGAATACACTTATGCATTAGGCAGAGTGCCTTGAAAGTGATTCTGTCTTTTACTGGCAACCAATGAAGGGGTCTCTCAGTGAAGGTGAGATTGATTCCCATGTTTTTTTCCCAGTCACAAGTCCATCGGCCGTATTTTGAACGACTTGCAGACGAGTGATTTGGTATTTGGGGAGTCCGAGATAGAGGGCATTTGCGTAGTCAAGTCTGGAGTTGATAATTGTTCCCACCACGACTGCTATGTCTTCTTTTGGGATAAAGGGAGTGAGTCTGCGTAGTAGACGCAGCAGATGGTGCGATCCACTGACTACTGACCCTATTTGTGCATCCATTGTCATGTAGGTGTCGAAAATGACTCCGAGACTTTTGACTTTGGTGCTAGGGGTGATGGTTTTACCCAGAATGGGCGGGGGTGTCCAAGTTGTTGCGGGATGATTCTTTCAGCGTGAAACAGGAGAAGTTCTGTTTTCGAGCCGTTGAGTTTAAGGTAAGTCTTCATCATCCAGTTTTCTATTAAAGTGCGGCATTTCTCTAGTCTGAGATAATGATCCTTTTTGTTGCAGATGCGAAAGTACAGTTGTGTGTCATCTGCATAAGAGTGGTAAAGTAACTTCTGGTTACTGATGATTTCAAAAAGAGGGCGGAGATAGATATTGAACAGAACAGGCGACAGTGGGGATACCTGGGGGACTCCACATGACACCATGCGTTTTTCAGAAGTGAAAGGCCCCAGTTTCACAATTTGTGATCGGTTTTCCAGGAAGGAGGCGAACCAAGATAAATCACATTCCACGACTCTGGCTACTTCAGCTAGCCGAGTCAGTAATAATTTGTGGTCAACCGTGTCAAAAGCTGCGCTTAGGTCCAACAGTACCAGAAGACAAGATTCTCCTTCGTCTGCTGCCTTCGAGGGCGTCAACCCATATTTTGAGAAGTGCTGTTTCTGTCCCGTGACCGGGACGGAAACCCGATTGGAAAGGATTGAGCAATTTATGGGAGTCTAAATGTTGTTGTAGCTGTTGAACAACTTCTTTCTCCATTACCTTGGAGAAGACATTTAGGCCTGTTATGGGTCAACGGTGGTTTGGGTCTTTGGGGTCGATAAGAGCACAGTGAGCCCAATTATTTTTTTCCCGAGGGTGTATGTGATCAGCACAGGGCCAATCATGACTGTCCAGACAGAGGGTCTGGGGTCCTGCAGCCTCATAGGACAGTCAGAGGCAGTGGTGTATCATTCATGGGTGCAGGGTGTTCACTGCACTTGGGCCCTCAAGGGGGGGGTGTCACTGTGGCCCACCCTGCACACATGGCTGTAAGCCAGGGATGATCAGTGCAGCAGGAGGGACAGCTGCGAACACCGATCCCCCAATTCTTCTCCTCTCCCTCCTGTGGCTGTCGGCTGGAAAGCTATACAGGGAAATTGGTGCTCACAGCTGTCCTTCCCACAGCACTGATCATCCCTGGCTGTTCCCTGTATCCTCCTCCTCCGGCCCTCCTCCTCTGCTCTTCTGTGTGTTCCTCTGGCTGTTCCTCCAGCCCCTGTCCTCCTCCTCTGGCCCCCCTATGTGTCCTCCTCCTCTGGACCACCTCTGTGTCCTCCTCCTCTGGGCCACCTCCATGTCCTCCTCCTCTGCCCTTCTGTGTGGTCCTCTGGCTGTTCCTCCAGCCCCTGTCCTCCTCCTCTGGCCCCCCTCTGTGTCCTCCTCCTCTGGGCCCCCTCCGTGTCCTCCTCCTCTGGGCACCCTCCGTGTCCTCCTCCTCTGGCCCCCTCCGTGTTCTCCTCCTCTGGCCCCCCTCTGTGTTCTCCTCCTCTGGCCCCCCTCCGTGTCCTCCTCCTCTGGCCCCCATCAGTGCTCCTCAGGCCACTCCTCCGGCCCCCCTCCTCCTTGTCCTCCTCCGTGTCCTCCTCCGCCCTCCTGTGTGCTCCTCTGGCTGCTCCTCTGTCCCCTATTCACCCCTATTACCCCTCCTAGCAGAAATCCTCTTCCCTCCAAATCACCCCACCTAGCCCAATTTCTACCCCAATCCCCTCTTCCAGCACAAATCCCCCCTTCTACCACAATTATTACCCCCTTCTCCAATCCCCTCCTCCAGCACAAATCCCCCTTCCTAGCATAAAACCTTCCGCCCCCCCCACTCCCAAATCCCCCATCCTAGCACAAATCCCCCTCCCAGCAAAAATCGCCCCTATTACCCCTCCCAGCAGAACCCCCTCTCCCCCAAATCCCCCCTCCTAGCACTAAAACCTTTCTTCTCTCTTCCCTCCAAATCCCCCATCCCAGCACAAATACTCTGATCTCCGGCACAAAGGTTTGTAAAAGGGAACCCTGCTCCTGACATCTGCCGTAGGTGAGATTTCCTCTCACTTCCTGTTATGCCTCTAAAAAAAAGAGGCAAAGGCTCTAAATCCTTTGTACTCTATCCAAAAAAAAAAGGGTCTTGGCCGAAGTTCCACCTTAACCCTTAACAAGTTCAAATCACAGGGGGGGGGGGGGAGTTTTTAACATGTAAAATAAACATTGGACCATTGGATGTCTGAGCTGATAGATTGGATTTTAGAAGCAGAGCAAACATTCCAGAGTACGCTTTTCTCTACTGAGCCCGACTCGTATCCTGCTTTTTCTTATAAGATGAAAGCAGGGGTGACAAAGTGGTCTAAAATCTAAGCAAAAAAAAAAAAAATGGTTGCCAATTCTTCTAAAAAGCACAAAGCTGCTTAAATATATAAATAAATAAAAAATCATCTCTGCACAAATGTATTTAACAGTATTACGATATGTTTCCTTTGTTACAATATTTGAATAAGTAATACTTTTCCAATGCTTTTGAAATGTATTTGCTTTCTGTTCTAAACATACGGTATCACTACAGATTGCTAGGAATAAAAAGGAAAAAAAAAAAAAAGCACAAAAAAAAAGAAAATACACATCTGAGCACTACAAACAAAGCACAATTCAAGGTATTGCTTTGCAGATGTAAAATTAATCTCAATCACAGCAGTGCACTGACAAGTATAATCAGGAGGCAAATCAAGCCCACATTAAATTTTACTTGTTTTGCATTTGTTCTCAAATGAAAGACTTGACAAGCAACCTCTGCTCTGAATATACACACAGTAGATTAAATCAATAAATAAACTCAAAAACATGCCTTTTAGTTTGAAAAGTAAAAAAAAAAAAAAAAAAAGCACATTTTCAGCTGCTTACAACCTTTTTTTCCCCCGTAATGAGACATGGCCTGTTCAATTTGTTTACTTATTTGCCGGGTATGTGAAATATGGTGCGGTTTGATACAGCTAAAATTTGTTGTTATAGGGATTTACAGTGTTTTTAGGCTCAATTATATTTGATATTTTATTTCATTTTTTTAATATATATATATATATATATATATATATATATATATATATATATATATATATATATATATATAATTTCTGAATGAAAGGAACACAATAAAAAAGAATAAAGTAATGAGACACTTGCAGGTGATAGTTATATAAAAAATTTAAAAACGCTGATTATTGTACAAAGGTAAGGAAAAGTTGATTTGGGGTTTTGTTCTGAATTTAACCACTTAAGACCCGGACCAAAATGCAGCTAAAGGACCAGGCCCCTTTTTGCGATTCGGCACTGCGTCGCTTTAACTGACAATTGCGCGGTCGTGCGACGTGGCTCCCAAACAAAATTGGCGTCCTTTTTTTCCCACAAATAGAGCTTTCTTTTGGTGGTATTTGATCACCTCTGCGGTTTTTTATTTTTTGCGCTATAAACAAAAATAGAGCGACAATTTTGAAAAAAATGCAATATTTTTTACTTGTTGCTATAATAAATATCCCCCAAAAATATATAAAAAAACAATTTTTTTTCCTAAGTTTAGGCCGATACGTATTCTTCTACCTATTTTTGGTAAACAAAATCGCAATAAGCGTTTATCGATTCCCTCCGCGTTTACAAAATAGGGGATAGTTTTATTGCAATTTTATTAATTTATTTTTTTTTACTACTAATGGCGGCGATCAGCGATTTTTTTCATTACTGTGACATTATGGCGGACACATCGGACAATTTTGACACATTTTTGGGACCATTGTCATTCTCACAGCAAAAAATTAAAAATGCATTGTTTACTGTGAAAATTACAGTTGCAGTTTGGGAGTTAACCACAAGGGGGCGCTGAAGGGGTTAAGTGTGACCTCATCCATCCATCCCTGCTCAGCCATCCCTGCCCCATACCGTGCAATCTCTGCAATACTCTGCAATAACCCACAATACCCTGCAATGCCCCGCAATACTCTGCAATACCCCACAATACTCTGCAATACCCCACAATACTCTGCAATACTCTGCAATGCCCCGCAATACCCCCAATACTCTGCAATACCCCACAATACTCTGCAATACTCTGCAATGCCCCGCAATACCCCCAATACTCTACAATACCCCACAATACTCTGCAATACCCCACAATACCCCACAATACTCTGCAATACCCCACAATACTCTGCAATACTCTGCAATACCCTGCCCCCTCCTGCTTCTACCGACTCAACGCTACGATCAAAGCCAGGATTGTTTTTTTTTTCAGGCTTCCCAGCCTAGAGGTGAGATGTGGGGTCTTATTGACCCCATATCTCACTGTAAAGAGGACCTGTCATGCCATATTCCTAATACAAGGGATGTTTACATTCCCTGTAATAGGAATAAAAGTGATCAATTTTTTATTTTTTTGTGAGAAAAACGTGTCAAACTAAAATAAAGTAAAGTAAAGAGAACAATAAAATATATATATTTTTTAAAGCGCCCCTGTTCCCGTGTGCTCGCATGCTGAAGCGAATGCACACGTAAGTCCCGCCCACATATGAAAACGGTGTTCAAGCCACACATGTGAGGTATCGCTGCAAACGTTAGAGCGAGAGCAATAATTTTGGCCCTAGACCTCCCCTGTAACTAAAAACATATAACCAGTAAAAATATTTAAAACGTCGCCTATGGGGATTTTTAAGTAGCGAAGTTTGGCGCCATTCCACGAGCGTGTGCAATTTTGAAGGGTGACATTTTGGGTATCTATTTACTCGGCGTAACTTCATCTTTCACATTATGCAAAAGAATGAAGAAAAAATACGAATTTGCTAAATTTTATAACAGAAACAAAGAAAAATTCATTTTTTTTACCGAATTTTCAGTCTTTTTTCTCTTATAGTGCAAAAAAACGGTGATTAAATACCACCAAAAGAAAGCTCCATTTGTGTGAAAAAAAGGATGAAAATTTCATTTGGGTACAATGTTGTATGACTGAGTCATACAACATTGTACCCAAATGAAATTTTCATCCTTTTTTTGTCATTCAAATTGTGAGAGCACCGAAAGCTGAAAATTGGTCTGGTTATTAAGGGGGTTTAAGTGCCCAGTGGTCAAGTGGTTAAGGGGCGGGGTGATTGTTTTCTATACCCATTTGTATATACACGTACAGTGGAACCTTGGATTACAAGCATAATCCGTTCCAGGAGAATGCTTGTAATCCAAAGCACTCACATATTAAAGTGAGTTTCCCCATAGAAGTCAATGGAAACAAAGGGCCGGATTCAAAGAGAAGTGCGCATTATTTACGGAGGCGCAGGGCAACGTTTTTGCCCTGCGCCCCCGCAAATTTGCTCCGCTGCCCTTGATTCACGGAGCAGAAGCTCCGTAAATTGCGCGGGCGCGCCGGCAAAATGCCTGGCGCAAGAGCGCGTAATTTAAATGATCCCGTAGGGGGCGGGAATCATTTAAATTAGGCGCGTTCCCGCGCCGATCGTAGAGCGCATGCTCCGTCGGGAAACTTTCCCGACGTGCATTGCGGCAAATGACGTCGCAAGGACGTCATTTGCTTCAAAGTGAACGTGACGGGCGTCCAGCGCCATTCACGATTCACTTACGCAAACTACGTAAAATTCAAATTTCGCGACACGGGAACGACGGGTATACGTAACATGGGCTGCCCCTGCTAATAGCAGGGGCAGCCTTGCGCGAAAACCGCCGTACGTAAACGACGTAAATTGCGTACGCAGGCCTCGCGCAACGTTGTGAATCGGTGTTAGTATGCAATTTGCATACTATACATTGAGCACAACGGGAACGCCACCTAGCGGCCACCGCAAGAATGCAGCCTCAGATATGCGGGCATAAGAGCCTTATGCCGCGCAGATCTTAGGCTGCAGTCGGCGTAACGAGGTTCCTGAATAAGGAGCACTCGTTACGCCGGGGCAGGTAAGCAATTGCGCTGTGTAACCTGCGCAATTGCTTCTTGAATCCGGCCCAAAGATAATTCATTCCACATTGAGTTCTATGGCATGCAATACTGCATGTGGCCAGAGGTGAGGGGACGCCGGAGAGCCTTGGAAATACTCTGGGACAGCTTGGCTGATCTCGGAAACCCTCGTAAAGTTTCAGAAACTGTATTTCCAAATGTGATTCTGAGTATTTCCGAATGGCCCCCGAACGGCTCTGAACTGTTCCGAGTGTCTCCGGCGCCCTCGCACCTCTGGCCAAATGCAGTACTGCACATCCCATTCGTTTGAATTCTGCTCGCATTGGGAGACAACACTTGCAAACTGAGTCGGAATAAAAAAAAAAAAAAAAGTTGCTCGTCTTTCAAACCGCTCGTTAACCGTGTTACTCGTAAGCCAAGCTTCCATTGTATTCAGTTTAACGTGCTAGTCTCCGAATATAAACAATATTGTGTAATCTCAGGTCACCATTAAGAATCTTTATTGTATTCATTGCATGAAATTGCTGTTATGTCGCTTCATGCAGCAGATCATTAGTAAAACCCTAAGAAGCCTCATGTTATCGACAATCTATCAGACTGATAATGAAATGAGATCACATCCAGATAATGTAAAACAAAGGACAGAGACTAATAAGAAACAATGTGTTATTGAACAGATATTCACCAATCCTTCTAAAAATTAATCATAGGATAATAATGGTATGGATTTTATTCCTCCTGAAATTAAAAGCCTATTAACGTTTATCTTTTTTTCCTAATGTGGAATAAATCTTCGACTCGCTGAATTGGTTTTATATGTTTATTTGTATCATTCTTCTTTTCATCATTATTGGCATAAGCTGTGGAAACAAAGTGACGCTGCAGGTTCATGGGCAGTGATGTCATCAGGGCATGAGTGATGACATCACTGTGTGTTGGAAATGGTGGAAAGATAGTAAGAAATAGCACTAGATATTTTGGGCCAGATTCACATAGGAGATACGACGGCGTATCTCTTGATACGCCATTGTATCTCTAAGGCCGGCCGGTCATATCTATTCGCCTGATTCATAGAATCAGTTACGCATAGATATGCCTAAGATCCGACAGGTGTAAGTGACTTACACCGTCGGATCTTAGGCTGCAATATTTACGCTGGCCGCTAGGTGGCGCTTCCATTGCGGTCGGCATAGAATATGCAAATGAGTCGTTACGCCGATTCACGAACGTACGCTTGCCCGTCGCAGTAAATTTACACCGTTTCCGTAAGAGATTAGCGGCATAAAGATAAAGCTGCCCCCTAGGTGGCGTAGCCAATGTTAAGTATGGCCGCCGTTCCCGCGTCGAAATTTGAAATTTAACGTCGTTTGCGTAAGTCGTCCGTGAATGGCGCTGGACGCCATTTACGTTAACGTCGAAACCAATGATGCCCTTGTGACGTCATTTAGCGCAATGCACGTCGGGAAGTTTTAGGGACGGCGCATGCGCAGTACGATCGGCGCGGGAACACGCCTAATTTAAATGATCCACGCCCCCTACCCGGATCATTTGAATTAGGCGGGCTTGCGCTGGGCGGATTTACGCTACGCACTTGCCCGTAAAACTTGCGGCGGTGTAAAGTAAATGTGATACGTTACGCCGCCGCAGATTTACGCTAATATACGTGAATCTGGCCCTTTAAATATAGAGATGAGTAACTTGATATTAGATAGATAGATAGATAGATAGATAGATAGATAGATAGATAGATAGATAGATAGATAGATAGATAGATAGATAGATAGATAGAATATAAAAAGATTTCCCTTAGATAAATAGATATATCAAATTTTTAGAAAAATAAGCAGAAAAACACATAGACAGGTAAATAAAAAGAATGCATAGTATTTTATACTGATAGACAGATAGATACTGATAGACATACTGATAGATAGATAGATAGATAGATAGATAGATAGATAGATAGATAGATAGATAGATAGATAGATAGATAGATAGATACAATGGCCCGGATTGAGAAAGGAGATACGACGGCGTATCTCCTGATACGCCGTCGTATCTCTGAGTCCGGCCGTCGTATCTATGCGCCTGATTCATAGAATCAGATTACACATAGATATCCCTAAGATCCAACAGGTGTAAGTGACTTACACCGTCGGATCTTAGGCTGCAATCTCACTCTGGCCGCTAGGTGGCGCTTCCGTTTGTATACGCGAGGAATATGCAAATGAGGAGTTACGCCGATTCAGAAACGAACGACCGCCCGGCGCTTTTTTTTTACATCGTTTGCGTTTGGCTTTTTCCAGGGTATAGTTACCCCTGCTATATGAGGGGTATGTGCGGCGTATCCTATGTTAAGTATGGCCGTCGTTCCCGAGCCGAGTTTTAATTTTTTACGTCATTTTACGTAAGTCGTTCGCGAATACGGCTGGACGTAATTTACGTTCACGACGAAAGCATGACGAGTCGCCGACGTCATTTGGAGCATGCGCACTGGGATTCAGTCGCGGCCGGCGCGTGCGCAGTTCGTTCGGTGCGGGGACGCGCATCATTTAAATGATACACGCCCCCTACCCGCCGAATTTGAATTCCGCCAGGTGGATTTACGTTACGCCGACGCAACTTTACAGGCAAGTGCTTTGTGAATACAGCACTTGCCTGAAAAACTTGCGGCGGCGTAACGTAAATGAGTTACGTTACGCCAGCAGAAAGATCCGCTGATCTTTCTGAATCTGGCCCAATATATATATATATATATATATATATATATATATATATATATATATATATATACATACAGTATATATATATAAATATATATATATATATATATATATATATATATAGAGAGAGAGAGAGAGAGAGAGAGAGAGAGAGAGAGAGAGAGAGAGGTAGATAGGTACAATAGGTAGATAGATATGCTAGACAAGACAGAAGAATTATATTGAAGCACCACATCCCAATGCACTAGAAATTAGAAAAAGGGGGAGAGGAGGTAACAAACCTCAGGGCTTTTAAGGTGTTATAAGATAGAGACTATGAAGTTCACATACTGTACATAATATAAAAGATTACATTTTATTACAAAGATAAAAAACATGAGAACAATATTTCATCCATATCAAAAATCACTTGTTCTATACAGGTGCATAAATTACAGACACTACCACTCAACATGTTTCGCTCGATAGAGCTTCCTCAGGAGATTCCGGTGTGTCGTTTTTATGCTATAGACAACAGAGATTGGAAAGAATACTCATGTTGGTTATTGTTGAAACAAACACATATTTGTCGACATAGTTGGCATAAATTGGATATACATATATCATGCAAATATGTGTTTGTTTTAACAATAACCAACATGAGTATTCTTTCCAATCTCTTTGTTGTCTACAGCATAAAAACGCCACACCAGAATCTCCTGAGGAAGCTCTATTGATCAAAACATGTTGAGTTGTAGTGTCTGTAATTTATGCACCTGTATAGAACAAGTGGTTTTTGATATGGATGAAATATTGTATTCATGTTTTTTTATCTTTGTAATAAAATGTTATCTTTTATATTTTGTAAGTGAACTTTATAGTCTCTATCTTATAACATCTTAAAAGTCCTGAGGTTTGTTACCTCCTCTCCTCCTTTTTCTAATATAATATATACTTAGATAGATAGATACAATAGATAGATAGGTAGATAGATAGATAGATACAATAAATACAATAAATAGGTAGATAGATAAGATAGATAAATAAGAGAAATAGATGTCAGATATAATAAAGATAAAAAGGATGTCCCTTAGATAAATAGATATATCACATTTTGAGATAAATAAGTAGAAAAACCGATAGACAGATAAATAAAAAGAATGCAAAGGGCCAGATTCACATAGAATTCCGGCGGCGTAACGTATTGTATTTACGTTACACCACCGCAAGTTTTATGGGCAAGTGCTTGATTCACAAAGCACTTGCCTGTAAACTTGCGGCGGCGTATCGTAAATCCGTCCGGCGCAAGCCCGCCTAATTCAAATGGGGCGTGTATCATTTAAATTAGGCGCGTTCCCGCGCCGAACGTACTGCACATGCTCCGTTTTGAACTTTCCCGCCGTGCTTTGCGCGAAATTACGTCGCACCGACGTCATTTTTTGAACGTCGACGTGAGTTACGTCCTTTCCTATTCACGGACGACTTACGCAAAAAAAAAAAAATTTGAAATTCGACGCGGGAACGACGGCCATACTTTAACTTGGCTGGTCTAAAGCTAAGGCATGAAATAGCAGCCGTAAGTTTGCGACGGGAAAAGCCGACTAGCGACAACTTAAGAGAATGCGACGAGCGCGCGTACCTTCGTGGATCGCTGTAAACAGCTAATTTGCATACCCGACGCAGAAAACGACGCAAACTCCACCCAGCGGGCGCCGGAGTATTACACCTACGATCCGAAGGCGTACGAAGCCGTACGCCTGTCGGATCGAAGCCTAAAGTCGTCGTAACTTGTTTTGAGGATTCAAAACAACGCTACGACGCGGCAAATTTGAAAATACGCCGGCGTATCAGTAGATACGCCGGCGTATTACAACTGTGAATCTGGCCCAGTATTTTTTACTTTGCACATTTACACCTACAGAATGTATTTGGGGAAATGATTCATTTTGTAAGAATAAGAATCATCCGGACAATTAAATTGTGTAAAAAGATTGAATATAGAGATAAATAAGTATATAAAAACAGACAAATAGATAGATAGATAGATAGATAGATAGATAGATAGATAGATAGATAGATAGATAGATAGATAGATAGATAGATAGATAGATAGATAGATAGATAGATAGATAGATAGAATAGATGTCAGATATAATAAAGATAAAAAGATGTCTCTTAGATAAATAGATATATTAAATTTAGGGATAAATAAGTAGATATAAGATGCCGTGGATAGATAATAGTTATGGGATAGATAGATAGATAGATAGATAGATAGATAGATAGATAGATAGATAGATAGATAGATAGATAGATAGATAGATAGATAGATAGATAGATAGATAGAATAGATGTCAGATATAATAAAGATAAAAAGATGTCTCTTAGATAAATAGATATATTAAATTTAGGGATAAATAAGTAGATATAAGATGCCGTGGATAGATAATAGTTATGGGATAGATAGATAGATAGATAGATAGATAGATAGATAGATAGATAGATAGATAGATAGATACAAAGAATGCATATTATTTTATACTTTGCACATTTACACCTACAGAATGTATTTGGGGAAATGATTCATTTTGCTCACTCACTTCCCTTGCACTGGAATAATGTAATATTGACCCTGATCCAAGTCCTACCAATAAAATAATAGCGGTTATCTCTGGGACTTGAATTAGAATCATTCAGACAATATAATTAAACTAATTATTGCTGCAGTCTGACCTCAGGAAGTGTAATGTTAGGACTATGAGATGAATATATGTAATCAGGCATACAGAGTGCTGGTTTCATTTCAGAGCGTTCCTCAGAACTGCGTAGGCAGGTAAATGAACTTTTGAAAAAAGTTGGGTTGGGGCATTTAGTGAAATGCGTTCTGAACAGGAAGGTGTAAAAACTTCCCAATAACTTTTTAGTTCACTGTTAGACCCCTTTCACACTGGGGTGGTTGGGGCATTAGCGGCAAAGTTCCGCTAGCTCTAGCGGCGCGTTACCGCTGTTATAGCGGCACTTTGGCATTGCTAGCGGGGCGCTTTAAAAGTGCCTGCTTAGCACTGCTTTTATGGTGCTTTGAAAGCGGTGCACATTCATTTCAATGGGCAGGGGCTGTGTATACAGCGCTCCCCCACCACCCCAAAGATGCGGTTGGAAAAGGAACACCGGGTTCGCACGTATGCAGAATGCGGGACTCTGAAGTATCTATTATGAGCAGAGAAAACTATTTTCACAGCTTTCTCCAGATTTTGGTATTCCCAGATTGGGCTCCATAGTTTTGAGTATGTAAAGTGTCTTGGGAGGAAAGAAATCTCCAACTCTGTGTCCAGATCTTATTGTAGACCAGCAGGGTGTGAGTCCAGGTGCACACACAGCCCATATAATGAAGGAATGGAAATAGCTCAGGGCTCCAGTCAGATGGTAGTTGAGCTCCCGTCAGGTCTGTGTGTTCCTGTCTGGAGATCGAGGCAATCTACTCGAGACAAGCTCGCCGTGTGGGAGAGATGCCATGCTTATTTGACTGAGAAAGTTGGGACAGCTTAGAGAGTCTTGGAGACTGTAAGAGTCTGGAAGACTAAGAGCTGAGGCGACTAAGGCCCCGTACACATGTCCGAGGAACTCGACGGGCAAAATTCATCGTTTTGCTCGTCGAGTTCTGTATGAAGCCGCCGAGGATCTCAGCGAGCCAACTTTCCTCACTGAACAACGAGGAAATTGAGAACATGTTCTCTATTTGGCTCGACGAGGAACTCGTCGGCTTCCTCGGCCGAAAGTGTACACACGGCCGGGTTTCTCGGCAGAATTCAGCTCCGATCGAGTTTCTGGCTGAATTCTGCCGAGAAACTCGGTCGTGTGTACGGGGCCTGAGGGAGAGTCCAAAGGACTGGAGGATTCTGTAAGTCTCAGAGGAGTGAGAGACCCTGGAGTTGTCAGGAGAGCCCCTACCCAGAGGCCGGGAGTTGGCCCATGCAGCAAGGTGTTGTTGTCAAGGCTGAGGGAGTCGAGAAAGCCAGGTGGATTGGTATTTTTCTTTTTTCTGTTGCCTTTTTTTGCTGTGTAAAACCAAAACCCCCTGCATGGGCAAGCTTGTGGACTTAACTTTAATCGGTTATCAAATGATGTCTGAATCCAGTCATCATGTGTATTCTTTTTGAATCTTGGTGTGCTTTGTGTATTTCTTCCAGATCTGTGCAGTAATCCAGTGTGAGGCTTTCCTTCTGTGCAGGAGATTCCTGTAATAAGACCAATCACTGCTGCTCTCTTTCCTTGCGCAGGGGCGCTGGTCTTGTCTCCGCCCCCTCCTGTAATTTTCTCCAGGCAGTATGTAGTGGGTATGGAGGAGGGGGCTTCTCTTTCATCAACCAACCAGTGGCGGCTGGTGTTTTTCTTTTTTGGGGGGTGGTGGGTGTGAGGCTGTTTGCTGGCACGGGTAGGGGGGCATCCACTTGCCCCAATTGGCAGCGGTGGGTGGTAGGCAGCAGGCAGCTTGGTGCAGCGGCTCCATGTCCTCTCCTCCATGGCTGCTTCCAGCTCCTCCCATCCTCCTCCTAGGCATCCAATAGGATCGCCTGTCCTTTCACCTAATCAAGTGACCAGTATCAATATCGGCTTCCTGATTGGCCCTTAGAAGGATCAGAGTTACAACAGCAAATATTAATTTGCTGTTGTGACACCTCAGTGGGATCGAAGCGCACTATCTGCGACCTGAGCCCACCCTATATTGAAGCCTATTAGAGCCTCTGGTTTTAATTGGTGCTTCAAAAAAACAGCCCCCCTGCATTGGAATCCATGCAGCGGGGTCCTGAAATGGGTCGGACCCATGGATGGGGGGTGGCGATGGACAGGTTGGGGCGACGCCCGTGCTCCCTGCAACTAACATAAGTGGTAGTGGTGACAGAAGACGTGAACACCGTGCCAAATGTTGGATGTGGAACACAGATAAGCACCAAGTCAGGAGTGAAGTCAGGACACAAGTCAAAGGTTGTAAACAACTGGGCAACAAAGTACATACAGTGTCAGGATTCAGGCCAAGGTCATAAATAGCGAGGTATAAGAATATACGGCAGAGACAGAGTCCAGATAACCCGGGGTCAGTTCACAGCCGGGCATCCAAGTACTGAATCAGGAAGCATTATATAGAGTCCAAAACACAAGCTGAGGATACAATGGGTAGGCAGGAATCCAAACAGTGGCGGCTGGTGTTTAAAATTTTTGGGGAGGCGCAAACAAACGAAAAAAACCCCCCATCAATTGCAGCCTCACTGTGTTCATCAAACGCAGCCACTGTGCCCATCAATTGTCACCACTGTGCCATCAATTGTCGCCACTGTGCCATGCCATCAATTGTCACCACTGTGCCATGCCATCAATTGTCAACACTGTGCCATCAATTGTCGCCACTGTGCCATCAAACGCAGCCACTGTGCCATCAATTGTCACCACTGTGCCATGCCATCAATTGTCACCACTGTGCCATGCCATTAATTGTTGCCACTGTGCCATGCCATCATTTGTCACCACTGTGCCATGCCATCAATTGCCGCCAGTTTTCCCCACAAAAAACGCCAGTTTGCCCCCCACAAAAACTGCCAGTTTGTCCCCCCCGCCCGGCACTTACCTTTCTCGGGTCAGCCATCCTCCTCCAGACCTCCACACTCCCTCTATGTCTTATCCCGCCCTCGATATCACTTCAGCCAATCAGGTTACCGCTGGCTCTGATAGGCACTTCCAAAACACACCCACCGCCGGCCACCGCTGTAATTTAGATGGCCGGTGCTCGCCAGGGAGCCGGTCATCTGAATAGTGGGCGGCAGCAGTGCCGGAGACAAAACATACATTCATGCAATGCATGAATGTATGTATTGATTGATGGGTGCGGGAGAGAGAGGGGACGGCGCTCCTGTGCCCACTATGGACGCACCGCCACTGAATCCAAAGGAGGGTCAAAGGCGAGCCAGGTTGTACCCAGGTAAGCAAAACTAGCAGGTCAAGTCACAGGTAAATCAGGGACTTGCTGAAGATCACTCAGCAATCTGTTCATGTCACATTTCAACCTACATAGGCCATTGGGGGGCTGATGCCAGTGAAAAGCATGCATGCTAATGTGTCTGTGAGTTAATGCTCAGAAAAAAGGGCATGCAATGGTCTTCTCGTATTAGCAAACACTGGACCTTTCCTACAAGGACTGCCTATTGTCTCTTGATACCAATTTGCTCCAGTTTGCTCTAGAGAAGCAGACACTGTGGTCAGCATGGTGCATACAGTTGATTTAAGCCTAGTATACAGGAGCCCCATGTGTATGCTTCTGTTGGGCATGCATGCTGTAAAACCAGCAGCTGACCAGCTCCAGATCAGCGCTCTCAGAGAATGGCTAATGATATAGAAGAGACTAATGGGGGGGGGGGGGGGGGGGGAGGGGTAACGCTGTACCATCTACCGAAAAAAAGGAAATATAAATTTTGAGCTTGCTGACCCTTTAATTTCTATTCGCAAAAATGCAGCAAAGCCATTATCCTTACTTTGCAGTATTTTACATACTAGACACTGGAAATCCAATCACTTTCACTTATTACTGTCAGAATTCTTGAACCTCATCATTCTTTCTGTGGAATCAGAATATTCTGTCCAAAAAACTGAAGATTAACAAAGAAAAAAGAAAAAGATAAAAAAAAAAAACGAAAGGAATTTTTCAATTAAAAAATATTCAGATGGTTTTGCTTTAAAATGTAAATTATTGTATAACGTAAAATCGCCCAAAAAAATGTTACTTGCCAAAAAAGGGCTTCCACAGTCCTTTCACGTTTCTTAATAAAAGAAGTGGACTCGCCTATAATTTTAATAATGCATTCACCCTATATCTCCAATTATACTAATGCTGACACGGGTATTCATGCGACGCATATGTCAATGTCTCGTATTCGGTGATGGGGGAGCCGCTTGCAAATGAGCTGATCTTAGATTTAGGTCACATTAGATTTTGATTTTATAGATATGATATGAGTTCTGTAACTTGCAGCAAACACAAATGTGCCTTCATTAGTTAAAACATGCACAAAATGGATTTATTGGTTTCTTTTTTTTTGTATTCTTTCTTTTCAATTTTTGCTTGCACATATTATCATATAATTATTTATGATAATATGTGCAAGCAAAAATTGAAAAGAATAATATAAAAAAAAAACAATAAATCCAGTGGCCCAGATTCAAGAAGCTATTGCGCCCGCGCAACCATAGGTTGCGCGGCGTAATAGCTGTTTTGCTCCCGCGTAGCGAATGCCCCTGATTCAGGAACATCGCTACGCGGACTGCAGCCTAGGATATGACAGGCATAAGCCTCCTTATGCCTTCATATCTCAGGCTGCATTCTTGCGTTGTCCGCTAGGGGGCGCGGCCATTGTGATCGGCGTATAGTATGCAAATTGCATACTACCACCGATTCACAAAAGTTGCGCGGGCCCTGCGCACGCAAGGTACGGAGTTTCCGTACGGCGACTTTAGCGCAAGGTTGCTCCTGCTATAGCAGGGGCAGCCAATGCTAAAGTATAGCCGCCCTTCCCGCTCGTGAAATTTAAATTTCACGTCGTTTACGTAAGTGATTCGTGAATGGCGCTGGACGCCATTCACGTTCACTTAGAAGCAAATGACGTCCTTGCGACGTCATTTGCCGCAATGCACGTCGGGAAAGTTTCCCGACGGAGCATGCGCTGTTCGCTCGGCGCGGGAGCGCGCCTAATTTAAATGATTCCCGCCCCCGGCGGGATCATTTACATTAGGCGCCCTTACGCCGGGCTATTTAGCATAGCGCCCGCGCAATTTACGGAGCTACTGCTCCGTGAATCGCGGGCATATCAAAATATTTGCGTGGGCGCAGAGCAAAAATCGTTGCCCTTTGCCCACGCAAATATTGCGTGGATCTACCTGAATCTGGCCCAATATATATATATATGTATATATACTGGGGCAGATCCACGTACCTGCGCGTAATGCCGCGTACACACCTTCACTTTATGTGATGAAAAAAAAACTACGTTTTTAAAAACGTCACTTTAAATGACCGTGTGTGGGGGAAAACGTTGTTTTATGTCTTCTGAAAAACGACAAAAAAAAATTGAAGCATGCTTCAATTTTATGTGTCGTTTTTCAAAACGTTGTTTTTTACTTCACAGAAATTGACTGTGTGTAGCAAAAAACGTTGTTTAAAACAACGTTTTTAAACCCGCGCATGCCCAGAAGCTAGTTATGAAGCGAGCTTCAATGGAAAAACGTGGTGAGAACATAACCTCGCTTTGCTAGAGCATTGTGAGAAAAACGATGGTGTGTAGGCAACTTCGTCTTTGAAAATTGAAGTTTCAAAAACGTCGTTTTTTACTTCACAGAAAATGTCGTTTTTTTTCATCACATAAAGTGATGGTGTGTATGCTGCATTAGAATCCGCTGGGCGCAGCGTATCTAAGATACACTACGCCACCGCAGCTTATTTTTTTTTTCCGAATCCTCAACGAATTTGCGCCGTAAGTTACGGCGGTGTAGTGTATCTTTGGCGGCGTAAGGGCGCAGAATTCAAATGGATGTAATGGGGGCGTGTTTTATGTAAATACGTCGTGACCCGACTTAAACAATGTTTTTTTTTTTTAACTGTGCATGCGCTGTCCGTGGGAATATCCCAGTGCGCATGCTCGAAATTAACCCCGGAAAAAGCCAATGCTTCCGACGGTGACGTCATTCTACGCAAATTATTTGCGAACGACTTACGCAAACGACGTAAAAATTTCAAATTTCTACGCGGGAAGGATGGCCATACTTAACATTGAGTACGCCTCATAACAGTAGCTTTAACTATACGCCGGAAAAAGCCGAACGAAAACGACGTAAAAAAATGCGCCGGCCGGACGTACGTTCGTGGATCGCCGTAACTAGCTAATTTGCATACTCAACGCGGAATTCGACGGTAACGCCACCTAGCGGCCGCCGAAATATTGCACCTTAAGATCCGACGGCATACTAAGACGTACGCCTGTCGGATCCCTCCGAGATGCCGTTGTATCTTGTTTTGTAGATACAAAACAAAGATACGACGCAGGAATTTTAAAATTACGTCTGAATCCAGTCATCATGTGTATTCACACATGATCCTTTTGTGGATCTGCCCCACTGTATTTATTGGCGTATAACACTCACTTTTTTACCCTGAAAATAGAGGGTAAACTGCCTGCGTGTTATATGCAGGGGGCTGTGGAAAGTTTTTTTTCCTGAAACTTCCCTCTTAGGCCCCGTACACACGTGAGGATCGATCCGCTGAAATTGATCCGCGGATCGGTTTCAGCGGATAGATCCGCTGGTGTGTACGTTCCAGCGGATATTTATCCGCGGATATATTTCGGGCTGACCGATTTCCAGCAGATACAAATTTCTTAGCATGCTAAGTAATATATCCGCTGGAATCGGCTCCAGCGGATCGATCCGGTGGTCTGTACAGACTCACCGGATCGATCCGTCCGAACCCATCCCTCGCATGCGTCGTAATGATTCGACGCATGCGTGGATATCCTTATATGACAGCGTCGCGCACGTCGACCGTATCCGCGGATAAATCCTCTCGTGTGTACCCGGCATTAGGCCTCGTACACACCAGCGGACATGTCCGATTAAAACGGTCCGCGGACCGCTTTCATCGGACATGTCCGCTCGGAGATTTCGGTCTGATGGCTGTACACACCATCAAACCGAAATCCGCGCGGACAGAGAACGCGGTGACCTAGACGACACCGACGTTCTCTCTCGTGCGAGTTCAATGCTTCCACGCATGCGTCGAATCAATTAGACGCATGCGCGGGATTTCGGTCCGCTGGTTAGACATACTAACCAGCGCACATGTCCGCCGGACAGCTTTCCAGCGGACATGTTTCTTAGCATGCTAAGAAACATTTGTCCGCTGGAAATCTGTCCGCTAGCCTGTACACACGATCGGATCTGTCCGCTGAAACTGGTTGGCGGACCAGTTTCAGCGGACATGTCCGGTCGTGTGTACGAGGCCTCAAAGTTAGGGTGCGTGTAATATGCCTGTGCGTGTTATATGCCGATAAATACGGTATATATATATATATATATATTTTTTTTGCTTAACCACTTATCTAAGAACATTTATATAAGTGGTCAAATCAAGCCATGAGCTTGGAACTGGTGTGTTATCCCCCTTCTGACAGCAATGAAGTAGCAAAAAAAAAAAATGTAAAAGAGAAAAAGAATTATATAAAAAAAAAAAATATAAAAAAAAATATTAATGCACCCTCGTAGACACCCCATATAAAAAGCGTAGCACAGGCCAAGCACCTGCATATAAACGTGTCGTGATCATCAGGATAAGAGCAATAATTCCAAGGCCATAATTCATGCTTAACTCAAAACCTGTAAAGACTTTTAAAGTGTTGCCTATGGAGAATTTGGGGTAACATTTATTTATAAAAATGTTTGTGATTTCGCAGACATTCAAAAGTTTCTACCTTCAAATGTTTGGTATCTATTTACTCAATGCAACCTATCTTCTATATTTTATTGAAAAAAATGGGTATAATATTGTGTTGGTTTTTTTATTATTATTCTTTTAAATGTTTGCTTGCACATATTATCATATATATATGATTTAGTATAAATATGAGATGTGAGGTCTTTTTGACCCCAGATCTCATATTTAAGAGGACCTGTCATGCTTTTTTTCTATTACAAGGGATATTTACATTCCTTGTAATAGGAATAAAAGTGACACAATTTTTTAACTCACTCGTCCCGCCAAGCTCACGTGCAGAAGCGAACGCATATGAAAACAGTGTTTAAACCACACATGTGAGGTAATGCTGCGATCGTTAGAGCGAGAGCAATAATTCTAGCACCAGACCTCCTCTGTAACTCAAAACATGCAACCTGTAGATTTTTTTAAATGTCGCCTATGGAGATTTTTAAGGGTTAAAGTTTGTCGCCATTCCACAAACGGGCACAATTTTGAAGCGTGACATGTTGGGTATCAATTTACTCGGCGTAACATCACCTTTCACAATATAAAAATACATTTGGGCTAACTTTATTGTTTATTAGTGATGGTGGTGGAAGATCTACAGTCGCTCCGTTATTGCTCTTCAGGAATTGGAAGATCCATATGCATTTTATTGTTTGATCATAGTTTATTTACTAATCTTTTGGACACTTAGATGTTATAACCATTATTGGACTTTATATACATCATACACATGTTATGTTTGTGTTTTGCTGACAAGTTTATTTTGAGCATTTGCACTTTAAAAACCTTTATATTAAGAGAGTGTGGTTTAAATCAATTAATTATTAATTGATTCTTCCTTCTAACTTTATTATTGTCTTTTTTTTTATTTAAAAAAAAGTGTATTTTTTCCCAAAAAAAGTGCGCTTGTAAGACTGCACACTGTGTGACAGAAAGCATTGCAAGCATTGCGACTGCCATTTTATTCTCTAGGGTGTTATTAAAAATATATATATATAATGTTTGGGGGTTCTAAGTAATTTTCTAGCAAAAAAAAGATTTTTATATTTAAAAAAGTATATTTTTTCCCCAAAAAAGTGTGCTTGTAAGACCGCTGCCCACTGTGTGACAGAAAGCATTGCAAGCATTGTGACCACCATTTTATTCTCTAGGGCAGGTGTTCTCAACCTGGGGGTCGGGACCCCCTCGGGGGTCGAATAATGATTTGCTAGAGGTCACGATTCCTGGGCTGTTTCCTGAAGCCTGCATCGCTCTCCCAGGCTTTTTGCAGCCGCCCAGCATGGCTGTCCCTGGAACCTGTGGCCACCCATCTGGGCTGTTTCTGGAGACTGGAGGAGACCCTATCTCCTGATTTCTGCATAGGTGTCACTGCTACAGCAGATGACCATGATCAAGTTGGCTGATCAGATCTCCCCACAGCATTGCCACTCATCCCATTCCCCCCACCAAGGAGTAAGAAAAGGAATACAAATAGAGAATACATGGATGGAAGAGGAAAAGAGGGGGAGGAACAAAGAAAAAGGGAGAGAAAGAACAAGAAAGATGGCTAGAGAGAAGGACAGGGAAAAAACAAGAACTTAGGATAGAGAAATAAAAGGGAAAGAAAGGAGACCAAAGAGAAAGAGTGGTACAAACCCGAAAATGTACCATAAAGGGGTTTAATATTGTACGAGTGGAAGGGACTCAGGGAGCGCTAAATGTCTGTGGGTTAGCGGTGCAAATTACTTGTCTTGCCTTGGGTGCTGACAACCCACGCTACATACTGTTGGGGTCCCCACAACTTGGGAAATTTTATCAAGTGGTCACAGCACTAAATGGTTGAGAACCACTGCTCTAGGGTGTTAGAAAAAAAAAAAAAAAATATATATATATATATATATATATATATATTTTTTTTTCTATTTTTTTTTTTTTAGGGCTGTTACTGATTAAAATGTTTGTGTTCGATTAATCGATTTTTCTTTTTAATCGATTAATCGACTAATTTTGATTAATTATAACGCACATACAGATCCAACTACTTTTAGATGATCTCCTTGCAACTCTGCATTAGTCAGTGGTAAATGTGGTATACACTATAAACAATCACCCAAAACTAGTTAGTTTCCACAATCCATAACTTAACTTCACAGTTCACACAAATGCGTTTTAAATTCAAACTGTAGCACTGATGTAAGTAATTTTTTTCTTATTAAACTTTAAGAAAAACGTAGAAAGTTAGTTTAACTTTAATTATAAAACGTATCTAGTATATTGACTGTCAGTTACTTTATTGTAGGCAAGTAGGCATCACTTTAGCCATTCACACAGACATACCAGAGTGTTTACATTTTCTGGAAGCAGACATGATCGCATTTTATTGACAATATACCCTGAAGAACTGAACAGTCTTTCGCACGGAACAGATGTTGCCGATACACAAAGAATTGTCTGCACAAAACAGCTTAGGACAGGAAACCGATGGTTATTTTTGCCCTTTTCCCCTGATGGAGCCTGATGCATCCTCCTGCTCCACAGATGCAAAAGTACCTCAATCCAATGGGTGCAGTTTGCTCGCATCCAGCAGGATCTCACTGTCCAGGCTGTCCGGTGACGTCAAGAATTTTGATCGATCAAAAAAAATAAAGATTAATCGAGGAATTAATCATTAATTTCCCCAGCCCTAATATATATATATATATATATATATATATATATATATATATAATGTTTGGGGGTTCAAAGAAATTTTCTAGCAAAAAAAATACTGATTTTAACTTATAAACAACTAGTTTGAGAAAAAAGGCCCGGTCCTTAAGTGATTAATTAATGAAAGCTGCAGATTTTAAATAATTAAAAATTACTTTTGGAATGACATTAAGTTGCTGAAGCCTATTTGAGATTGTAGTGATCGGGTTTATGTAAACTTTAAAAAGTTTCCTTCTAATTTTGCAATTCTGTTTTAAAAATTTAAGAGTGCAGCCAACATGATATTGTTTCTGAACCCTCTACGATCATTCGGCATTACCGGGATTCTTATATAGTCTGTTGCAGCACATTGTAAAACACATACTAAAAAATAAAAATAAAATAAAAATCTAATCATTAACATTTAATTGTTTACACTGTGTAAGTTTCTAACAAGGTTCAAGTATATAGGTTATTGTGTTCTTTAATTCTTTGTTACAGTCTGGAGACGGAAAAAAAAATATAGTGTCACACAGCCAGAGATTTAAACTGTTGCCCCATTTTTTAATAAGATTATCAGTCAAATGTAATATTGCCTTTGACAAGTAGCTAATTTGTAATGAACATTGACATGGAAATCCCACAGAGCCACCACTGAGATTTGAACTTCAGCATGACAACATTGTCTGACTATTTCCACATTGAAATGATGTTTGTCCTTTTCTCCAAGTAAGGAACGAGGAGTTTGTAAATTCTAAAGAACATTACATGATTAAGACTATCATTTTTATTCATGAACACTTAATATTTCTTTCCGTCTGCTTTCTATTTTCTTTTTTTTAAGTAGCCACGCGAGAAGGGTATTTTGTCACTGTAAACATCTAGTTTCTTCCTCTCTTGACAGTTTAATGTTGTTATCCTTTAATAAATTTGCTGGAAATTCATATTTGCTTTCTTATAGATAGTTATTTATAAACTGTGTTAAAAACTGGAGTAGTTCAGGTCTCTTAAAGAGCAAGTACAGTAACAAACAGAGAGGTTGATTTAATAGAACTGGAGAGCGCGAAATCTGGCGCGGCTCTGCTTGGTAGCCAATCAGCTTCTAACTTCAGCTTGTTCAATTAACCACTTGCTGGCCAGCCAATGTCATTATACTGTGACAGGTCGGCTCTTACACGCGAATTGCCGAAGCTGTTGGTCTGCTCCTTTAACCACTTAAGGACGGCCTCCTGCACACAGGGCCGGATTTGCTCTCCCTGCCGCCCCAAGGCCAGGTTCCGCAATGCACCCCCTCCCCGCCAACCGAACACCCCCCCCCCAAGTCAACGGAGAATGGGTGGCGCGGTTAGTTAAACATTTTTTTTTTACTTTTTTATCAATTTTTTTTTGTCGCTTACTTTTTTTAATTTTTGTATCATTTTCTTATTATTTTTCTTATTCTTTACATTTTTATTTTATTAATTTAATTATTATTTCTTATTATTTATTTATTTTTTATCAATTTTTTTTCACTTAACTTTTTTTGCTATCACACAGGAGAAAACAATTCCCTGTGTGATAGCAATTGGAGGTGACATGTTATCTTTATTGACCCTGTCACCTCCAAAACAGGAGTCATAGGATAGCCCCATAACTTACCGCCCTAAACTGTATGTTCCGGGCGTCGGGGGACTCCATGCCTGGCCTCAGTGGCCTTGTGGGAAATCCGGGCCTGCCTGCACATTTACTTTGGCAGAATGGCACGGCTGGGCACATGCACGTATAGGTACGTCCTGTGCTAGTACCCAGCCATGGGTCGCGGGCGTGCGCCCGCGACCCGGTCCGAAGCTCCGTGACCGGGACCGCGGGACCCACAGACCCAATCGCCACTGGAGTCCCGCGATCGGTCCCCGGAGCTGAAGAACGGGGAGAGCTGTGTGTAAACACAGCTTCCCCGTTCTTCACTGTGGCGGCGTCATTGATCGTGTGATCCTTTTTATAGGGATACACAATCGATGAAGTCACACCTACAGCCACACCCCCCTACAGTTAGAAACACACATAAGGTCACACATAACCCCATCAGCGCCCCCTTGTGGTTAACTCCCAAACTGCAATTGTCATTTTCACAGTAAACCATGCATTTTAAATGCATTTTTTGCTGTGAAAATGACAATGGTCCCAAAAATGTTTCAAAATTGTCCGAAGTGTCCGCCATAATGTCGCAGTCACTAAAAAAATCGCTGATTGCCGCCATTAGTAGTAAAAAAAAAAGAAAGAAAGAAAAATGCAATAAAGCTATCCCCTATTTTGTAAACGCTATAAATTTTGCGCAAACCAACCGATAAACGCTTATTGCGATTTGTTTTACCAAAAATATGTAGAAGAATACGTATTGGCCTAAACTGAGGAAAAAAACGTTTTTTTATATATTTTTGGGGGATATTTATTATAGCAATAAGTAAAAAATATTGCATTTTTTTCAAAATTGTCGCTCTATTTTTGTTTAGAGCGCCAACAATAAAAACCGCAGCGGTGATCAAATACCACCAAAAGAAAGCTCTATTTGTGGGAAAAAAAGGACGCCAATTTTGTTTAGGAGCCACGTCGCACGACCGTGCAATTGTCTGTTAAAGCGACACAGTGCCGAATCGCAAAAAGGGGCCAGGTCCTTTACCTGCATAATGGTCCGGGTCTTAAGTGGTTAACCACTTGATGACCACCCGCCGTCATTATACTGTGACAGGTCAGCTCTTACATGCGAATTGCCGTAGCTGTACGTCAGCTCCTTTTAAGAGCTATAGTACGTGCGCCCGCACGCCCGCTGCAAGCGATGTCCGACAGCCACCCGCAATAGCTTGTTCAATTAACAACTTGCTGACCAGCCGCTGGTTGGCTCTTTCCCGCTGGTTGGCTCTTTCCCGCAAATCGCCGTTGCTGTAGGTCTGCTCCTTTAGGAGCTATAACACCCGCCACACACAATGTCCGCCGGCCATCCACGCACGCGGGCACGAGAGCCAAAACAGGAATGTGTGTATATAATAGACATGTGCGGTTCGTTTCTTATCCGAATTTCCAAATTAGAATAGTACCAAATTTAGACGAATACGAAATAACGAAATTCAAATTTAAATAGTTTTCCAATTTCCAAAGAGAATAAAATAGAATAGAAAATAAAGGAATATAATAGTTTTTTCTATTCTATTCCTTTATTTTTTATTCTATTTTATTCCTTTGAATTCGAAATTGATTTGAAAACGTTTTAAATTGATTTGAAAACAAATAAACAAAACGAATCCCAAAAACGAATTAAAGGAATTAAACTAACTTAACAAAACAAAATTATGTAAATAACGAAATCAAAACGAAACAAAACAAATCTGCACGTGTCTAATATGTAAACACACAGATCCCCGTTCTGACAGGGAAGGAGAGACAGATCTGCTGTTCCTAGTGATCAGGAACAGCGATATGTCACCTCCTCCAGTCTGGAAAGATTTATGGAGAACGGTAAATCAATGCATTTTTTTGTGCCATATCCAGTTTTTGAAGCAAGCAAACAAACCCCTTGTGGTGGACTTTTGAGGCTCAATTTTGATGAAGCAGAAACTTTATATTTCACTTCTTGAAACTACATCTCTTCTCTTGAAAGGAGCTAAAAATCTATTGTTTTTAGTTTTTTTTTTTTCCTTTTTTTAATCGATATGTTTATTGTTCGCCTAAATTTTCTATTTTCCTTTTTAGCTTCTGTCTCTTCGTTTTATTAAAAAAAAAAAAAAAAGAATAAGGCCGCGTACACACGATAGGATCGCTAGAGGACAACGGTCTGAAGGACCGTTTTCATCAGTCCAAACCGATCGTGTGTAGGCCCCATAGGTTATTTAACCTTCGGTCAAAAAAATGAGAACTTTCTTTAAAATTTAACCGATGGACTGGTAACTGATAGGTCAAAACCGATCGTTAGTATGCAAAAGCATCGGTTAAAAACCCACGCATGCTCAGAATCAAGTCGACGCATGCTTGGAAGCATTGAACTTAGTGTTTTTCAGCACGTCGTTGTGTTTTACGTTCTGACGCGATCGTTTTTTTAACTGATGGTGTGTACGCACCGCGGACCATCAGTCAGCTTCATCGGTTAACATAAGACAACGGTCCTTCAGTCCGTTTTCATCAGATGGACTAAGGCTATTGAGGGGCTATTTTTTTGGCATAAGCCCAGGTATGGAATTGTTCAGAGGAACTTTTCTAATCTTAAGGAGCACATTTAACCCTTGAACATTGCTATAAAATATCCAGATTTTTCTCTCCTCATTGACTTCAACACATGTGGTCAAAATGATTTGGCCGAAACCTGTTGACTTTTTCTGGAATTCTGATAAAATTAAAATTCTTGATTTAGCTTATTCCTACTCAAACATGATTGGTTGGTTGTTGTTTAGTGTTGGCATAAACATGAGATTGTTCTATGGATTCATCCATGGACCTTTACATAAGGCAATATATATAAACTATTCATACCCCTTGAAATTTTCAATTTTTCGTCATGTTACAACCAAAAACATTATGTATTTTATTGGGATTTTATGTGATAGACCAACACAAAGTGGCACATAATTGTGAAGTGGAAGGAAAAATATAAATGGTTGTCATTTTTTTTTTACAAATAAATACCGTATATACTCGAGTATAAGCCGACCCGAATATAAGCTGAGGCACCTAATTTTACCACAAAAAAATGGGAAAATGTATTGACTCAAGTATAAGCCT